>NC_052350.1:8418025-8763956 GCF_009727055.1 Benincasa hispida
CTTGGATAAAGTCGAGAACCAGTATTTTGGTTAAAATTGACAAGAGGAAGTTTGATTATATATGATATAATTGGACTGGTTAATTATATATGATATAATTGACTAAATATATGAGATACATTATTTTGGAGGAAATTAGATATAAATATGATTTATACAAGTAGAGGAGAAATTAATATAGTAGATATGTGATATCAAACTATCGGGTAAAAATGTAATATGATTATATTTATTAATTATTTAATTGGTTAATTATATGATAATTGGCCTAAAATTTCTCTCGGACATGCGTTAGTGGGAGCGGCCGTGTCGGTTATTGTAACCGAAGAATAAAATGAAATTTTATTTCATTTTGCAAGAGTTCGAAAAGTTCGAAAAATTTGGCATCGGTGTGGAAACGTAAACGATCGCATAAGTCGAGAGCCCATACGATAGTCGCTTTACGCCTAAACGACCGCACACCTCGCGCCTAAACGATCGCACACTAGTTCCTAAACGATTGCTTAGCTTTCCTCGATCGCATAGTGTGCTGTGTTTTTCTAAACGATCGTCTACTTTTTACTAAACGACCGCTTAGTAAAACTACACGATCGTGTAGCTTCTTCTAAACGATAAGCATTTAGCTATACGATAGCTTCCTTTTCTCTCCCACTTGTTTATCGTCTACACGATTAGTTCTTCCTCCTACCTCTACCCAACTCACCAAAGACCACACTTTGGATTCTCACTCCGAGAATACCAAGGGCTCCGTTTTGGTGGTGTCGTCCCCGCTGCGTTCACTTGTTCGTGATAGTTCGTGTTGCTGCTGTTGGTGTAGACGATCGTGCTGCTGCAGACGACTTGGTTGTTGGACGATAGAGATCGCGTAGAGGTCTTTCACTGCATCAGAGTTCATCATTTGAAGAGCGTCTTCAACTAGTATGAGAACTCTTTCCCTTATTCTTTATTGATCAAAGCATATCGTTAATTTTTGTTTGTTTGCATAACTGTATGTTAGAATATATATGTTGTATTTCGATCACGGTGAAATCGGAAAGATCCAAATGCGCTCATGGATGCTCTTCGTTAAGAGATCCTTCAATTGGTATTAGAGCCAGGTTCTGATATTCCAATTTCATTGTTGCAATGAATTACATATACATTCTTGGTTGGTGCATGTCTGCTCTGATTAATTGTTAAATTGCTGTGGATGTGCGGATTAATGGATGTTTTCATGGGTGTTAGCCTCGGTTTGATTTAATTCTTTTACATTTGCGGTTGTTTGTAAAGGCCTCTGCGTTTTTGGGCATTTATAATCGTTATCGAGTCTGTAATTCAAAGTCTGTTCAAGTTTTGAGTTGTTCATGAAGAAGATCGGAGCAAACATTGCAGTTCTTCGAGGAAGGAGATGATCAAGGGTTGATCATGTCGTGTAGACGATGGGTAAGCGATCGCTGAGTATCGGGTCGTGTAGACGACATGATGCTCACATATCGTTTAACGAGCGAGCGCTCTAGACAATCGTTTAGGTCAGCAAGCTTCATCGCTTAGTAACTGACTAAACGATCGCTTAGTATCACAAGGTAAATCGTTTACCCGTCGCCGCGTTAAGCGATCGCATAGACGATCAGGCTTCGCAGCCTCGTAGTCGTCTACACGATCATTTAGGTTATGTGTCTTATGTCTAGTGTGCGTTGGGCGATCGTCTATCTTCGACGTTTACTACACGATGGAGTCTTTCTGGTACTTTAAGACCTGGTTTTCCTGTGAACTGGTTCGCTCAATGAAAAATGTAATAGATAGGGTTATTTCATTCCGGTTTTTGTAAAGGCTCATCCCAGTCCATTAATCCTTTAGTAATTATATGCGATGTATAGTTTTTATATGTCATATGGTATGAACATATAGTAAATCCCACCTTAGGTTATGCATTGGTCATGCATCATCTCTTTATTGTAATTATTATAATTTAGAGAAGCATGATTTAATTATGTAAGATCATGCTCATGCATCATATAATATAAGAATTATATTTATGCATGCATAAAAAGCATTGACATGCATCATCTTTATATTATAATTGTTATAGTATAAGGGTGAATGATAGCATGTTTGCTTGGTTATTACTCTTTATATAAAAGTTATGTATAGTAATGACCGGATAATACATGAAGCATGACACATAGGTTATTTTATAATTGTTATAAACACCTCGTGTGCAATGTTTTTTAGTTGTTTCTTTTTAAAAGTTAAAGAGAAACTAGAACTAAAAGAAATAAGAAAGACATGCATGCTCATTTAGGTATAATTCATGGTATTAAAATGTTTAAAACTTGGATCACATAGACCTAAGATCACGATTCTAAAATGATTAGCAACCCTAAGGCTTTAATCTTTTGATCAGTTTAATAGAATTAAATTGGCTAATAAAAGGTTAAAGTGTAGCAAATCTATCTATAAGGGACCTTTTGTCTAAGGTGGGTTCTGTCTAGGTTGGGGTATTTAAGTTGACCGAAACGTAACACCCCTACCTGAGAACTTACCTGAAAAAGTAAATTAGATAGATTTGATCCATGCATGCAAGTTAAGGACAGTCCCTTAAAGTGTTTAAACGTGACTATTTGAACTTGTTCATATTTCAAAGACAAATGTTGTTTATGAGCAGAGTTTAAAAAGACGACTTAGACTAAAATCAGTAGCTGGATTGTCTAAGTTAATGAACCCTAGGTAGAACATTCAGTGGGAGGTATTTGAGGCATAAGATGCTTCACTTAAACCTTTCACGTTTCTTCTAAATAGTCCACACTGTGAGATCTACCCTCGGCCTTAAGGCACCTTTGACGTGTCCCCCTAATAGATGGTATTTGGTTAGGTCAGTATAAAGGTGGATGGAGAGAGTGTTCATAGTAAGTGGGAGCGGGAAGTGCGATAGCATATCCCTTGGTCTCCCTCGTTAGGTTGAATAAAGTTATTGCCCATCGTCTCGAGGCACCCTAGGAGTGTCCCCCTAAAGGGTGGTAGTTTTACGTGTCTCTTTATTTGATCTCCTGTAAGAGGATAAGGTAACTTAGTCTCTTGTCATAATCTGCTTCTTCCCTACGGTGGACTCATTAGGGCGGGACTCTGGCATCGAACACCAAGCTTCACCTTAACTACATACAAGGTACCTATGAAAGCCCTGACCATGGTGGACGCATGCACTCGAAACACAAAAGTCAAGCAAAAGATGCCCATTTCTTCTTTTAAGCAGAATAAGATTATAAGCTATGCTATATTAAGCTGAATTGTTTAAGATTTCGGATTTGGAACTACAGCCTCAGCCTGGGAAGAGACTTAAGAATTTGGATTTGAACAAGAAACTACGTCCCCATCGGCTTTAGGAAGGGCCTTAGCTTTAGCTTCAAGATCTCAGTTTGCACCAAGGTTGGCGAATTACTACGATCTATAGATTCCCATCGATAGACAATCCCAACCAGAATAGAAGCGAGTCGCTTCCGGTTTGGCTTGTAGTCGTTGTCTTTTAGCTTATGTAGTGGTCGACCTTTCTACACGTGCGCGCTCGGCAGAATGCCCCCTTGGTTCTGCATGAAGCCAAGCCAATACATATGATAGGTGAAGGAAAGACCTCCATTTCATAGCGCCTGGGGAACGCAAGTTTGATCGAGGATTGGAGAGGAGAGGTGGAAGAAAAGGCTCGGGATGGATTTAGGAGTCTTTGTGCGAGCCGTATGCGGTGAGAGTCGCACGTACGGTAACGAGGGGGGTTCGCGTCTATACGTGTAGTGTGGTGGTTGGGCCTCGAGGGGTCACACTTACGCGAAATTGTTAAAGGTTAACAGTTCTAGACCGAAAAATGGTCTGTTAAGTTCAGTTCCAAAAGTTGGTTCTGTCTAATGATTGAGAATGTCTCATCCTAGCGAAGGGGCATTTTATCACCCCACCGGTGACGTTTGTCCTGTCTTACTGGGGCATCATTGCAAAATAGAAGTCTTTCACTTAGGATACTTAAAACTATTTTGCAAAACTGTTTGGTTTAAAAGTGGTTTAGCAAAATCTAATAAATTTTTGTTCGTATTTTCAGTAACAACTTTTTCAAAATGGCAACAACCACATTGGCTTTATTAAGCGTCGAAAAACTAACTGGCGATAATTTTGCAACAAGGAAACACATGATCATGACGATCCTAATCATTGAGGATCTCATGTTCGCTCTCACGGAGGCCTATCCTTCTATTCCAACTCCAAATGTTGCTCGAAATGTTTGGGAGGCATACGAGCGATGGACAAGGGCGAATGAGAAGGACCGAGATTACATCTTGGCAAGTCTTTCTGAAGTCTTGGCCAAGAAATATGAGCCTATGGTCTCAGCGCGTGAGATCATGGAGTCCCTGCGGGGGATGTTTGGACAACCGACTGAACAACTTATGCATGAGGCTCTTAAATATATATTCAAATCCAAAATAGAAGAAGGCATCTCTGTTCGTGAACACGTGCTTAACATGATGGTCCACTTTAATGTGGCAGAGTTCAAGTTGCAGACCTACCAATCTTTACTGAAAAGTAAGGAGAGGAAGAAGGGTGGAACAAATGTTACTTCATCCTCCATGACGTTCCATAGAGGTTCGACCTCAGGAACGAAGTTTGCACCTTCTACTTCTAACTCTGTAAAGGGGAAGAAGAAGAAGGGTGGTAAGGGAAAAGGGAAGGCGCCTGCTAACCCACCGTCTGTCGCCCCAAGTAGGCGTCTACCAATTAAAAAAAGAAAGTGTTTCCACTGCAACCAAGATAGACACTGAAAGAGGAATTGTCCTTGGTATCTGAAAGAGAAGAGAGCAGCCAAGGCTAGGGCCAAGACCGATAAAGGTAAATATAATTTACTAGTTCTTGAAGCTTGTTTAGTGGAGAATGATGATTCAGCCTGGATAATTGATTCAGACGCCACTAGCCACATTTGTTCTTCTTTTCATGGGATTAGATCTTGGCGACAGTTAGAGGCTGGTAAGATGACGATGCGAGTAGGCATCGAACACGTCATCTCAACTGTGGCAGTGGGAAGGCTCCAGTTAGCTTTACAAAATAGGTTTCTTGTTTTGAATGATGTATATATTATTCCTGAACTAAAGAGGAACCTCATTTCCATAAAGTGTTTATTGCATTGTAAATATACTATCTCTTTTAATGTGGATAAAGCGTTTATTCATAAAGATGATGTTTTTATTTGTACTGCAAATCTGAAATCGAATTTATATGTGCTAAGACAGTTAGCCATTAATTCCCTCAATAATACTGAATTGTTTAGAATTGCCGTAACTCAATCAAAATGTTTACGTATTTCTCCAAAAGAAAATGCCAAACTTTGGAATCTATGTTTAGGGCACATCAATCTCAATAGGATTGAGAGATTGGTGAAGAATGGACTTCTAAGTGAGTTAGAAGAAAATTCTTTACCAGTGTTCGAGTCTTGCCTTGAAGGTAAGATGACTAAACGACCTTTTATTGGAAAAGGTTATAGAGCCAAAGATCCTCTTGAGTTAGTACATTATGACCTTTGTGGTACTATGAGTGTGCGAGCTCGAGGTGGCTATGAGTACTTTATCAGTTTTACTGATGATTACTCCAAATACGGGTATGTTTATCTTATGCAACGAAAGTTTGAATTCTTTGAAAAGTTCAAAGAGTTCCAAGCTGAAGTTGAAAACGCATTGGATAGACGGATTAAAATACTTCAATCGAATCGAGGTGGAGAGTTTTTGGACTCAGCATTCCAGGACTATTTTGATAGAACATGGAATCGTTTCTTAACTCTCTGCGCCTAAATGATCGCACACCTCGCGCCTAAATGATTGCACGTTAGTTCCTAAACGATCGCATAGTATGCCATATTTTCTAAAAGATCGTCTACCTTTTACTAAACAATCGCTTAGTAAAACCTACACGATCGTGTAGCTTTTTCTAAACGATAAACATTTAGCTATACGATAGCTTCCTTTTCTCTCCCACTTGCTTATCGTCTACACGATTAGTTCTTCCTCCTACCTCTACCAAACTCGAAAGACCACACTTTGGATTCTTACTCAGAGAATACCAAGGGCTCCATTTTGGTGGTGTCGTCCCCGCTGCATTCACTTGTTTGTGATAGTTCATGTTGCTGTCGTTCATGTAGACGATCGTGCTGCAGTAGACGACTTGCTTGCTGGGCGATAGAGATCGCGTAGAGGTCTTCCGCTGCATCATAGTTTATCACTTGAAGAACGTCCTCAACTGGTATGAGAACTCTTTCCCTTATTCTTTATTGTTCAAAGCATGTCGTTAATTACTATTTGTTTGCATAATTGTGTGTTAGAATGTATATGTTGTATTTCGGTCACGGTAAAATCAGAAAGATCTGAATGCGCTCATGGATGCTCTTCGTTAAGAGATCCTTCAATACTCATTATCTTTACTAGTGATCCATGTAAGATTCACTACCTTTATCGTTGCAGATACGGTTAATGTAAGAGAATTATGAATCTATCACTGTTATTGTTACCTTAATGAAAATAAGATCGTGAAGCATGGAAACTATGAGAAAAAGGGTCGAGTTGAAAATGGAGGGAATGAAATGAGTTTGTTATTATAAATCGGGCCTAAAATGTCAATCCAAACATGAGTTTTGGATTACATTCCATTCTAAATCTATCTCGTTCCAGCAAAACAAAATAGGCCTAAATATAACGGTAATGCTAAGAAGATATTGCAAACTAAACAACTTTAAGGGTTGACCAGATAAATGGCAAAATAATTTTAAAATTATGAAAATGGCAAATTTGGATAAATAATAAAAAAGCACCAATATAAAAATGTCAAAAATACCTTTCATACAAAGAAAAATCTCCAACACTAAAATATTGAAGTCGGAGAGTTTCTAACTAATTCAAAAAAAGATGAAATACACTATAACTAAACTAAATACAATGATTAACAAAGCAACCTGCCATACATCAATTCCAAAGCTACCTGATCTGATTGTTACTCAAACCAACGCATTAATGCAAAATACCAAAAAATCTTCTCAAGAGTAAAATTTTTTTTAACCCACACCAAACGAAATAAGGGATTTCAAGTTTTCTCACCCAACATTAATTCACACCGGAAGCATGAATAAGCGAACCCATTGCTAATCGCCCGACCAACCATAAAATCCCTCTTTTCAAACCACCTATAGCTACAAATTTCTGCAAACCCTCAAGATAATGCCTTCCATTGCTGAAAACCCAACAAATACATTGGAGAAACCCTTACATTGTCATAAGGTAACTGGCTCTAAACATTGGACGAAACTTTAACCGTCTAATGTATACTCTTCTCTAACACTCGATTATACTTCTAGAGGATATTGAAACTGATAGTGCTACAAGTGAATCCGAAACTGATCTTTTTGCAAGCGGAAGCACGATTCCAACCAATCTCTATTTGTAGAAGAAGGAAATCAACAATACCACAACATCTTCATATGTAAGGAACCAAACCAAACCTACCCTATTTTCTTTCGGTCACGCACTGTAATTTCCTCTATACATTGTTTCCACCATTAGAGTTAGGAAATAATTTCTGAAGAAAATCTTTGGATATTATATATAGGTATGAGTAATTTTTTTTCATAAATATATACAAATTTAGCAAATTGTTTTAAATTAATATTTTATTTAAAATATTTAAGCAAAACGATAAAATCTTTGATATACAAAATATATCCCTACTTAGGATTCCGAAACAGAAATAGAAGAATAATTGTTTAGCAACATTTTTTTAGCTAATAACTTTAAAAATAAGGAATAAAGTTATATNCTAAAAGGAACAAGGGTCCTTGAAAGATTGAGGGCTGCTAGAATAACTGATAGGAAAAAATCGGCACACAAAAAACCAATAATTCTCACCAGTGAAGATGAGATATATTACTAATCTCTACTTCCAATGATTCTATAGGAACAACCTAAAAACATGTATACAACTGAAACCATTAGATACATAGGACATAAAAAATGTAAACGAAGCAATAAATGAATTTGAAGAGGAAATTTATGAGAACCTGAAAGATAAAGAGAGACTAGAAAAATCGATATGGTCATCAATAGGGATATGGATAGATAAGGATTAATACTAGCCAAACCAAAAGATGGAAATACACCTTTAGGTGAAAATTTTGAAACTAAACATCTCGAGTTTGTTAGTTATTAAGAAGTTTGGTTTGCGAAAGAACATGGTTTTGGAAAAATCTTTTTGTTATTTGTTTTGGAAGAATTACATGTGGATGTTTTTTAGAAAACATAATAGGACAAGCATTATAATGCTTGAAACTATATCTCTTTCAATCAGTTATTCTAATACAGGCTACTTTCTTTTAACTGCTAGTGATACAATGTAAATTTATGAGTTATCTTTAAAAACATACCGTATTTGTAACATTTGAGATCAGAAATAATTGAACATCAACAACACACTGTATTTGATTGATTATGGATAAACTGCTAATTTCCCATTTACATATATAAATTAAAGTATACTAACAACAATAATACTTAAATTCTAAAGTGCAACAATCGAAGTAAAGAAACTTAACCTCATTATACTAAATCGAGACCATATGTTGTGTAAAGATATCTTAATGTTTCGCAAATAATGTACTAAAAATCTTAAAAGTTTTAGATATTTCAAAATTAATAAATGTACATACCATTAAATATCAATAAATACAGTGTAAATCTAGAACATAACACAGGCAAAGTCCAACATGATAAATAGTGAATTTATTTATAAATATATAAATCGATTACAGTTACAAAGTAACAATAACAATTTCAAAATATAATATTCCAAAATGAATAATTGTACATATCGTTCAATGTCAGAACGTGACACATACAATCCAATAAGAAAAACAGTGAAGTTATTAGAAATGTATACAATGAGCCATAACAAAAACAGAAAAATTGAAACGATGGCATAGCAAAAATTGAAACAATGGCTAGTTACTCATGTGTAGAAAATACATACTTTTCTTGAGGTATTGATAAAATGAAGGGTACATAAAAAATATTAAAATGATATAATAATATAATAGGATGAAAATGAATAAAAGGTGATTTAAAAAAATAAAATGATAAAATTCAAATGAGATACATAGTTTGTTAGTTGGTAATATGTATAAAATAATAAGTAAAATCATAATAACAAAATATTTTAATCCGAATTTAAAATAAAAAATTAATAAGATAATGTAAAATCCAAAGATATATTATAAACTAAAATCAAAACGGTAATAAACAAATTAAAAATTAATTAATCCTTAATATATTCGAAAAGTGGATAAATCAAATAAAATATGATATGAACCCACCCTCTCAAATTTCAAATGAATGAAATTCTCGAATCCTTAGGTTGAAATCTTTGAATCGATGTCCCAATTTACAATATATTTCTAATGAAAATTGATATACAATATAGCATGCAATTATAATGTATCTAAAAAAGTTATCATCCAACAATACCAAGGACAATTTAGGAATTATAAAAATAGATATCATCTGCGCAACACACTTTTGAAAAAAATCTTGTTAGTTACATTTTTTTTTTTACAAAAATCCAAATAGAAATCCATTATGGTACCAACAATTCTGATTATAGATGGTAAGCGTGGCCTCGTATTAATTAATTAATTTAGCGACCAAAAGTAATTTCTATGTACAAACCAAAAATAGGCAAAATGATGCAAGAACAATGAGAATTAGGAAGCTTGCACTTAGCCTTCTAAGAATAAATAAGTTTATATGATGACGGTAATAGTTAAATTCAGAAACATTTCCTTTGTATTAAACCTCCATCGATCATTAGTCAAGATGAATTGGGTTAGATAGTTGGAATCTACATTTTGAAGTTCTAAACATCAAAAATCAAAATTCAGAAAAGATTGCGAGTTTTTGAAATAAAAACGTCTTGAGGAGATTGTGGGAACCTACGTTTGGAACACTGAAGAAGGTTATTGACATCATATTTCTTTTTTGGGGTGGGAGCGAATGTACATGTAAATTATATACAAAAAGAGCAAGAAGAAAGAGAGAAGATCCGCCTGTACAAGATATAGGGTGCTCAATTGGGGACGTCAATAAGTAAATAAGACCAATCACAACCAGGCTCCCCAGCCAGGAAACATGTGACACAAACGATCCGGGTCGATAGCATCCTGTATAAGCTGTTGGACCTGTTGTTATTTTGGTGGGGGGATCAAAGATATTACTATAGTGTCAGAAGACAAAGAACCAAAACAATGTGCAATAAAATAGGCATTTTCCCTCAACATCTTATCAAAACTATGCTGATGTTAATGCATTGTTGTTGAACAGAAATATGAAGTTACCTGTCCATGGACACTTCTCATTTCGCCATCTTCATATCCATCTAGTTTTTGTTTGACTCGCAACAGTGCACGTGCAGCATCCTTATTGCCTTCATATTCATCTTCTGAGCCTTCGAGACTAGTCTCCAAGTCATCATCAGTTTCCTATCAAATGTATACAGGTAAGCACTTGTTTAATGTTTAATGTGACACCCTTACGATAGCTATAAAGAATCAAAGAAGGAAATGGTCGTTTTTGTGAACCTTTCACTTAATTATACACTAAAAAAGAAGATCTCGTTCCTTTGTAAGACTAGTCTCAAGATCCAAATGATTTCTTACTATGACATGATTGAAGAAACATGACAATATGAACTACTACCACTTGTGCTTGTAGAAGTGTAGAAGACAATTTTATTGTAGAACTCAATCCAGTAAATGATAATAGGAGTGCGGTTGAAGATATCATTTTCAGAATTTTTGTCTAAGTGGCCACTGCTATGTTTAGCTATACTAGGATTTTTAGAATGTTTTTGGCTTATGCGTCATACTGCCTTGTTTAAAACATTGCTACATCCAACACATTTTACATTCTACTGTAGAACCCTACGGTCTAAACAATTCATGTAGTACCTTTTGACGCTGCAATGCCTTCAGAGGGGATAAAGCCCATTTATACAGAGGATCATGGATGAAAACCTGCACGGATTTTTTTTTTTTAATGTTCAAGGGGAAAAAAACTAGAAGTGCTGAACATTAATGTTTTTTTTCATGGTAAAAATGAATAAATACTTCAATGATGGTTAGCAGCGCCTCTTTATTTGTCCGCATAACAGAGAGAGTTTCTTCGCAACATCTTCTGAAAACCCCTTCCACCCCCGTAACACCCATGCCATCAATCACATCTCTTGTAAGCCTGAACGGAACCTAAGATAATTGATCAAAGCAACAAATGAAGAATGAAGATCATATTATATGTCAGTTGTTATGGTACAAAAGAAAAAAAAAAGCGGGATAAATTCTAGTAGCATAACATACTCGCTCAGGTGTCTTAAGCATCAAGCCTTGTTCAAAGGCAACTCCCAGATCAATGTGAACCACCTCAGCCGTAGCTTGATCAATTAAAATATTCATGGAATGTCGATCTCCTAAGCCAACAATATAACCAACCTGAACCATCGATTTTTTTTCAGAGTTTTGCAACCAAATTATTTTTCCACGGGCTCCAGAAGAACATCATACAAATCACATGTTCGAATATGATTTTTAACTAAATTTCCCTCCATATATTTTGCACCGATATTTAGTTTTTTCTTTTTGAAAAGGAAATAGTCTCTTCAATAAGATAATGAAGTGAGACAAAAGCTCAAAGTACAATATGACTACGAAGAGCAAGAAATCCTAGGGATCAACAGGTGCATCTAAGCATCCCAACTAGGTTGGGATGTCCTTTAGTACCCTCATCATCTTCAAACTACTGAAAATTGTACCTAGAACAGATCATACACCAAACCAACAAACCACAAGAACAAATACATCTAATTCCACAATCAACCAAACAAAATGCAATAAAAAAAATCTACTGTTGATTATTTCCTTTATTATGAAATTTTATTTTATACTTATTGTATTATATTTGCTGTATTTTATTCTTTCCTTATTTGTAATTATTTTATTCTTTCCTTATTTGTAATTAGGTATTTCTTCTATTTAAGAAACCCTTTCCTCCTAAGATTAATAACAGAAAAAATAATGTTCTTTTAGCATGGTATCAGAGCAACAAAATTTTTGAAACTCTAAAAACCCAATTTTTTTTTTTTTTTTCCTTTTTGAAACCCTAGAAAAAAAATCCAACCTTCTGTCGTCGTGATTTCGCAGTCTGCTGCCGCCGACCACCTTTTCCGCTGTCTGTTAGCTATAATTTTCCTAGTTGCTGGGAAGAAAGCCGCAGACTTCCACGTTTTCTGCCGCCGCTTCACTTCAGACTTGAGAGTAAAAAAAAAAAAAAAAAAAAAAAAAGAATGAAGACCATTCTTTCATCCGAGTCTATGGATATCCCAGATGGGGTCAAAATCAAGTGCATGCCAAGATCATCGAGGTTGAAGGTCCTCGTGGTAAGCTTGTTCGCAACTTTAACACCTTAATCTCCACTTTCAACTTATCACTGACGAGGCCACCGACAAGAAGAAGCTCCAGATTGAAGCCTGGTTTGGGTCTAGGAAGACATCCGCCGCTATTCGTACTGCTCTCAACCATGTTGAGAACCTTATTAGAGGTGTCACTAAGGGCTATCGTTAAAAGATGCGTTTCGTCTATTAGTAAACTTTCTAAGGATTGAAATTTCGTCCATGTTGGTAACTTCACCTCTATTGCAGGAAAATGAACTATTCCTTTGACTGCAAAACTTATATTACGTTCTGTCCTTCATGTTCCAAAATTAGCTTGTAACTTGTTGTCTATTAGTAAACTTTCTAAGGATGCTAATTGTCGTGTTATCTTTTGTGAAACTCATTGTATCTTTTAGGTTCAGGAATCGGGTGGAAAATTGATTTTTTTTTTTAACCAATTTGGTTAATGGAATTTAGACCTCAAAGGATTAATTTGAATTTTGGACTCATTATTTTAGGCTATGGTTAAATTTAATTTGGTAATTTATGTTTTAGGACTGATTCAAGTTTACTCAAAAGCTTTAAGGAGATTATTTATGTGAACCATTTTTGTAACCAAATTTGAGGTAAGTAATCTACATAGGTGATAAATTTAAGATTAAATATAAGGATTGTAAGACTGTTTGAATTGAGATGCATGATGATAAGTAAGCTCATCTTGATTATGTTTTGAAGCATGATGTGAGTACCAGCATGAACCAAGTTATTTTGTTATTATGATTTGCTAAATGAAAATTGAGCATGATGATATGTATTTGCATATTTGTGAGACTATGTTTTATGTTGCATGTTATGTTTATGATAGTCGTAGTTACCCCTACCCATAATTAGATACCCACTAGAGATGGTGATCTCCTTTGGGATTTCACCAAAGGTTCGTGTTTCTTTTAGGATTGACCAGAGGTGGTGATCTCCTACGAGACTTCACCAGAGGTTTGTGTTTCCTTCGGGATTCACCAGAGGTTTGTGCGTACACCTAATCTATGTTAGAGTAGGTTCAACTATTCACTAGTTAGCCATCCCATGGAAAGTAGAGGATCATGCACGTCCTACTTGAGAGTGGCATCTAGAGGACATAGATGCTTAGTCTGACCTCGTAGTGGGTTACTTACTGAGTATTTTATACTAATTCTTTTTCATGTTATTTTTCAGTTAAGGGTAAGAACAGGCCGATGAATGACAAGCAGAATCCGTGATCGAGCCACTGGGACCAGTCATATGCGTCCCATCATGTTTACAGGATTTTATGTTTTAAAATTTTAGTTTTGATGTTTGAACTTCAAGTTTTGAGTGTTTTTGCTTTTAAACTTTTTTAAAGAGAATTTTCTAGTTGGTTTTATGGTTTTATGGGTACCCTGCTAAATGGACTTCAGTTATTTAGTCTTAATAAAGATAATTATTTCATGCTATTTATTTGGTTTTGTTAAGTCATGAAAAGATGTCAATTTAAATTGTATTCATGCATGTCTATAGTAACGACCCAATTTAAGTTTTAGGAAGCCGCATCGTTACAAGGAATGCCTAAAAACCCAAGATAAGTTAAAATATGAGAATAGCTTCCACCAACATTTACTTGAGAAAGGGCATACAAAAAATAGGTGCCATAAATCTTCTCCATTAGCTAAACAAAGGGGGCAAATGGATGGAGATAAAAGAATGACTTTGTAACTTATGTTGGAGAGTGGCCAAGCAATTTAGAGAGCCAGAAATGATAATCCATACCATGATTCTTTTGGGGCATTTGGATCTCCATAGTGCTTAAAATAAAACTTTCTCAAGTGAAGATGAGGCATTTAAATGCTTGGACAAAGACTTAACCGTGTACTTACCCCAGGAGTCCAAGGACCAAATTCTAGAATCAGGAGTTTGGGGAAGTCTTTTGCCTTCCAAACTGCATAACAGTTGCTGAAACTCTGCACATTCCACATCTTTTAAAGCTCGACGAAAAGATAGAATCCAAGATAAAGTAACCATATCCCAATGAGCATTTATACAATCATCTGAGGTGGAAACAATTCGAAATAAATGAGGAAATGATGACTTGAAGGGCTGATCAAGGCACCAAGGGTCATGCGAGATGTTCATTCCATTCCCCAATTTAAAAGCTGCATAGCTATTAAAACTGCTCCATATTTTTGAAATTCCAATCCATGGGCTGCTCAAACTCAAAACATACTTTCCAGATGTGTGCCAATACTTTTATTGTAAAACTCTTAGGTTTGAGAAAAAATCAGAATGCTCTGTTTATTCACCAAAGATATGAATATATACAAGTGTACAAAGCATAGAAAAGGAAAATATTACAAAATATTTACAAGAATGGAAAACCCTGAATTATAACACTCCCCCTCAAGTTGGAGCATATATGTTAATCATGCCCAACTTGTTACATAGATAATCTATACGTCTTCCATCCAATACTTTCGTGAAGATATCTCCTAATTGTTCTCCAATCTTTACATATCCTGTAGATACCAACCCTTGTTGAATTTTCTCACGTACAAAATGGCAATCAACTTCAATATGTTTAGTCCTTTCATGAAATACTGGATTAGACGCAATATGAAGTGCTACTTGATTATCACACCACAACTTTGTCAGTGTGGTGATTTCAAATCCCAACTCAACAAGAAGTTCATATATCCAAATCAATTCACACACAAATTATGCCATTGCTCTATATTCTGATTTTGCACTTGAATGTGACACCACATTTTGCTTCTTACTCTTCCAAGAAATCAAATTACCACCAACAAAAACATGATACCCTGATGTTGATCTTCTGTCTTCTTTAGTTCCTGCCCAATCGGCATCTGAGAAACATTCAATATTAGTATGACCATAATCCTTATATAATAAACCACGCCTGGAAGCAGCCTTCAAATAACAAAGAATCTGTTCCAATGCAGCCCAATGATCAACTGTAGGGCATGACATGTACTGACTCACAATACTTACTGAATAGGTTATGACGGGTCGAGTCACTATAAGGTAATTAAGTTTTTCCACTAACCTCCTATATCTTTCAAGATCTTTTAGCAATTCTCCATCTTTTGTGAGCTGTAAGTTGGGCATCATTGGGGTACTACATGGCTTAGCCCCTAGCTTTCCTGTTTTAGTTAACAAGTCAAGTATATATTTTCTCTGTAATAATAGAATTCCTTTCTTGCTTCTTATTGCCTCAATTCCTAAGAAGTATTTCAACATGTCCTAATCTTTTGTATGGAATTGACTATGAAGAAAGGTCTTTAGAGACTGGATACCTAAAGCATCATCACCAGTAATCACAATATCATCCACATATACGACTAACAAGATGACACCACCCTCAGATCTCTTAAAAAAGACTGAATAATCTGACCTGCTCTTCCGCATTCCAAAGCTTTCAATCACCTGACTAAATTTACCAAACCAAGCTCGTGGGCTCTACTTTAATCCATACAAGGATTTACGAAGGCGACACACCGTTCCATTCTCCCCCGGTTGCTCCATATACACCTCTTCTTGAAGATCACCATGAAGAAATGCATTTTTAATATCAAGCTGATGTAAAGACCAATGATTGATTGAAGCTAATGAAATAAATAACCTCACAGATGCCATTTTTGCTACAGGAGAAAAAGTATCAGCATAGTCAACGCCATAAATTTGTGCATAGCCTTTCTCTACGAGGCGCGCTTTTAACTGAGCAACAGAACCATCAGGATTGACTTTAACTGCAAACACCCATTTGCAACCGATAGCCTTCTTTCCTGCAAGGAGAGAAACTAAATCCCAAGTACAATTATCATCTAAGGCAGTCATCTCCTCCACCATTGCGGCACACCAACCAGGATGAGACAAAGCCTCATGAACAGTTTGCGGGATGGATAGACTCTAAGGATGCAATGAATGAACACGTGGAAGGCGACAAATGGTTATATGAAACAAAAGAGGAAATAGGATGAGCACATGTACATTTACCTTTACGAAGAGCAATAGGAAGATCATCACCCGTTCTGAATCCAATAATGAAGAAGACTCTGGTACAAGGCATGGAACTGGAGAAGGTTGTCGTCGAATATAGACCTTAATGATGGAAGGAAGAGTAGAGGTAGCCACAGGTAGAGATGAATCAAGAAGAGGATCAAAAGGAGAAATAACTGTGTAGACAAGGAAATCATCCTTTAATTCCTTATGCTCCCCTTGACTTTTATTCAAAGAGAAAGACGGTGATGAAAAAAATGGGGTATGTTCAAAAAACGTGATATTAGGAGAGACTAAATATTTATTTAGACTAGGACAATTACACCGATACCCCTTTTGAACACGGGAATAATCAAGAAAAATACATTTTAAGGACTTTGGATCCAGTTTGGTGTGCTGAGGCCGAACATCTCGAAGAAAGCAGGTACAACCAAATATTTTGGGTGGAATGGAAAACAAATGTTGCTTGGGGCATAAAGTACGAAAAGATATCTCACCCTTAAGAATGGAAGAGGGCATGCGATTTATTAAGAAACAAGCTGTGGAAACAGCATCAACCCAAAAGGATTTTGAAACATGCATCTGAAACATCAAAGCTCTGGCTGTCTCAAGGAGATGACGATTCTTTCGTTCTGCAACCCATTTTGAGATGGAGTATCAACACAAGAAGATTGATGAAGAATGCCATGGACATCTAAATAAGACTTGAGTGTATGAGAGAAATATTCCTTAGCATTATCATTCCGTAGGATTTTAAGAGTACCACTAAACTGAGTTTGAATTTCAGCATGGAAGTTACGAAAATGAGAAAGTAACTCAGAACGACTTTTCATTAAATATAACCACATAACACGAGAATAGTCATCGACAAATGTAACAGGACATGGACCCCAAACATCAGAATGGACTAATTCAAAAGGAGCACTAGCTCGTTTATTGACTCGAGGAAAAAAAAGAGACAATAAGCAGCTGGATTCTATAAAAGTGGTAAATATTGATCGTCAATATTCAATAATCATGTTGTCTTATTTTTTTCCTTTTCCTTTGTAATGACTTTTTTTTTCTTCAAAAGAGGGAGAAATGATGTTAGATTTTGTAACCTAGTCCTTCGCACGGTTTCTCGTGTAAGTCTTTCTTTCATTGCCTGGTTGATCATTCTCCCGTTGGGGTGTCAGTTCTTTCGGTTCTTTGGAGGATTGAGATTCCTAGGAAGATTAAGTCCTTTACTTGACAGGTTTTTCATGGTCGCGCTAATACGTTGGATAGATTTGTGAAGAAGATGCCTTCGTTGGTTGGACTATATTCTCAAGTGTTGTGATTTTGCAAGTCTTCCTTTCATTTTTTTCTCAATAAAAGTGATTCTTTTTATCCAAAAAAAAAAAAAAAAAACTTCCTTTTATATGACAAAAACCTAGCTTATACATACTAGAATAAGATAGGATATTCCATTTCTCTTCAAATTAAGTTAAACTAGGCAATGTCGGGGCGAGAGCTCACCATTGAACTAGCAGCCACACTTCGAGTGTAAGCAAGCCTCTTCTCAAACCAATCAGCTGGTTGTAAGAACCTCTCCAAAAAAAAGTAATGCATGACGGGCCTGTATGAGTTCTATCAGCTTCAAATATCAGATAAATGGCAAAATCTATGGCTCCTAGTCAAAGAAAGAAAGCAAACCTGAAATTCTCAGAAACTTCCTGGAATGCTTTACGCTTGTCCTTCTCCTAATAGAACACAGAATCAATTTTAGAATAAAAATAGACTCTAAACAATCGCCTATATACAAACATCTATATGAATTTTAAACCTAAGACGGATATATTTGATCCAAATAAATATTACTAATTACTACCCCCCAAAAAATGCAGAAGGATAAATTTAATTATTTGTGGAAATGATTACGTTTTACATTTACCATGTAGAATTTTGAGATGATATCTTTTCAAATGTGACGAGTGTAATAACCCGAGTTTTCAGTAATTTTAAATGTGATTATCTTAAATTGATTGGACATGTATTTCTTTAATTTTGGTTTTAAGAGCCAAATTAAAGAAGATAATGAATTTAAATTGAGTTGTTTAGAGAAATTTGAATTTAATTCAAATGGATAGAATTGGGGTTTATTTTGGAATTTCTGATTTAATTAGAGAAAACATTGGAGAAAATCCAACGAACATTGAAGAAAAGAAACAAATGGGACCAAATCTGTCTTGCATAGGGGCATTCCAATTAGGGATTTTCTTTTCCTTGTTACCAAAAGTGTACTCTTTGCCAACATGTGGAGACAAATTTCTTATGAAAACAAAACATCATCCGCTTTTGGGTGAAGGTTAATTTGATATTATATCATCTAAAATAGCAAGGTCTACCCATTCATATGATTCATCTTTTGAGTAAAATCAGTTTCTGTCTCTTTCTTTATTTTCATCAAAGGATTTCACATTATCCTAGTTTTGATCCCCTCTGTGAACCTATGATATAAGATGTTCCCAAACCATTGAGAGTGATTTATATTCCTTATTAAATGAGCTCATAGCGAAATGGAATTGCTTCCAAGCCTGATCCACCCGTTGGAGTCCATAGGATAGACCACTATCTTTCCACTAATAAAAAGGTAGTTTATTAGTTTATCAAATATTCTATCACGCATAGGTTGTAAATATGAGCAACTGGGAAAGCTAATTATGATTGCTGAGAGAACTAGTATATGGGAATGTCAGGAAGTCAGAGTATGAGAGTTGGAAAGCACCGAGTATCATCTTAGATTGATACCACAATGTCATAGTTTTACATCCAACCACAACCAATTGTGGAGATCCTCATGTCCTAACACTCTTCCTCTATTGGACTTGTCGCGAGGATACAGTAACCAACTTGAGCCAATTGTTAAAAGGAAATTAGGGTTCATTCCTAATTTGTATTTTCCTTTTCTATTTCTTTCCTTTGTTGGATCTACTAGAGTCTATTTATTCTCCTATGTAAAAGGTCATTATGTACTCTAAATTACTTTGATTCATTCAATAATATACAAATTTAACATGATATCAAAGCATTAGATTTTGGTCATTAAATCCTAGTCGTCAAAATCCTGTTCTTTCTCTGCCTCCGTCGATCGACATAGACGGAGGCAAACCCATCGCCCTAGTATAGTTTTCCTGTCAGCGTCATCACAGCTCATTGCTGACCATAGCTCCACCAATCAATGAAACCCAGATCGGTTCCGTCTTCCACTTGCCCAAATCCGCGGTGTTTTCCTCTGCACTCCTAGGTCTGCCACCTAGGTCATTGACCACCAATTCGCCCAGCCATTCAGATTTGCTCAACGACCTCAGTTTTGTGCCCAACCTAGATTCATACCACCCTTGCCATATCCGGCCATCTGTGACCATACCTCAGCTCCATCTCTCTTAGATTTCATCTGCCGCCATCCTCTTTGCCCAATCCATGCCGTTCGCCGCCACTCACACAATGTCATCGTCTGCGCTGCCTTTAGTCTCTCGCTGGTGAGCCATTAGTTGAAGGTTGACGCCGACCCAGTGTTTTCTCTTCTCGCATGCACGGTTTAGCCATCAAATCTGGTGGCATTGGGCCTGTCCATCCAGATCCGTGCATCGTTAACCGAGTACACACTCAAAGTTTGTTCGTCCGTTCCAGATCCGTTCAAGCCCATTCATCCGTTGACTTGAGTTCCAACCCGAATCTCTCTGTTCCGCTGTATGTGGGTCTAGGTTCATGGGTTTCTCAGTTCAAATCTTAGTTTAGAAATTGCATGCCAAGATCTAGTGACCATGGAGTTTCTCTATTCAAACGTCCATCGACCTTCACAACCAAAGATCCGCCGCTACTTGTTCATGGTGTCTCAGTTCTGCCTAGATCTCCTTGCAGTCATGGGCTTAGGTAGTGGCTATTTTCTTCAATGTGTTTTGCGTGGAAACTTGGTTTGGTCCAGTCTATATGTTTTGGTTCGATTAATTCCACTTGGTTCGGTTTAGTTTATATGTTTTGGTTCAGTTAATACCGCTTGGTCTAGTTCAGTTAAAAAATCTAGTTTGGTTCATTTTGATTTGGTTTGGTTCAATTACTTTGGTTTGGTTCTGATTAGTTAAATCTAGCCTAGTTCGGCTTGGTTCAGTCAATGCGGTTCAGTTTACTTCAGTCAAATTGGTTTCAGATTGGTTCAGTTTAATTAGTTTGGTTTAAGTTGGTCCGATTTGGTTTATTTGCAATTATGGCAAATCTCCTTTTGCACAAAGGTCTTTATTCCATTTTCAATTCGGCTGTTTATGGTTTTTGTTGAAGATCTATGTGAGGATCTTTGTTCTAGCCCAAAAGTTCTTGTTCGTTCTTTGTAGGTTTTGTTATAGATCTCTATATGAGAATCTATGTTTCTAGCCCAAAAGATTCTTGGTTTGTCGGTTTTAGCCTAGAATTTCTTCGTGGGTTCTTCGGAAGTTATCTTTGTAAACTCAAGTTGTTCGTCAATCTACTACCTTGAGTTTGAGGAAGGTGTTAAAAGGAAATTAGGGTTTATTCCTAATTTGTATTTTCCATATTAATATTTTCCTTTTCTATTTCTTTTCTTTGTTGGGTCTACTAGAGTCTATTTATTCTCCTATGTAAAAGGTCATTATGTACACTGAATTACTTTGATTTATTCAATAATATACAAATTTAATAAACTCTATACAATGGCAATGACAATCTTGCACATTCACTAAAACGTCACACCAATCACATAAAGCTGCAACTCCTTTGCTTATTTTGAGTTGGCCTTTGCTTGTGCTTGCAACTCATTTGCTTTCACTAAAAGCATCCCAATAAGGCATGTTGCCCCATGTGCATACCCTGTCTTAAGCAACTAAGGATCATCTAGCCTTTCTTCCCAAATTAGACATCCAACATAACCCAAGGCCAAAATGCGATCAACGCTTCATGACTTGCTTAGTCCCATACGAAATTCAGTCCGTCTTATCTTAGCTGATGATTGAAATTTCCATTAAAGCACCATCACTTCACTGCCCCATTAGCTAAAAATTTGGGTTGTTTGAATACAGTTGCTTGTATTGGGACCATGCCTATGTCAAATTCTATCCATCCAGCCTCATTGGAGGTGTTACCACCATAACCCTTAATATATTCTAAGGCAACGACCCAACACTTGACAGGTGTCATATAAATTATCTATGGTGTTACCACCTAGCAAAGCCTTATGTTTTAAAGGATGGTTGCTATCATTGCTTTGCTAATGAATACGGGGAAGCACCACTTTCCTTCAATAGATGGGAAAGCTCCACTTCTCCCAAGAATCCGGAGTCATTTTTCCAAAGTTCTTTAAACATGTTTCTCTCAGTTGCCCTTGTATGCTTATTCACAGTTTTGAGGCTCAGTCCAATTCATTGGAGCATTGCACTCCAACATCGATTTTTCTTTTCTCCTATAAATTTTAAATATGTTCTTCAATTATTGACATCAATCATAGTGAAAATCACTTGCCTGGTGGGATTCACTTTGTTGGCAACGTGATCCTCCATCTTGGCTTATCATTTTGTAGTACTTGACATCATGTTTAAGGCTTACTTGTCCCAGCCTCACAACACATGCTTTGAGTCAGATTGTAAAAGGTTGTGTTGAAAGCCTTGTACCGTGCTTGTTCATATTTTTTTTTTCTCTAGTACGATTGCTTCTTTTAAATGCAACAGCGTTGCAGCCATGCTCCTTACTTATAGTCTTTGTTTTAGGGCAGAACAATGTCTTACCTCATCTAAAAAGAACATCCGTGCAATTATAAAATGCAATTTTATCTATACTTGAAAGTGTTTGTCACTTAAATATTATAGAAAGAGGATAGAGAAGGTATGGCAAAATAAATATATTAAAGAGAATGAGATCAGTGCTATAGCACAAATAAAGGAACAAGGATAGTGTACTTGCTTTTGCCATGTAATCTCTGCATTCAAGAAATGACCAATCTCCTATTCTGTAGCGGCCATGAGCTCCTCCATTTCTGGTGCTGGAATATTTTTGAGGCTTTAATACTAGAAAAACCAATCCCACGGATGAATAAACACCACGGAAATTTACTAACCTTCCTATAAGATATTCTCCGAGAGGAATAGTTCCATCAACCCATTCAAGAATACCAGCACTTGGAGTAAAGGGAACGACCTAATGGATAAAAAAACTCAATATGCACCAAAGTAAAAGACATCCATTTTACCAAATTTAAAAAATTATTGGATTATTTACATGCTGAAACAAATATATTATACTTCTATAAGATTCCACATTGCAGATTCTAAGAACAAATTCAAAATTTTGTAAGATCAATTTAAAAAAAAAAACTGAGAAATATAATCTATTAGCAAGTTACAGTTCATTCTTGATATAGGTGTGTACAAAGAAAGTTCAGTCCGCTCAACATAGCTCAACCGTTAGAGGCATTATATGATGGGCTAAAATGTTAGAGGTAAATTAGGGTAATATGGTCAAATCCTTAATTGATAAGGATTAAGATTGGTTTCCATGATTGATTAGAATTAAGATTAGTTTTCTTGGTTTATTAGGATTAGAATTAGTTTCTATGATTAATTAGGATTAGGATTAGTTTCTTTGATTAATTATGATTAGGATTAATTTGGTTTCCAATTCTCTATAAATAGAGAGATTGTCTTCTTGTATTGACAACTTTTGATTCATAATAAAGACTTCTTTGGATTCTTGGAGAGAATTCTTCTTTTATCTCTTTAGGCTACATCAAAAACATTCATTACTTCATGATGAATTCTCAAATCATTGGTTTGCAACAACCACATTTAGTCAATAACACCAAATTTTTTAAAGCTTGGGCAGATGGGACAACCCAGGCATTGACCAGAACAGATCCCAAAGAAAGAAAAGTAAAAGATCCCAAACACTGGTTTGTAGTATTAAGATGACAGAAGCTATTAATAATCGGCTTGCTAAAATGTCAATTTCAAAGAAAGAAAAGTGAAAGATCCCAAAGCTTAAGAGGTTGTTTGGGGCGCTAACTTGGTTCTTATAGTCTGTGTTTGGGATGCAAACTACGTTAGTCTGGGTTATAATAAGCTTGTGTTTGGGGGTATACTATTTTAGTCTGGGTTACAAATGAAAATGATGAGAGAGGATGGTCAAAAAATAGTAAATACTTTAGACAGCAAGGTTTTTAAATAGTTTTACAATAGCTAAGTGTGAGTTGTAATATTTGGAAACTTCAACTATCATAATGGGAGGCCCAAACATTGAGTGGGCTAAATAGCCCACCTCACCCCGTGTAAGTTGGGGGCTTAAAAACCCCTAAGAATGTGAGACAGAAACCTCAAACCATTTCATCCAAATTCTCCAAAAGTTATAAAGAACATTGATTATATGAAAGAAAAGAAGTGGAAATAGTTTTTAAATATATATATGTTGATTATTTCCTTGTTTAATAATATCTTCATTGTATTTATTTTGTAATACTTGTTGTATTTATTTTTTCTTTATTTGTAATGGGTATTTCTTGTATTTAAGAAATCATTTCTTTCAAGTGGAAATATACAGAAACTACATTTTTACACAATATATCCACACAAAAGAAAAAAAAAAAACTATTCTACTTTTAAATAAACTTCTATGCTTAAAGAAAATATAACTTCATCTTCTAATTTTCTGAAGCTAGGGTAAAATGTCCAATGCTGTTGAGGAAAATTTAGAACTATACCTTGTGATGTATCAATTATCCAAGACTATCATAAAAATTCATTACTCAAATAACAAAATCCAATCGGTCCATTTATACAGGCTAACCACTAATCAAATACTAACTAACTATCCTAATCAACTAGCTTTTGGTTAGAAGTTTGTTTAGAAAGAATTAGATGGCAAAGTTAATTGTCAACCATAGATAACAAATAACCATATCTACATAAATCACCTTGTATGTCCGTATTCCTAATCTCCGCCTTTTTGCGTCCTGATGGTTTTGGAGAAACGTGTTGACTAATCCAAAAAATTGTTCCATAACCTGCAAATGATAAAAGGTCTTACTTAGAATCCCATGTCACATAGATAACAAATCAAATTTCATGGGAAAAAAAAAAAAAAAAAAAAAAAAAAAAAAAAAAAAAAAAAAGAACGCACATGGGGCAATACAAAAGATAAAAAGGGAGGCCTAGTTCAAAAAGGGACAATACAAAAGATAAAAAGGAAAAGTCAGGGTCAAAAGGAGGTAAAACAAAATAGTCTACACCCTCTCATCATTCCTAGTATTTACTATTTTTTGACCATCCTCTCTCAATTTTTTTCCGTGTGGTGCATTATAGAAAACTATATATATAAGTCTAGTCTACACCCTCTCATAAAACAACTCTGCGGGGAGAGGAAACTTTTTGTCATGAAGGTAAGATCTAAGAAGTATGGACATGGACTCAAGACACATGAGCAAACACATGACTATAGCACATGGAATTTTCTAGAATACTAGGAAAGATCATGACAAGCATTTAGATGTTTATGCACAGTTCTCATACAAAATGTATTTTGAATTGAAGTACCATATACAATAAATGCACAGAAGAATTTGCAACACATGCAGAGTTGTATTGGGTGGAATTGTGTCCTCGTATAGACTTCACAATTTAGCATCAAAATTTGCAACATTTGCAGAGTAGAATTTAATTAGTTCCATATTTTCACCATGCAGTGCAGCAACCCAAGGCAAGAGCCACTAAAGCAGAATCAAATAAACATATTTTCGAATGAATTGAATAATGTTCGAAGATCAAAGTTCCAGTAGATCTTGGTAACATAGGGATCTTGCTTTTAGAATGAGTCTTGCATTGAAAAGGTCATCTTGCTAACACCAATTACTTTGAGGATCTTATCAGAGACTCATGGACCTCCACTCCTCAACATTGGGAACATGCTTTTAGAAGGAACCCCTTGATTGAGGTGGCCTTGGAGTAAGCTTCTATTTCCATCTCACTGGCTTCTACTTTGACTCGACTGACAAAAAAGGGCTTGGAAGAGAGTAGTGTTTTGAAGGCCCCTTCGGGCACTAGGGGTTTGGCGCTGCTTGGAAGAAGGCATGCGCTCTGTGAAGCCATAAGGCCCAAAGCCATGGGCCTTAGGGCTTTTTTCATAAACCCTAAATGCAAAAAATCCTATGTTTAGGGTTTTTTTTTTTTTTTTTTTTTTTTTTTTTTTTTTTTTTTTTTTTAAAAAAAATATATAATGCAGCACAAAAAAAAAATCCTATCTTTCTTTTGTGCCTTGCACCAAGCCCCAAAAGATTTTTTTTCCTTATATATATAAAAAACAAGAAATGACACATTTCATTAAGAAAATGAAAAAAGAATTTGGATACAAACTCCAAAAGGAGCCAAAGGAAACAAGGCTGAGAAAAAGCAACAAAGAACCAAAAAACAGAAAAAAGCAATAAGGTGGACATACAACATATAGTTGAAACTAAAAGGGGACAATGACACCCGCCCAACTACAATATATATCATGAATAGAGAACCCTACAAACTTAGAACCTGAATTACATATTCACCATTTTTGGCAAAATGCCAAAGGAGTTTGATCTCCCCCTTCTCCTCAATGCTCAAAGAGCTATGAAACAGATATGCCAAAAGATAAACACAGACTCCTTACCTTAGCCTGTTTATCGCCCTATTCCAACTAACGGAATCATCCTAAGTGCCCGCGAAATCAAACACACTCACCCACGGTTAACTTTTTTTACTCCTCACCAATTACATCATTTGGTACGTACTCTCTCACTTTCACCATGAGAAAGATTTTAAATGAGCTGAATTAGATTTGTCACCAATTTAGGGTTTACACTTTTCTTTCCCTTTTCTCTGATTCTTTAGGAGGTTGTTCAGGAAAGTGTAAACTCTATCAACAAGCTTCACAGAATGCTTAGTTTAGGATGCATGTAGAGAGCCCAATCCACTATTTGTGTATGCCCTAGCCTAGTCAACCACCCAAAAACAGCCAACTTACAGATTAAGTTTTCTAGCCTTTTTCCCTACCTCACTCGCCCTCCGTAATCCCATCTATGATTTTTGTGCTTAGATGCCAAAGGTGCCTTCCTTCTGCAGCAAGCCAGTGGTGATCAGCGCAGCAGCAAACTGGGGCCAAGTCCAGTGCATTTGGGGTTCTCATGTAACACACTCTCTTGTCTCACTCTAATCAAACTAACAGACTTAACCAATAAACAGACAGGAATATTGATGTAAGAAGAATAAGGGTTAATTGGGTAATTAGGCAATATTCTAGGTTAATTCCCTTTTTACCCCCCACTTGTAATAAAACTCTATAAATAGGAACATTCCCCTCTTGCATGAAACACATTATCATTCTAATGAAAGATCCACAAGCTTGGTTCTTGGAGGATTACTCCTTGAGGCTACTTAGGCAACATCAAACATTTATTTGATTGATTCAATTTTGAAAAATGGTTTTGGTTGGCTCAATTCCTGTTGAACCCTTGCGCATTATTTATTGGATAATAATCTATGGGTAGCAAATTTGAACACTGACGAATTAAAAATTCAAGTTCTTAGATATGTGTTATGATCCTACTTTATTTATTTTTATGTAATATTACTAAGCTTTCATGCTTGTGTTTAATCGGTCTCTTTCTCGATTTGTGCTTAAGGGTGTATTTGGATTAACTTTTCAAGTGTTTAATTTTAAAAATAAGTCATTTTGGAAAAAAATTGAAGTATTTGACAACCACTCAAATAGCTTTTTAAACATTTTTAAAGTTCATTTTAAACAATTTTTATCAAAAGAGTTTAAATAAAAATGTGTTTTATTCTAGTCAATCTAAACATGCCCTAAGATTGCTCGTCTCCTTCAATTTGCCTTCTTGCTTGGCTGATGGTGAAGATTTGCACCATATCTTCTTTTAGTGCACTTTTTCCAAGCAATGTTGGTCGAGATTGTTTTCAATTTGTAATATTCAATGAGTGTTTCGTAATCTGTTCAAGGAGAACATTTTTCAGCTTTTGGTTGGCCCTATTTGAAATCCAAGTCTTAGTTATTATGCTCTAATGCAGTTAAAGCTCTCATTTCAGAGATGATTTGAAAGAAGTTCAAGCCTTTTCAGGATAAGCTTCCATAATTGATCGATTCAGCTCAAGTTAAAGCTTCTTTTAAGGCGCTCTCTTTCCAAATATTTTGAAGAATTTTCTACCCAAAATTTATGTTTGAAGTGGAAGGCTTGTACTTTTCCTGCTTAGTCTCTTGGTATTTTATTAGTTTTGGTAGTATTCGTTTTTTATTTTATTGTAATTTAAGCATTAGTCTCTTTTCATTATTTCAGTGAAAAGGCTTTAAAGAAAGAAACATTAAACATTCAATTATATGTCCAATAGATTTGAGAATTTTAAAAATGTTGAAAAGTCAGACTTATTAGGCACAAAAAAGAAAGTCTGGGGACTTATTACAAACAGAATAAAAAGGTGAGGGTCTTAATAGATACTCATTTTATCAGTTTTTAGATTTTAGATTTACTTTAGTTATTTTCGTTATTCGTATTACAATTGGTTAATTAAGTGGTTGGGTGGATTTCTATAACAACGAAATTTAAAGGAGTGGTCATAGTTTTAGCAATTTTTGGTAGTGGATTGTCTTAATTAAATTTGGAAAAATAGAATGTAAATTGCAAGGCTGTCTCCCGCTCATTTATGTACCTTGGCCTTCCTCTAGGGGCTACCCTAAACAATTAGCTTTTTGGCAACCAGTGATTGACAAAGTCCAAAGCAAATTGGACAAATGGAAGAGATATAACCTTTCAAGAGGAGGTCGCGCCACCCTTTGTAAGTCGGTTCTTTCTCATATACCAACCTACTATATGTCACTTTTTCAGATGCAGAAAAGGTGATTCGAACTCTAGAAAGAATATTGAGGGATTTTTTTTGGGAAGGGCATTCCAAAAGCAAAATAAATCATTTGGTTAAATGGAGTCTAGTTTCACAGTCCCAACAAGATGGTGGTCTTGGTATTGGTGGCTTGAAACTCAGAAATCAGAGCCTTCTAGCAAAATGGGGGTGGAGGTTCATCATTGAGGAAAACTCACTTTGGAGGAAAGTAATTATAAGCATTCATGGAAGAAGTAAGTTTGGTTGGCATACCAATGGTAAATTTTTCAGCAACCTTAGAAGCCCCTGGATTAACATCTCAAGATTCTGGTTAAAAGTGGATTCCTTGGCAGCCTTCAAAGTTGGTAACGGTGAAAGGGTAAGCTTTTGGTGTGATCCTTGGTTGGTTTTGGTTCCTCTAAAAATCTCATTCCCTAATCTCTTCTCCATCTCCACCAAACCCGAAGGTTCATTACAAGACTATTAGGATGAGACTTCAACCTCTTGGACTTTTTATTTTAGAAGATTGTTAAAGGATGAAGAGGCAGAAAACTTCCAGCTCTTGACTGGAAAACTCTATCACTGTAAACTTAATTTGCTTCCTGATAAAAGAAGGTGGTCTTTAGTACCAAGTGGGTTTTTCTCAATCAAGTCTCTTGTAAAGCATCTATCCTTCTCCTCCCCAATTGGTCCGCTACTAGAATCAACCTTATGGAAGTCTAAGAGTCCTAGGAGGGTAAATATACTGATATGGATCATGCTGAATGGCTCACTTAACAGTGCAGATATCCTCCAAAGGAAGATACCTACTCACTATATTTCTCCACAGGTTTGCTCTCTTTGTTGGGTAAACTCAGAATCTCTCTTACACTTGTTCTTCCGGTGTGTTTTTGTAGAAAATTGTTGGACAAATCTATTTAAGTACATCAATGTCAGCTAGGTTCTTGATAATGATTTTAAGGCTAATGTGCTTCAACTCTTGATTGGCCCATATTTGAAGAAGAAGCCAAGATTACTTTGGACCAACGCAGTTAAAGCTTTATTATCAGAACTTTGGTTCGAAAGGAATCAAAGAGTGTTTCAAGACAAAGCTTCTATTAGCTCCTTTAAATTTGATATCGCCTATATCAATGCCTCCTTTTGGTGCTCTCTTTCCAAAGCTTTTCAAGACTTCTCTATACAAGACATCAACCTCAATTGGAATGCCTTCATTTTCCCGCTCTCTTGATTTTGTAACAGCCTAGAGATGGTTATTAATTTTTAGTCTATCTTTCAATTGTAAGCCTTGTCATATGCAAGGTTTTCTTTATATTGTACTTAGCTATGGAATTCTAGTCCTTCTAGGAGATGACGAGAATGCTAGGGAGGTGTCAACCTAGTTGAGATGTCCTGGTGCATTTGCTGGTCCTTTTTGCGCTTTTTAGTGTGTTGGATTGTTTGCTCTTTATGTTTGTTTCCTTTCATTCACTTGTAACACCTTTCATTATCTTGATGAAGTGGTTTGTTTCATGTCCAAAAAAAGTATAGACCTTACTCTTAGAAGCGTGCTCAGAAGTCAGATTAGAAGAGGACAGAACCAATGCTATGAGTGGCACTAGCACCACCCATTTAGACTCTGCTACGTTTGGGACCAAGTCCTCTGGATCAGAGAGCGACAAACAGAATGGAAAGTCACCACCAATCTGTGAGCACTGTAAGAAACCATGGTACACCAAAGATCAGTACTGAAAATAGTTGCCAGCATGAAACCACTGAGGGTCTAAACATTCAATATCACCAAAATTTAAGTAAAAATTGCCACGATTTTCATCCTTAATTTCAATAGTTGCCGGCATGAAAACACTGAGGTTTCGTCTAACTTGAATTTTGGCTTCTAAACAATTAGTGAGGTTGAGAGTTTCTGAAGCTATCGATTCCAATCCCCCAAAGTAAGCACCTATGGCTTCAAACGTGTTTCTACACCAATAGTCCAGTGGAAGATTCTTGATTGATAACCAGCCCTCAAATCCTTTCATTACTAAGGGTCTGCCATGCCTTGACGGATTCCATTTTTCGAACGTCAAATGATAAGAACCAACTAACTGCTACTTGCCCGGGTATATAACTAGATCATTTAGATCACCATTACTGACCTTAATTAAAGCTTTATCTGCAAACAGGGGATTTATAGTTACAATGGAATTGAAGGCCTCACTTAACTCTTTTGTAATTTCCTTCCAATCGTTAAAAACCATGAGTCTTGAGATGATCCATAAACTACTAAAGTCTTCTTTGAATACTTCATGATCCTTTTGAATCCAAAAGGAGTTCTTGCTCTGTTCTCCCAACACCTGAACAGGGGACATCTCATGCGAATATGCATTAAACTTTGGTGGCTTAGAAACCAGATGAGGGAGCTCCTTTTTCCCTTTTAACACCTCTGAATAACTTCTTTCTTGATGATCCAAGAGAAGGAGGGAAGGGGGAGGAGGTGGCTGATCGAGAGTTATTGACCTGAACTAACTCAGAAGGGAGTTTACAGGAGGAAGAACTTACTTGTTGAACAGGGGGCTCTTTGAAGATGTGTATGCTGGCTTCAATCATGTCCTTGAATTCTTGCCATCCAGATTTGTCATCACCAAACGGAATGTGGATGTTCTTTCTTCCCCCTGAGGCTGGCCACACTGCACTGTGTAACGGTCATGCTTGTCCAGGGCCTGTTGCCCATGGCCGCATGCCCAATCCAACCCCCTTCTAGCTTACTTTCATATCCTGTATTGTATTAGCGTAGTTAGCTTGCTTTCTTTACATTTTCATTGTAAGTGACCACTCGCCCTTTTGCATATGCAAGCGGCGCCAGTTGGCTTTTTGTTCAGAATGCACTATTAGTGGATAAGACTAACCATCATTTCCTCATACCCGGAGTAGTACTCTATAAAGCCGTTGTTGTTGCTTATTGCTTTCTAGTCTACTACAATCTTTCTTTCTTTATTCACACTCACAATCATTTCTTACGAAAACCTTTTCTCTAAACCCGTTTTCTAAAACCGTTTTCCCTAAAACGGGGGTGGAGGTTGCAAGAGGCACTCGGTGTGCCATCGGCAGTCCGTAATCGAGTTGGCTGGCTTGTTCGTGAGCGGGAACAAGTGCCGCACAATCGCTAAGAGAAGCTTCCGAAAGAGCGATTGTGACACACTGCACACTCTACAAACCACTTATCTTTAACTCAAAATTTGGCTAAACGAATGAAACTCTGGTCTACTCTTTCCTTTAGTAAAAAGAATTCAAATGTTGGGCCAAACAGAAGTCTTCTAAAACTTTCTTTAAGCCACAGGGCTGAGACCATAGAAAGGAACATGGTTTGGCCTCTTTTCAAATCTTCACGAGGAACCCGGGTCCCTCTTGCCACATACAGAAAAAATGATCAAGAATGCTACAACTTTTGATCTCCATGGCAGAAAAGCGCACAGACACAAAACACAGAAAGCCGAGGGAAGGAAAACCGCCAGAGAGTGAAAGAGAGGAGGGAAACAGGAGGGAAAGGGGTGCGGTTAGGGTGAGGAGACATGGTAAGTACCGACGGGATGGGAAGAGGAGGGGTGGGAGGCTGAGTTGGGACGGGAGGGAGAGGAGGAGGGAGGGAGGAGAGACATTTTTTCGTCGCTAAAATGCCAAGGGGACCCCTTATCACCCTTCCCGACCCTTGTTCTTAACATGAATAAATTGTGCAAGAGCCTGAATATGAATCCTTAACCTCAAGGAGGCCTCCACCAAATAATTTAAGATTAATATAGTTAGAGATATCCAGTTTTCTCCCTTATTCTCGTAAGGTTTTAATTTAACAAATATGCTGTCCATAAAATGGACAAACAACATAGGTCCATAGGTTCAAATCCTAATAGTTTGTGCATAAAATAGGAATCTTGAAAAAAATCATGGGAAGCATGCTAATTTCAGAACCTATCATCATGTAACATGCCTAGTTTACATTTCTAATAGAAGTATTAGGGATTCCAATGGTATCAAAATTTCATCACTGAAATCTTACAGCATCTTGTCGCAAATCATCATTTCCTGATTTTGCAAGTTGTCGGTATCTGTGGCCATCTGAACCTTCGCATTCAATCACTTTGGGAGCGTTTATGCCATTCATAATCCTGCATATATATAGATATATTTATATATTTTTTAAATTTTAAAAATTAGTCGATGAATTTTTCTGGATGCCACAAATAACTTCCAAACCACAATTCATTAAGCAAGTCTGCAGGACAGAATAAAAACTACATACCTAACTGTATCAGCCAAGCCTTTGAAATATGGGAAGGAACCTTCCTGATATTGACAACTTCGGTCAACTGGAAAGGTAGCCGTCACCACAGGTACCTGATGGTCAAATACAAGGAGGAAGAAAATTTCAAAGATTTTACTACGAAGAAAAGAGAGTATTAAAATTGTCAATCTTCGCATGACTTAACTAGTTAAGACATATAAGCTCGAAGATATGAGGTTTGAAAAGGGTGTACTAAAATGCCACATAGAAACGCAATTAGGAAAACATGACAAGGAGCTTTAACTTATATACAAATGTGTTATAAATAAATCTTATTCATATTCCCACGAGTTTTACAAAGATGAGAACATTATTTCATTAGATAACTCTTCGGGGGATTTTCAAAAATAGAAAAATAAGGGAAACTATTTACACAAAATAACAAAATTTTAATGTTCTTTGATAGTAGAGACTGATAGAGGCTGATAGAAATCTATCGGTGATAGAAACTGATAGAAGTTTTTCACCGATAAATGCTAATAGAAGTCTATCAGTACCTATCAGTATTCTTTTTGCTATTTATGCAAATAGTTTCACATTTTTTCTCTATCTATGAAAATTTCCCCAACTCTTCCTTTTTTTTTTTTTTTTTTTTTTTTTCAATAATATAAGATACAAAATTCCGTATTAAATTTTAATTGTAGTGCTATTACATAGATTTGGATACATAAAATAATTAATATGACAAGTATGAACTAATCTAAAATCTAATCACTGATTAAATACAAGAAAATATTTCACAAACTCAAAATTTATAAATCTGCACTTCATTTCCAGACTTCCTAAGCCTGCAGTCCAAACACAGGTTTCTTAAACTCAAACTACCTAAACCTCCCAGCCTAACCCACAGGCTTAGCATTCCAAACCTACGCACCAAACGCCCCCAAAAGGTCTTCAAATAGATTAAATTTTACCCGATAAACTATAAAGAGTAATCCCCTAATTCCCAGAAAAAGTAATTAGATTACCGTTAGGATCAAGAAACATATAAACTACGTGCATTAACCTAACACCCTAAGAACCTAAGAAATGGAGCGAGAAGCACCTACAAGTTCCAATGGCGGAAGACTACGCAGTTCTCTTGGAAGCATCATCCTTTTATTAGTATCCTGCTTTTGCGATTGAGTCAAGGAAATCATCACTATTTCTTCACAGAAGGTCGTAGATAAATATTGAAAAGTGAACCAAGTAGGACTTCTTATCCCAGGGTAGAAAGAAGCATAGTCGCAAATTTTCATGACATACCTCTCTCCTTGTCTCCAGTTCTGCAAGCTTGATATAGATTTCTACCATTTGCTTGACCTATGTTCATAGGCTTAATTTATATAAATATGTGTGTCAAGTTTCAAATAGAACCATATATTGAAGAAAAAGTCACGGTTCCATGAAATACCTGTCTAATCAGAGCTCCATGGTTGGATGACAGCTCCTTTAATAGATACTCTGCTGCAAATTTTTTGTCCATATCCACAATAAATGAGTTTCTGCTGCGTTGTTTGTCTTTAACACGGTCACCGTTTGCCAGGGCAAGAAGCTGCAGAAATCAGAGGGAATCATTTTTGTTTGTTCGATTATTTTTTTAGGCTACACAGCAATGTAAAAAAAAGCATAGGCAGTAAAAATTAAGTCAAATACCTGAAATATAGTGTGGTATGGATGGTCTATAGCCATTTTTTTTACGAGAGAAACCAAGGCTACCTGCACAGTTTGAAGGTCTGATCAACCCAAACAACAAATGCCAAAAGAGACCTAACCACTCCCTCAAGAACCTGAAAATTGTTTGGTCCTTGACCATCCTTTGCGCAGCCCATTCTTGAAGCAATTTGGTAAACCAGAGGTATAAATTTATACGACTGAACCTACAGGATGTTCAAATTATATTAAACACTCCTTTCTTTTCCTGGGATATGACATGAATTAAATTCTCAAAATAACAGGAAGAACTGTTTTAACTACTAGCAGCTTATATTTCATATAAAAACTACGTGAGAACTGAGAAGTGTACTGTAATAATGCATCTAACCAAAAAAATTGTCGATATACCTCAGCAATTGTGCTCCGCATGTTATTTATGACATTTTGCCTAGAAGAAAGGCTGAACCACAATGAAACTAGTCGAAACACCTGGAATCAGTATGTCCAATTGATGAAGAAAGAAAACTTTAGTTAACCTATTGACTTTATCTTGAATAGAGAACTGGACAAGTAGTACATACCACTCTCACGTCATATTTGTCACCAACCTCCAAGCATCGTTTATATCCTTCTAATGCTAGGCTGAGAAAATTGTCTCGGTCATCCTGACAAAAATTGCAGGAAAAAAAAAAAAAAAAACAGACTTTGTTGGACTTGCCTATCTTTTGAGAGGGTAAAAAATATATTGATCTATTTTGATATTGCAACATAGTTCTTATATCATAGAAGAGATACCCAGTACAAATAAGGAAGGAAAATAACAAAGAAAAGTATTGACAATGAATATTTACATAAATGTTCCTAAATAACAGATATTCCAACAGCATATAGAAACAAAGAGCCTAAAGTTCCATAGAAACATGAAGACATGAAGCATGGATTCTATTTTGGGTGACATGTCCATGGATCAGCAACGGGCTTCTTGGCTTCTATGATACACAGAAAAGCCTTAACCCTCTGCTTACATAGCAAACTACTGCTTAATCTACTCTCATACGCTCATTTACCATAAAGAGTTCTTATCATTAAATATTAAAAAAAAAGAAAAGAAAAGAAAATAAAAATTACATTATTTTTTTTTTAAAATATCAGTAAATTAGATAAACATGGATTCCTTTATAAAGGGAAGGAAGAATTGCCAAAACTCTCTGAATTCTAAAATCTTTAACACATACACACATAGGCGTGTATATTTATGTCAATATAAAGAGAGCAACGATAATGATTTTTGAGTACGTCTCTTATTTCATGTCTAAATATATTGAATTATCAGTTAAAACGTCTGTGTCCTCGTCCATGCTTCAAAAAATGGACAAAAACACAAAACAACATATCCACAATTTATAAATTATCAAACAAGGTTATGTTCATATTAGAAAAGTTCAACATTTCACACAGCCAAATCACAAACTGAACGTAAAGTATGAAAGAGAAGCTTAATTAGGATACTTTTCAACTGTAAAATGTCAAAATACCTGCAATTTGTCTGCCTCTTCCCTGTCCATGGAAAGTTGCTTTTGTAATTCTTGTATTTTCACTGTAAAGTCAGTCTTCTCTCCCTATATTGAAGTGCAGATAAAATATTGTTATATAGAGGTCTAACTTTGAAAGGAACATAATATTCGTATTCCTATAGCATAAACAAAAAAGAAAGAGAAAAGGAAAGAAACCATCTTATTATAGGGGGGAAGTCCCAGTACGAGGAAAAAAAAAGAAGAATAAGAATAAAATGAACGATAGATTATTACAGCTGACATAAATATTTACCACTGACATTTACTGAGAATAAACCAACAAAAGGTAATATATCTCCCCATAGATATAGCAACAAAAAGTTCAGTGATGACCAAATATCTTGCGGTTAGTTTGATAATAATTTTCTCTCTCTGAACATTATGCTCATTTACTAATGTTCTTTTGGTTTTCCATATCAATTTTCCAAAACAAAAATAAACAGATCCAAGTATCTTTTCAAAAGTGAAAATTAATAACACCTGATTGTTTATTTAGGAACTTCTTGTTATAGTATATATGTAAATATAAGAGCTTATTAGTCTTTTGTCCTTTATTGTAATTCTACCGAGTTTAGGGCTTCCATGTATATTCATATATTGAACTCGTGTATAGAATGAGTGAGGAGTTCTCTCATATTCTGGTCTAACATTATCACTTCTCACAAGACCTCACAAAAAAAGAAAATAAAATAAATAATCAATAAATAATAAATAATAAATAATCATTATCAAACAGGCATCTAAAGGTGATTTAACATGGTTGGTCCTGATTTGATCAACGTGTTCAATAATATTTACTGAATGCACAGAAGTGAAATGACAAAATAAGACAAAATATATGTATACACATTAAAGAGCATGTCTTTAAAACCCAAGCCAACCAGTAATATAGTGGGCCAATAGTTTCAAGACTGAGAGAAGGGAGGGATGAACCTTTGTTGAACTTTTTAGTCGTCTAATGAGTGCTTCCAACTCCATTGTCTGCAAGGCCATAAGATGTTGGTAAAAATGATAAATAATAGTTCATTATAAGTTCCTTTGACGCTTGATTCCATATTTTACTTGAGTCACTACCTTATGCTTCCTCAGATGCATTGCTGCTTGCCATTCATTAGAGTTGAGTCTTTCTTCATAACTCCTAAACAAAGCATCAGCATAATGTGCAAGATGAAAATGAGTCTGGCTCTGTCTCCCAACTGATTTCTTAGTAAGGAACTCCTGACCCTCAGCAAGAGATACTGCCGGTTTTAGGTACTTCTCTAGAATAGTTCTTGAACTGTACTTAGCCATACACAGAAAGAGCTTACAGTTAAATAACGATACTGGTACAAAAGGCTTCTCTCATTTCTTATCACCAAAATAAAATCTAATAAAATAAATCAAGACAATTGAAAGATGTAACTTCCTTAATTCATGGAAAGAATATATTACTTGCTCGATCTAGTTTCAGCTAGCCACTTCCCCACCAAGCGTAATACATCTGAAGCTTCCTCACTGGATTGGAAGTGTTGCGAAACATGTTCTGCAAGGCTAATTGCCATTGAGTGCTGCCCTTGGGCACGCAACAGCTTTGCTTCTTCAAGCTGCTTGTGCAAACAACGAAGTGAATAATTTAGTATCTCTTTTGGATCCCGTAAAAAGAAAACCATCATCACTTTAGTATCATGCACATGATTGAACAAAATATTAGACATTGCCAAGTTCAACAACATTGACGAGGAATAGAAGTTGTGTACCCTTCCAAGCCAATACAGTGCTGAGTTCTCTTCTGCCTCTCGAAGACAGAGAGACTTTAACTCATGTAAGGCGTCAGCCGCTTGAGAATATCTAGATCCCTGAAAATTAAAAAACTATAGATCAGAAAATTGAACCAAATTGCAGCTTCCAGATGGTATTGTATTATGTACCTTGCGAAGGGTGGAAGCAGATTGCAAAAGATGTTGCACCATACAATCCTTACTTTTCAAAACCTGAAGTAGAACTCGACGAAATGCTATAAAAGGTTCTAATAAATCCATATGTAGTTGAGTACTTTTCAGAATACAGCTCCAATCAGAATTCAGCAAAGATAACTAGATCAACAGTTAAACTTTGTTAAACAACAATCCTCAATTTCTGATAGGTATCTTGGAACATGAAGGAAAAAAAACGAATAAAGAAGCAATCCCTATGTATGTTTATCAGTTAAACATACACTGAAGCATCACAATTATGTCAGGCAATGACATTTTGTATATGAATAAAATAGAGGTTAACGGTCATATTTTGTGAAGGAGCTTCAAATAGTCAGATGACACTATTAGTTGAGCAACTAAAGAAAATTGAGGTAATAGTCCAGTTGATGCACAAGGAGCAGGTACTACCCTTCGGTACATATACAATTTGTCTCCTTAAAAGGAAAGGAAGAAGTAATATATTTCTTCATTATTCATTTACTTTCTTCACATAAAATAAACTGTCAACCTTTGCAATTGAATTGGAGGCCCCAGTCACTCTTATTGTGATCAGTGAAAATTTCACGAGGTAGAGATGAGACAAAAGAATAATAAGAGTAACTGTACCATCATAGTGAACCTTTGGAACTTTCAAATGGTAAGGAAAAAAGAATTTAAAAAGAATTATATGAAATGTAACTGATGAAAACAAATGATTTTACGTGTAATTAATTTCAGAAAACGTGTGTTTTCTTTCTTAAATGAAATAGAAGTTTTCCTCACAAAATCCCCTTTCTTATTTCTTATCAATAAAAGCGATGAAAACACATGATTTTACGTGTAATTAATTTAAAAAAATATACTAAGTAACCATTATCATAGGAGCCTCACTTTATTATGAAGAAAATAGCAAGAGAACGGATTTATGTGAAAACCCTAATAGATAAACATTGCGGGTGTTGAAAAAAGTTGTTTTAGCCCTAAGGGCATTTTTGTCTTTTTCAAGGTGTCTACAGTTTTAGGGTTTCTGTAGCTATTTATATCTGAGTTTGGGAGTTTTGTAAAGTGTAACAAAATTAATAAAATATCCTTCGAAGTGACAATAGGATAGCTGAACGGAAAAATCGCCACCTTATTGAGGTGGCACGATCTTTCATGATTCCTGCGTCCTTACCGTCGTACCTATGGGGAGATGCTGTGCTTACTGCAGCTCATCTCATCAATTGAATGCCCTCCCGTGTGCTAAAATTCCAAACACCTATTGAGTGTTTTAAAGAGTCGTTCTCGTCCACTCGTCTTTTCCCTAATATCCCCCTTAGGGTGTTTGCCTGTACTGTCTTTGTTCATAATCATGGTCCTCACCAGAATAAGTCCGCTCCTCGTGCTCAAAAGTGTGTGTTTGTTGGGTATCCACTCCACCAATGGGGCTACAAGTGTTTTTCAACCTTCCTCCAGAAGTACTTTGTCACTATGGACGCCACTTTTCTCGAGGATAAACACTTTTTTCCCGTTAATCCTCTTCAAGGGAGACCGCTAGTGAAGAGACTAACACAACCACCTATTATGTTCCCTTAGACCTTCATCCTTAACCTATCCCTGAAGCAAATGACTCTGTCCTTCCTACGAAACAGGTGTTCTGGATTACTACAGGAAGAATCTTAGAAAGGAAATAGTTCCCCTGGTTGCTCCTCTGGAAGTTGTCCAAGAGTTAGAACCGGAACGAGCTCAAGGTACCTTTGTTCCATCCGATAATGAGTGTGTTGAGGGTAATGTGGTTGAGGGTGATGCAATCAATGTGATGAACTCTGACAATGTCGAGATTGGCAATGAAAATAAGCTATCAGGAGATACACAGGAAACTGAAAGCTTGCAACAGAAGGATGAGTGTGATTCTTACTCTCAACCGTGCACTGATAAACAGGTAGACAAACCTGGTGAGTATGATGCTACTCTTGATCTGCCGATTGCTCTATGCAAAGGAACTAAATCATGTACTAGTCACTCTATGCAGAGTTTTTTGTCCTACCGTAATTTATCTTCGGGATTTAAGGCCTTTACTACCAACCTGGATAATGTGATGATACCGAGCAGTGTGCATAAGGTTATGGAAGTTCCTGAGTGGAGAGCTGCAGTTATGAAAGAAATGCGAGCGCTTGAAACGAATAAAACTTGGGATCTGGCTGTGCTCCCTAAAATACACAAAACCGTCGGATGCAAGTGGGTGTTCACGATGAAGTACAAATCTGATAAGACTATTGACAGATACAAGGCCAGGCTGGTTGCAAAAGGGTTTACCCAGACATATGGAGTAGATTACTCACAAACCTTCTCTCCGGTGGCAAAACTTAACACGATTCGAGTTCTTCTCTTAGTTGCTATAAACAAAGACTGGCCTTTACATCAACTAGATGTAAAGAATGCATTTCTGAATGGTGAATTAAAAGAAGAGGTCTATATGAGCCCGCCTCTAGGTTTTGAAGCAAGGTTTGATAATTGAGTTTGCAAACTAAAGAAATCTCTAAGATAGGTTCACAACTTTCGTTAAATCCCAGGGGTTTGATAATCTCTAAGAGAGCTTGGTTCGATAGGTTCATGACTTTCGTTAAATCCCAGGGGTTTGTTCAAGGGCATTCTGATCATACCCTGTTTACTAAGAGATCGACATCAGGGAAGGTAGCTATTCTGATTGTCTATGTTGATGACATCATTTTATCCGGTGATGATACAACTGAGATTGTCAGGTTAAAACAGAGGATGCCAAATGAATTTGAAATCAAAGACCTTGGCAGTCTGAGATACTTTCTTGGAATGGAGGTAGCAAGGTCAAAAGAAGGAATCTCTGTTTCTCAACGGAAGTATACTCTTGACGTTGAAAGAAACAGAAATGACTAGGTGTAAACTTGCAGATACGTCGGTCGAAGTCAATAGCAAGTTGGGAGATTTTGGTGAAGATGTCCCTGTTAACAAGGAGCGGTATCAACGTCTCATGGGGAAATTGATTTACCCCTCACACACCAGACCTGATATATCTTCTGCAGTCAGCATGGTTAGTCAATTTATGCAGGCTTCGTGTGAGAGATACATGGAGGCTGTTACTCGGATTTTGAGATATTTGAAGTCTACTCTTGGAAAAGGATTGGTGTTCAGAAAGCATGACAAGAGGTGCATTGAAGCATACACGACTCAGACTGGGCAGGTTCTATTACAGATAGGAAGTCCACATCGGGGTACTATACCTTTGTGTGGGGAAATCTAGTTACCTGGCGAAGTAAGAAACAAGGCACTGTTGCTAGAAGTGGTGCTGAAGCAGAGTACAAAGCTATGTGCCTGGGAATTTTTGAAGAAATATGGTTTAAGAAGGTTCTGACTGATCTTCATCAGGAAAGTCATGGCTCTATGAAACCGTACTATGATAATAAGGCTGCTATCAATATCGCTAACAATCCTGTTCAACACGACAGAATCAAACATGTGGAAATTGACAGGCACTTTATCAAAGAGAAGCTGGACAGTGGCAGTATCTATATTTTCCCTATATTTCATCAAGTCAACAGATCGCCGATGTTCTCACCAAAGGGCTACCAAGACAGAAATTCGACACCTATGTTAGCAAGTTGGATCTTATTGATATCTATGCTCCAACTTGAGGGGGAGTGTTGAAAAATGTTGTTTTAGCCCTAAGGGTATTTTTGTCTTTTCTAAGGTGTCTACAGTTTTAGGGTTTCTGTAGTTATTTATATCTGAGTCTGGGGATCTTGTAAATTGTAACAAAATTAATAAAATATCTCTTTCGTGATTTTTTCTCCTTGGTCTAGGATTTTCCACGTTAAAATCTTGTCTCCTTCTCCCCGTTTCAATAACGAGCACTGGGTAAGAATTTACTATTAATCTATGATTTGAAGGCGGAGAATTGCCAGAATATTATAAATAGTATTTAAGGTTTAGGATAAAAGGAGATAATGGAGGTGAAGGATGGAGAAGGTAAGAGTTTTGTTTTGTTTTGTTTTTTGTTTTTGTTTTTTTAATTTTTAACAGATTTTTATGTTTTTAATTTTGTATTTTAATGTTTTTGTTATTCAAGTTTTTATTATTTTTTTATTTAAAATAAACTAAAGATATATATATATATATATTTTTTTTAAAAAAAGCAATATCACATCATACTCATAATTTAATAAATTTAAGCCGCACCACATCAACGTGAAAAATGAAAATAATAAAAATGTACATAGTATTGGGAAAATACTCAATGTCTTTTAGATGAGAAAGTCACAGATATATAGGGGTATAAGATAACCCTAAACTAAGGTATGCACAACTACAATAAAGAACAACTGGACATAATAACATATATTATAAAAAAGGAATGTCCACTCATCACTACACTCCAAAGAGTTGATGACAAGGACCAAAAGGTCCAAAAGTGTTAACAGGACTAAAAATGAGATCACATGCACATCGGATTGAGGATTACCTGGTCCATTGTGGGAATCACATGATCTGAGAACACTTTCGGATTCCCATGAAGAAAAATTGAATCTTCAGAATCCATCCAACGTAATCCCCAAGCCAAGCCCAGATGATAAAAGATCTGCATAGGCAGACAGAAGAAAATACAAACTCGGTAATCATGTAATTAGAAAATTAGTCACATATTCAAATAAACTACAAGAATACTTTGTAAGATTCGATCAAGCTATAGGAATCAAATAAAAACTTTTGGAACCATAGAGATCAAATTGCAATTAATCCCAAATCATAAGAACCAAATTTAAAATTTTAATACTATAGAAGCTAAATTAAAAATCAACCTTAACCCATAAGACCAAATTAGAACATTTCAAACCATTGGACTAAATTCAAAATCAGCCAAAAACAAATTGAAACCTCATTTCTTCCCAAATTAATATTGATTTTCATTTAACTTCTACAAGTGAGAGGAGTATTAAAACATTGATAGAACTAAAAAAAAAACCCATCAGTTGGGTTGATTGGTGCCTAAACAAAATCAGCCCAAACCACAAGGACCAAATTTGTAAATGTCATTTAGCCCAAAAAAAAAGAACAAATTGAAAACGCAGAAATCCGTTCAATGTGCTATAAAGCATGATGGAGAACAGTTCAAACTTCAAATCTAATATCTGGTGAGGATGAAACACTCAATCCAAGAAAATCTTTGTTCTCACAGTCCTGGGAATTGACGAGATGGTGCATCCTCATCCTCCATGGGTCATTTATCTCATAAAGCAAGATATAAGTTACGCACCTGAAGCTTAATTATAGTTGAATATATATATTCGGTGCTTTCTTCACTTGCATGAGTTATGGACCACACTAACTCCTACAATAAACTATGAGTCAGTACACAAACAATTCTGATCTCAGTCAATGCAGATAGAAGAGACAAATATTACCCGCTTTGAATCTTTGAACCTTATATAAAATTCATCAAAGTCTCCTTCTTCCAATGCCCGCAAACAACTAATATTCAGCATGCAGAACCCAGAAACGTCATCATTGTAAAATACAAAATAATAGTATTACTATTAGGTAAAATTTACCACACTTCTAATAAATCTTTGTTTGGATATATTAAGTATTTGGGTTCATTAGACAATGTTTGGGTTGTGTGGGGAAGTGCATAGTGAAATTTGGATTTATATAACTTGTGTTTGAATTGTAGAAAGGAATGATTTCATTAAAGTTGAGTTTGTACACGTTGGAGAAATTTGGGTTTGTATAACTTAGTTTAGATTGTACAAAGGAAGAACTTCATTACACTTTTGAAAAGGAAACGATACTTTAAATTTTGAAAAGGAAACAAGAAATTAATTTTTTTTTAAAAAAATTATAACATTTACTCATGAGAAATGGGTTAATCACACGAAAGAAAGGGAAGACAACCTACTGGCCAGGGGAAGAGGGCCCACCCCCCACAACAAGAAAACTACTTTACAAATATTTAATTATTCATGCAATTTTTTTTAATATATATATTTACCATAGCAATCTTAGAGAGAGTGCAAAATCTATTTGAATCATTTCCAATCTATGGCATAATGCTATAATGTACAGATTGATGTGAGAGACAGTGCAAGGGCTTGTATTATGAAATGCTACATTGTGGGAAAAGAACATGAAAAACCAAGTGGCAAGAAAAATTGATACGAGTAGAAAGGAAGACAAATGAAAAATTAGGAAAAAGCAAAATACTTCCGAAACAAAGTGGGATAAAGGAGTAGCTCCAAGAAACTCAAGATGATATTATTAATAATGAATCAAAGATGATGGCTAAAAGCCAATTTATATAAGACTGAAGCAGCTGGTTCTAGGTAACCTGGGCAGCCAGTTACAATTTGTTAAAAACTAAGGTAGCCGTTGTGATAACCTGGGCAACTGGTTACAAGAAGTCTAACTGAATTAAACTAACAAGATAAACACTAAGCTTCCTACGTCATGGGACCATGGCAGCCTTGTTATGGGGCCGTGCATCCCCCCCTATGGCATGAAATTTCAGATACTGAAACAAAATGTTCCAATGAATCAATGATTGGATAACTTAAGTTAGGAAGATTCCAATTAGTGGAAGTGCCACATTGCTTTCAAAAACATTTATTGATCCACTCTAATACATAAAACAAAGACGGAAGTTGGATGGCAGGGAAGTCTTCTAGTTCGGTGCACACTAAAACAAAAAGAGACTTGACAGAGCAGGAAATTGAGTCCTGTATTATCTAGCCCCCACAGACAATATCATCCAGTCCTAAGCCAACAGATTATGTATGTCTTAATTGTACTTTTTTGTGGGACAAGATCGATATATGTATACATGTAAAGGCCTGAGTTAAATTACAAGTACAAGGAGGGACTAATTCTAGGATGTTATTTCATGGACTCTCCTCCGTTTGGCTGATAGCCACTCAAATTCGAAGTAAATAGTGGTTAGATTTGGCTTTTAAATGAGAAATTCCAAAATTCAAAGTAGATAGTAGTTAGATTTGCAGTGTTCAGTCAACCATTCGATGTAGCTTGGTGTCATGGGATCTCAAATGATAACAAAGCCTAATGATAAGAGATTGAAAAATGGGTTGCTGGTTTAGCAACTTTGGTTTTTGCATCAAATACCTATGCAGGTTTTCGTTGAAATGAATATTCTTGTTTTGACAACTTGATGAACCAGAATCAGGTCCTGCATAAAGCAAGGAGAAATCCCAGTTTCCTGCACGCCAGGCAGCTTCATACTGTACCCATACGATCACACAATATTCAGCTTGATTAAATTATACAACTATGGACACATAGTAAACAATGAAACAAGCTGATAATATAACCAAGGATTATAATATCGGTTGATATATTCATAAAAAGAAGGAAGACCTAAAACTTAAAAGGAAAAAATCCTATCACAATAAATACAATATAACTAAAGCAAATATTTAAGGCATAAGTTAACAAATAGTAAGATCTATAGCATAGTTTAAACCTAAACTAATAACTATATCAATTTAAACCCCAAACTTTTTGTAGATGTATCAATTTAAGCACCGAATTCTTTCAATTAAACTTCTAAAGTGTTATAAATGAATCGATTAAAAAATATTTATTAAGATTATATTTGTAAATTGTCCATGCACTCAATTCTTACACATTATGGACTTCTTCATATATCGAATTAATAAAGTAGACAATTATAATTGATGCATGGACAATTTTCAAAGGAAATCTTAATTGAGAGTCTTAATTGATTTGCTTATGAATGTTTAGGGTCTAATTAATAAATTATAAGTTTCACACGATGTTTATCCAAACATAACGTAATGAAGGATGTAAATTGATACACTTACGAAATTTCAAGATTTAAATTGATACAATTTTAGTTCAAGTTTAAAATAAATAAAACCTCATTCCCAAATGCTCTCTCCTCTCCCCAAACCTTCCCTCCGACCTTTTTCTTCCCATCCCACCTTCATACAAGCTCCGATTATTCCCCATCTTCCTTCCTTACATCCATTCTTTTTTCTATGGAGGTGAAAAGTTGTATTATTTTTTATCATTTCTTTTGTACGTGGCAAGATGGCAATGGTTTCTTAGTGGAAGATATGAAAAGGGGCCAGAAAGTATTCTTCTCAGTGACTATGGCATAGTGGCTCGATACCAGCATGAAAAGGTTATCGAGTGGTCAAACTTTTGAGTCCTTTTTACTTAAGGAAAAAGTTGATCAAAGTGTAATTTTTCTTTCAAAATTTCGTGACAATGAACGTTGGTTTGTGGAGTGTGCGGTCTGACTTTCAACTGGAAGGAGGAAGAATATTCACATTCCTTATTGAGATGGCAAGTCATGTTGGCAAGAGTTCAAATAAATGGTTAGCTTTTATATTAATATGTTGATTATTTCCTTTATTGTGAAATTTTATATTGTACTTATTGTATTATATTTGCTATATTTTATTCTTTCCTTATTTGAATTATTTTATTCTTTCCTTATTTGTAATTGGGTATTTCTTCTATTTAAGAAACTCTTTTCTCCTAAGATTAATAGGAGAAAAGATTAATCGTTTTTAGCATAGCATCAGAGTAACAAAATTTTTGAAACCCTAAAAATCCAAAAAAAAAAAGAAAAAAACCCTATTTTTTTCTTTTTGAAACCCTAGTAAAAGACCAATCTTCTGCTGACGGTTGCCGCTGTCCGTCAGCTATAATTTTCCTAGTTGTTGGTTCGTTTAAGCCTTTGTGTTTTTTTTTTTTCAGATCTACTGATCTTGTATTCTAGGTTTCCTTTCTTTCAACGATATGTCGGACACTAAGGTACCCATCATTCGAGTTTACGACAATCATGGACATTCAATCAGTACCACTGTCCAAATAACTACCATTCGACTCAATGGGGATAATTTTCTTCGTTGGTCCCAAAGTTTTCGAATGTATATTCGTGGACAAGGGAAGATTGGTTACATCACAGGAGAAAAAACCAATCCTAATCCAGATGACCCTTCATTCGCCGGATGGGACGCTGAAAACTCCATGATTATGACTTGGCTTGTCAATTCCATAGTCGAAGATATTGGTTGTAACTACATGTGTTACTCTACTGTCAAGGAATTAGGGATAGTGTAACTCAGAATTCTGATTTGGGCAACCAGTCACAAGTATTTGAGTTGAACTTAAAATTGGGTGATATACGACAAGGAACTAGCTCCGTTACACAATACTTTCACTCATTAAAAAGGATTTGGCAAGACCTTGACCTCTAGGACCAAAAGCACTATAGGAAAACTGTTGAAGATGGTCATATTTACAAATTCCTTGCCGGCATCAATGTTGAGTTCGATGAAGTTAGAGGTAGAATACTTGGAAAAACTACTCTTCAAACTATTAATGATGTTTTTTCTGAAGTTCGCAGGGAAGAAAGCCGCAGGAATGTTATGATTTGCAAAAAACCTATTGACTCAGTTGAATGCTCTGTGTTGGTGACTGAAAATATTGCAATGAAGGCTTATAATCAATCCAAGAAGCCACATGAAAAGCCTCGTGTCTGGTGCGAGCATTGCAATAAACCTTGACATACACGTGAAACTTGTTGGAACCTTCATGGAAAACCTACGAATTGGAAAAGTTCTAAGCAACATGCCTCTAAGGATAATGTTGTTGACTTCAACCTGTTTAACAAAGAGCAAATTGATCAAATTCTAAAGCTGCTACAAACCAATTCATCAACTGGTAATCCTAGTGTTTCCTTGGCACAAGCAGGTACTTGTCCTCAAGCTCACTCTTGCCTTAATTCATCTCCATAGATTATAGACTCTGGAGCTTCTAATCATATGACCGGTTCCTCTTGTTTATTTGAATCATATTCTCTTGTGTATTGCAATGAAAAAATTCACATTGTCGATGGCAGCTTCACCTCTATTGCAGGAAAAGGAACTATTCCTTTGACTACAAAACTTATATTACGTTTTGTCCTTCATGTTTCAAAATTAGCCTGTAATTTGTTGTATGTTAGTAAACTCTCTAAGGATGCTAATTGTCGTGTCATCTTTTGTGAAACTCGTTGTATCTTTTAGGATCAGGAATCGGGGGGACGATTGAACATGCTAGGATGATTGATGGTCTCTATTACTTTGATGAAGTTTCTGCTAGTCATAAAAAAGTTCAGGGCTTGAGTAGTGTTTGTTCTCCTTCTGTTAAAGAAACTATCATGCTTTGGCATTGTAGATTAGGGCATCCAAATTCCTTTTATTTAAAGTATCTGTTTCCCGATTTATTTAAAAGAATTGATTGTTCAGTTTTTCAATGTGAAAGTTGCATTTTTGCCAAACATCATCGATACCTATTTGCCTAAACCGTACAAGGCTTCATCACCTTTTTCCTTAATTCATACTGATGTTTGGGGTCCGTCTAAAGTCTTAATTCATAGTGGTAAGTGTTGGTTTGTTACCTTTATAGATGACCACAATCGTTTAACTTGGCTTTATTTGTTAACAAAAAAGTAAGAGGTAAAAGAGGATTTTGTTCGGTTTTACAATATGATAAAGACTCAATTTCAAACTAAAATTCAAATTCTTCACTCTGATAACGGCACTGAATATTTCAATGAACAATTAACCAATTTTTTGTAAGAAAAAGGGCATTTTTCATCAAGCTACGTGTCGTGACATGCCTCAGCAGAATGGCATTGTTGAGCGAAAGAATAGACACTTACTTGAAGTTGCTCGTGCCCTTATGTTCTCTATGAATGTTCCAAAATTTTTGTGGGGTGATGTCGTTCTTACAATTGCATATCTGATCAATCGAATGCCATCTAAGGTTTTGAATTTTAAAACTCCTCTTAATCACTTCAATGAGTTTTTTCCTAATAACCGACTGTCTTCAGATTTACCAATTAAATTGTTTAGGTGTACTGCTTATGTCCACACTTCTCCTCTTTCTCGAACTAAGCTTGATCCTCGAGCCACTAAATGCATTTTTGTAGCTATGTTTCTCATAAGAAAGCTTATAAATGTTTTGATCCTTTGAACCACAAGTATTTTGGGAGTATGGGTGTGTCTTTTTTTGGAAAATCAACCTTTTTTGGGTCCATATTTTCTTCAGGGGGAGATATCTAACCTTGGAGATAATTTTTGGGATACTTTATCTCTTCCAAACATCAGTGGTCCTGCCATTATGAGCTCTAATCCTTCGATACCAAGTATGGAGAGTTCTTCTTCAGGGGGAGAAACACTACAAAATGACTCTACAAGTCTAAATCCTGAACTTCGGGTTTATACTAGAAGAAACTTGACTCAAAGATTCCGAGATCAGACAATTGACTTATCACAGGACCAATCAAATACTCCGATGAATGATCCTGAAGATCCAGGTATTAGACACTCTACTCCTATTTCTCCTAGTTCTTCATCTCCTTCTAATCCTTACCCGATGTCTCTGATCTTCATATTCCAATTGCCCATAGGAAAGGTACTCGTAAATGCACCAAATATCCCATTGAAAACTATCATTCTTATCATAGGTTATCCGACTATCATAAAGCCTTCACATCCAAAATAACCAACCTATTTGTTCCAAAGAATATACAGAAAGCCCTAAATAATTTGAATTGGAAATTAGCAGTGATGGAAGAGTTCAATGCACTGAAACAAAATTGCACATGGGACATAGTCGAACTACCAAAAGATAAGAAGACGATGGGATGCAAATGGGTGTTCACTGTAAAATGTAAAGCTAATGGTAGTATTGAAAGGTACAAGGCCAGATTGGTTGCCAAGGGGTTCATTTAGACCTATGGCATTGATTATCAAGAAACATTTGCTCTAGTAGCTAAAATTAATTCTATTAGAATCATGTTGCCTGTGACAGTTAATTTTGATTGGCTTCTTTTTCAACTTGAGGTGAAGAATGCCTTTCTCAATGGGGATCTTGAAGAAGAGATTTTCATGGACTTGCCACCTGGTTTTAAGGTGGATCTCGGGATTAACAAAGTGTGCAAGTTAAAGAAATCATTATATGGGCTTAAACAATCTCCCAGAGCATGGTTTGAACCGTTTGGAAAGGCAGTCACAAGCTATGGATTCAGTCAAAGTCAAGCTGATCATACTATGTTCTATAAACATATGGAAGTGGTAAGTTTGTCGTTTTGATAGTGTATGTTGATGATATCATTCTTATAGGTAATGATGAGACAGGACTGGATATCTTGAAGAAAAACCTTACTAATGATTTTCAAATCAAGGACCTGGGAACCTTAAAGTATTTCCTAGGAATGGAGTTTGCCAGATCAAAAAATGGCATTCTTATCAACCAGAGAAAGTATATTCTTAACCTACTGAATGAGACAGGTTTACTTGCAAGATAGCAGAAACTCCTATCGAGCAAAATTTAAAATTGGTTGCTGCAACTGAAAAAGAAGTAAAAGAAAAGGAAAAGTACCAGAGGCTTGTAGGGAGACTCATATACCTCTCTCACACACGTCCTAATATTGCTTTCACAGTTAATGTAGTAAGTCAGTTCATGCATGCTCCTGGGTCAGTTCACTTTGAAGTAGTTTATAGGATTTTGAGATATTTGAAAAGTACTCCAGGAAAAGGTACATTATTCATGAAGCATGACCACCTAAACATTGAGGTTTACAATGATGCTGATTGGGCAGGAAGCACGACTGATAGAAGATCTACTTCGGGGTATTGCTCTTTTGTTGGAGGAAATCTGGTTACTTGGCGAAGTAAAAAACAAAGTGTGGTTGCAAGAAGTAGTGCTGAAGTAGAATTTAGGGCATTAGCCCATGGTATTTTTGAGTGCATATGGATAAGAAGACTATTGGAAGAATTGAATTTCTCTCCGACAATGCCTATACGCATCTATTGTGATAACAAGTCAGCAATTTCCATTGCCAACAATCCAATCCTTCATGATAGGACCAAACATATTGAAGTTGATAAACACTTCATAAAGGAAAAGATTGATGCAGGAATAATATGCATTCCCTTTCTCCCGACAACAGAGCAAATTGCAAATGTGTTAACCAAAGGTCTTCCAAAGTGGCAATTCAACAAGTTGATTGACAAGCTGGCTATGAATGATATCTTCAAACCAGCTTGAGGGGGAGTGTTGATTATTTCCTTATTGTGAAATTTTATATTGTATTTATTGTATTATATTTGCTGTATTTTATTCTTTCCTTATTTGTAATTATTTTGTTCTTTCCTTGTTTGTAAGTGGGTATTTTTCTTCTATTTAAGAAACCCTTTCCTCCTAAGATTAATAAGAGAAAAGAATAATGGTTTTTAGCATAATAGACCCCTGACCTTCCCTGTTCATTCAGATAATATTCAACATCCAATTACTGGGGAAAAGTTTGATTATGAGGCTAAGGTTGGTAAGCGAATTTTTGCTGCATCAAATTTTGCTTTGGAGTGGAAAAGCTCATATGCAGAAGTCATTAAACAAGGTAGTTAAAATTTTAAGCATACCCATCGTAGTCCTTCAACATATCGGGTTAAGAAGGAATCAGAAGTTTTGAACTTGAGCTTGAATTCCTCGTTTGTGGTTTCTAGATTGCATGCTCACTATTGATGGTTGGATGTGAAGACTGCTTTGGAGGAACACTTTCATACTCGAGTTTTAATCAATCCATTCATGGATGACAAAGCACTATTGAAAGTCGATATTGATCAAAAAATTTTCAAGAATATTGGTAGATGGCAACGATTTGGCAAACTTCATTTAAAGATGGATGTTTGGTCAAACAAGGCATTTTCTAGACCAAACTTGATTTGTAGTTATGGAGGCTGGATACGTATAAAAAAATTACCTTTAGCATTTTGGGAAAGCTCAGTATTTTATGCAATTAGACAACAATTAGGAGGTTTGATTAGCATTTCATCCCAAACTTTTAATTGTTTGGATTGTTCTTCAGCTATGATCAAAGTTGAAAAGAATGTTTGTGGTTATATTCCAGCATCAATGAGTATAAAAGATTTAAATCTGGGAGATTTTACCATCATTTTTTAGGCATTAGAAGATTGAAAAACTCAAGATTTGAAGTGTTCGAACTTGTAAATATGCTCGAGTTTGATTCTTCAAATTCTATTGACCAAGACTGAATATTAAAAGCACTGAAAGATGAAATGCATTTAGAAAAAGAGAAGTTCATAGAGTTTGCCATGGAAATTGATGAAAAAGTTGAAATTTCTTGATAGGTGAGATGGAAAGTCTCAGAATGTTGAAGAATGTACTGCTGTGAACGACATTATTGCAGAGGAGTTGAACGGTCATTGGAAAAGGAAGAGTCCTTTGCAACGGAAGTTGGGAAGTCTCAGAATGTAGCATCCTCGATTGTTGCAGAGACAGTTGAAGACTCATTAGCTATAGCGGTCAAGCAGAAGTCCCAAGAATTAACTATAGATGAGTTACCTAATAATGTCTTAAAGAAGAAAGAGAATTCTGGAAGGAAGAGATCAACAGTTGACTTAGCAAATGAGTTAGATGAAATAATATTAAAGAGGAAAGAGACTGTTGAATATCCTTGTTGATGTAATACATGAGAAAGGGGAATATGAAGGATTCTTAGTTGTTAAGGATAAGGTTCATGTTTTAATCCTCCAATATGCGGACGATACATTAATATTTTGTAAAGAAGATGATGAAAGTTTGAAGGCATTAATTAATGCCATTGAATTATTTCAATGATGTTCGGGACAAAAGGTTAATTGAGACAAATCTGCATTATGTGGAGTGAATATTGATGAAAACAGAGTGTTGGACACTGCTTCCAGCTTGAATTGCAAAACAGAAACATTACCTTTTCATTATCTTGGTCTTCCTCTTAGAGGATATCCAAGAAAGGTATCTTTTTGGCAGCCAATTATTGATAAAATCCATAAGAAGCTGGATAGATGGAGGCGTTTTAATTTATCAAGGGGTGGTAAACTTACTTTGAACAAGGCAGTTCTCCCAAATATCCCAATTCATTATATGTCTTCCTTTGCAATGCCTTCGAAAATCATGTCAGAAATAGAGAAGATCATGAGAAATTTCTTTTGGGAAGGATCTGACGGAAGCATTCACCTTGTCAAATGAGAGTCTCCAAAGAAAAAAAACACGGAGGCCTTGGTTTTGGTGATCTAAAAAACCGAGATGTGGCATTGTTTGCAAAATAGGGAAGGCGGTTTACGCATGAGAAAGAAGCTCTTTGGTGTAAGGTAGTAAAAAGTATCCATGGAATTGAATCCTTTGGGTGGCACACAGCTGGAAAAGAAGGGAGAAACCTTAGCCTCGGATTACTATTTCCTGGATTTGGCAACAAGTTGCAACGTTTGCATCCTTTAACCTTGGTAATGGTTTTAGAATTTCTTTTTGGCAAAACAGCTGGTTGAGTTCCTCTCCATTGTGTTTCTTGTTTCCAAGATTGTACAAAATCGCTTAGTCTCCTGATGGTTCCGTTTTTCAACATTGGGATTCAACTACTTTATCGTAGTCAATTAACTTTAAAAGATTATTAAAAGATGAAAGAAATGCATGATTTTTAAAATCTTCCACTTTTATTAGAAGGGAAAAGGATAGTTGAAAGGCAAGATTGTAGATCTTGGTCTTTACATGCTTCAGGTGTATTTTCGGTGAAGTCATCATTCAGGCATTTGAACTCATCTTCCCTGATGGACAGTAAGTTGCACAAACACTTATGGAAATCAAGCTGCCCAAGGAGAATAAATATCATAATTTGGGTAATGCTTTATGGTTCTCTCAATTATTCACAATCTCTTAAAAGAAAGCTGTCAAACCATTATCTATTGCCCCTCAATCTGCCCCGTGTATGCAGAACTCTGAAACAGTCGGCATATTTTCTTTGATTGTCAATACTTTTTGGAAATATGGAGGAAGTTATTTGCAAAATTTAATCTTCATTGGCTTTTTAGCAATGTTTTTAAGGAGAATGTGGCTCAAATTGTCATTGGCCCTTTAAAAGCTCATTCGCTTCAGTTATGGATTAATGCAGTTAAAGTAGTTCCGTCAGAAATTTGGTTTGAGAGAAGTCAGCGTATTTTTCAAGAAAAGTCACTTGAATTGTCATTGGTCAAATTGTCATTGGTCCTTCTTTAAAAGCTCATTTGCTTCAGTTATGGATTAATGCAGTTAAAGTAGTTCTGTCAGAAATTTGGTTTGAGAGAAATCAGCGTATTTTTCAAGACAAGTCACTTGAATGGATTGATCATTATGAGATTGTAAGAATTAAAGCTTCTTCTTGGTGCTCCCTCTCTAAGAAATTTTCGGATATTTTGTTCAAGATATTTGTCTTAATTGGATTGCTTTCATTCATTATATGTATAACGTCTTTAAGACACATAGTTTCTTATTATATTTGTCATATTTTGTTTTGGGATGAGGATGCTATGGGTGCATCAACCTAGTTGAGATAGCCGGGTGCATTTACTAATCCCTAGTTCTTGATACTTCATAGTTTCTTGTAATTTGAGCGTTAGTTTCTTTTCATTTCATTAATGAGAAGTGTTGTTTCCTTTTAAAAAAAATTAATATAACCTCAAAGTTTAGGGATGTAAATTGATATTTTCCCTTCATCTTAGTTACAGAAATATCAATGGTTATTGATACATTCATCGATATATCCATAAAATTAAAATTACGATAGTAATATCAATATTTTAATCCTTGGTTATAACACAACAAAACACCCTTGGAAGGTTGGAAGGAAAACCTGCAGTTCCATGAACTCTAAATCATGCTGAACATGGTCATCCCGGAATGTTAATCCTTGGCAATATAAATCCAGGACGTGTGCACAACCAGTTTTCTGCAGAGATCTCATAACCCCCTTGTAAGGTTTCCAGTGTCCTGACACATCTTCCAAGGTAGACATTGACTGTTGACGTTTTGGTTGCTTATCCATAGAAATGCTTCTAACAACACCATCCTCTTGAATCATGGAATCCGATCGTACTCGTAAGTCATAATATTCAAGGGCCTTGCTCCAATTTCCCTCGTGCTCAAAGGTGATGATTTGTGATGTCAACTTTAACAGTCACCAATGTACATGCAAATAAAGAGAAATGAGTAAACTTTTCCAAATAATAACTTGTTTCTGTTTGAATCTACGTTTGTTCATTCATTTGGGACTGGACTGCTGACTTTTCTATGGCTTACTAAGTTGAGGAGTAAATGAAATAGCCTTCAGTATGTTAAACCTCTTGCAACTAGTAGATACAGGTTGTTACTTGAAGTATATTATGTTAAATAACCGTGACCCACAAGTAGGGGTGAGCAAAAAGCCGCTGAAAACCAAACCAACCGAATTGAGGTTGGTCGGTCGGTTTCTGGTATTCATATAAAGAAATGGAAAACTAACCAACCGACCGATATATATAGATATTATTTTTTAAAAAAAACCCCTAAGAAATAAGTATAACAGTAAGCCCAATACCATCAAGCCAAGTCCAAACCTATTGCCTTAGTATTGATTTATTATTTTCTTTTTTTATGTTGTCTAAATTCTAAGTCCACACTCCACTACATGATTGATTTAAATTTTTTCATAAAAAAATGATTTATTTAATTTAAAAAATTACAAATTATATTAACCTAACAATAACACTTCATCAATTCATCTTTCATTTTCATTCACTTTGGTTTTGCTTGGAAAAGAAAAAAAAAAAAGTCAAAACCGACAAAATGTCGGATTTCATGCACTTTTTTTATCAGTTTTCGGTGCCAGTTTTCTCCCAAAACCGACACCGACCGACAAATGCACACCCCTACCCACAAGCTTAAGCTAATGGATTATGGTAAATTTAATTAAATTAACATTTTGTTGAAGACCCACTAGCGGAAATAAATATTAATTGAGCAGAAAATGACATTACAAGAATTTGAACATAGGACGTCCTACTCTGATACCATGTCAAATCACTTAAGGACCCAAAAGCTTAAGCTGATGAGTTATAGTAAATTTAATTATATGAACACTTAAACATATTATACCGGTTAGAAAAGAACTACAGACTATAAAATACACTCAAGCTAGTAGCAAACTATGCTAGCTCACCTTGTGAGAGCGTATAATTCCATACAAGCTATCAGGTTCATTGATTCGAGTGACTGCTGAGACAAGTATTTCAATATGACGTGGCAGCTGATGCATGAAAGAGAGAGAGAGCAATTAGACAGGACTAACAGATAAACCTTCTGAGCACTGAGTATCTCAAATGTTTCTAGAGCCTCCTACATTTATTGATTACTTAATTAATAAACAGTTGCAGACTTACTCTATTATTTACAAATGCACTTTTTGCACACAACTTACCGTTTCCACGAAAGAAAAATCCGGGGTCCCCAGGGAAAGGCATCCAAAATGCTCTTCACACCAATGCTCAACGTACATGACAGAGCTAAAGTATGAACCAGAATACTACAAAAATATATATATTTGGAAATTATGAAAAACTGACATGGATACCAGACACTTAACATTAAGGAGAAAAATATCGAAATCACTGACAATTGCAGCTTTAGCAACAATAAGGTAGTCAATGGAAAGCCAATAAACCTGCAAAACAAATAACTTGTCAGCTATTTAAGCAATAGCTAATTAGCCTAATCCTTATTTTTATATATGACGTGAATCATACTTTGTCCCAGGAGAATGGTGGCATCACAGAAGCATTTGATGCAGCCACTGGATCTCTAAAATTAATAGAGGTGGAACGGGATCTAGAACTCTTACTTGATGCCTTGGAAGACTGAAGGAGCAAAGAAGTGCTATTAGCTTTTGAAATACTGTTATTGGAAAAAGAAAAAAGGAAAGAAAAGAAAAGCTTTAACAATACTGTTCAATAGATAAAATAAAATGATGAATACAGAAAAAAATTAAGACTCACAATAACCACAATAAAGATCAAAGTTCGTTATTTTGAACCATCATTATTAATTTTAGAGCAAATGTTTTCATCTCATCGTGAGAACAAAACAAACACCCATTAAATGGCCTTGATTTAAGATTCTATAGATACCCAAGAATAAAGGATGCTTGAGAATAATATGCATGAGAATAAGATTATTGGGATACTCAATATGACTATGTTTGGTTGTGAATGAGAGTGTTATTAGAATTTATGGGAAAAAATTGTGTTTGTATTTAGTTTATGGAATTAATCATGAAAACCTTATAGAATTTTAAAAGATTAATTAATTAAACAATTCAAAATTTTCATCCTAACATTACGATCGATCATCAGAAAGGTACTTGTAACTCATAAGCATACTAAATATCCTATTGCAAACTACCTTTTTTACCAGAGTGTCTAATGATTATAATAAAGCTTTCACCTCTAGGTTAACCAATCTATTTATCTCAAGGATTATACAGGAGGCCCTAAATGATCCAAAATAGAATTTAGCAGTTATGGAAGAAATGTATGCTTGGAAAGAAGGAATTATAAATCCACTTCTCCAAGGAATGAGGCAAACAAAAGCATTGCTTATATTTCTCTCTTGGGAATTTGTTTGTAGGGTGGTTGTAAGACCAACACTTAGTTACCAAAAAATCTACCAATAATATGATGATAGAAAAGTGTGCAAATAAACTACTTCTATCAACCAATTGAAGGCTAGCAAGAAAACGTTATTTTTATTCAACTTTACACCCAATTCCTCACTGCACCTTTTAGATGTCAAATGGTGTTAGAGTTACTCTTCAATAGAAAGAAAAAAAGGGTCAATGTCTCACGTATTTCTAGGAATGAATCGTGATACACATTTCATGTAGATACATATAGAGCATTATTTTATGTTTCAACCATCAAGAATTGATAACAGCATCTAATCAAGGTAGGATCTTGCATAAGGTAGCATCTCACCTAACATATCATCCATAAACTAGTATAATTTTATATTAAAAAGAAACAAAGTCCAAAAGGGTATTCAATATTGTATAACCAACCTTATAATGATCTTTCCTGAAAGATACAAAAGATTGTTCCATGACATGGTATAACCGAAGTTCATTGAGGGTATTCAGAAGTACTTGAATTGACTTAATCAACTTGTTGGATTCTACAAATATGTGTTCTTGCACCTGCAAATTAATCATAGGTAACAAAAGTGAAGCAAAGCTCCTGGTATCATTGCAAGGTTAAGTAACCCCAAACATCCACTGTTCTCTTCCAACAAATATAGAACCCATTTCATTCCATTTTAGGTTAAGATAAATAAATCCAACCATGTAAATAATAGAGAGATCCAAATTAAAAGAAAATGAACTGGAAGCACTATTAACCGGAGTGGGGATCACCCCTAAAAGTTCAACCTATGGTGTAATCTGGGTAAAGAGCATGGAGGACCTTGAAAAGGTGCTTGTGCTTCATCTTTTCATATTTTTCTGTAAAGTAAAACTTTTCTGGTTTAAGCGCTATTCAGCAATTAAAGATACTAATGTCAAGGTGTATGATGGCACTTGGCAGCACTCAGACTCTACACTCATTAACTGAAATTGTTGATTCACTACATGGATACAGCTTGGCTGAAAGAATTTTTAGTCAAAAGAAATCTGCCCCTTTACAAACTAATGGCCCTTTATATAGGGAGCAAACTTTGATAACCACCGAACTACCCAACTAATCAGCCGAAACAAAAACAAAAGAACTAAAGAACAAAGAAACGGTTGTTGCAACTGACTTAACTAAACTAAAACAGAAACCAGCAACTGCAACATAATAAAGCCAATAAAACTCGACAATGGTTACACCACCAAACCCCCAAGTAATGGAAAAGGTTGAGAGTATCTTAATTTAACAACACATGAAACAGTAAAACATAAATTTCAAGGTCAGGAAACAACAAAAATTTCTCAAACTTTACTAAATCCCAACTGCCTATTTCAGTTCAAAGCCGAGAGTATCTGCTATATTAAAAGAAGTAAATTTACTTGGGCATGATAAAACCTACAAACGAGAGCAACAATGAAGAATAGAATGCTAATGATCTCATGACAAATACACAATACAAAACCTGGAGTGAAATTAGTTTGTGAAGATCAATATCCAAATCCTTTCTTCCAGCTAGATTGACAACTACACTGGGTAAAAGAAGCTCAGCGATCTCAGCTTTTAGCAGCACAATATCTAGACATAATCTGAAAGCAGAGAATTAACCCCATCAACACAAGCTCATTTACTAGAAAGCAAAAAAAAAAAAAAAAAAAAAAAAAAAAAAAAAAAAAAAAAAAAAAAAAAGAAAGAAAGAAAGAAAATGGAAAAGAGAAAAAAAAAACCTTAGAATCACATCATTTGAATGTCCAATTAGCGAGTATACTAATGGACAAATCCACTTCCCGAATGTTTTACCATTGGTCTCCCACACGGTGGAACTTTCCACTGAAATGGCCTCAGCTGTTATAAAAGTTAAGTTGATTATGTGCAGAAAAGGAGATTATCAGCATTATAATAAACAGAATAGCCTAATGCAAGCTATTCTTGAGCCGATGGTCATTGATCATAATTGTAGATTTTCTAATTCCAGTGATGTATGAAAATGAAAAATGTAACACTCGATTTTGTAGTGATATATGAAGTATGATAAACCTTTTACATCATGAAGCAATTAACAATCAGAATATAAGAGGTGAATTCTAGAATTCTAGACTTTTGCATCATCTACCAAGAAAATCATAAAAATCATGATCCTGAGTGAGATAATAAGCTTAAATGTCCTTTATCCCAGAGGGAACTATAATTAACTGCTGATTCAATCAGCATTGTTAAGAAGGGTCAATTAAAGAAGTAGACATGTATACCTTTAAATCTCCTTTCAAGATCCAATAAGTACCTATCCACCAGCTTGATGTTGAGCCCTTTCGAGTGAACCTAAGTTATATAACGAGATACATGAATAATAGATTCATCCTACATATTAATGATTGTTAGTCAGATTGAATGGAACAAACTAACATTTCAGAATCAAGCAAACCTTTTCCCATAGCAATAGTTAGTACCATTTTCCTTGTCATGCATTGAAACCACCGGCATTACATTTCAGTTCCAAAATATTTGCATTATCTTAAAATTTTTAGGCCCAGGTCAACTTAAAACTGGCTGTCATACACAGGGAAAGACTGCAGCATATTTGATGAAGAATATTGCCAGTATGTATGCTGCGAGCATCTTTCTTAAATAAAATCATCATTTCAACATTCCCCATGTAGATGGCAACTGATTAACTATGAGCATTTTTCTTAAATAAAATCATCTTTACGAAATTACCTGTATGTTATGAAATGGGGCATAGAATGGAACCACTACAAAGAAGTTCCAGTAGTTACTTCCTATTTCTATTAATTGTCGACATTATAAGTCATGTAATTATAAGATTATGCAGCTCTGTCTATAGCATATATGTAGTCATTCATAAGAAACAAAGAGTATGAACATTCCATAACTAAGTATTGATCAGAATAGAAGGATTAAAACTTGCCTCTAAAAGCGATCTCTGATAAGAATCAAACGTGAGTAGAGCACTTTGACCTTTTTCAGTGGAGAGCACAGCCTGGTTAAGAAGGGTGAAAAATTTATAATTTTTTAGATTAGAAAATTCAAAACTTAGCCTAAATAATAATAAATTTTAAAATTTGAAAGTCCAGGGATCATATAACACAAGTATCAAAGTTTACAGAATAAATACGTATCTATATTTATATTAGAGAGTAACTTTATTTCTTCAATCATTTAAATTGTTCTTTTTTCTTTTTATTTTTTTCATTCATTTAAATCGTTTCAATTTATTATCTTAGGTTCTTACATTTAATAAAGGGAAATTATTTTAAATGAAAAAACTGCTAAAAATATTTACAACTAATAGCAAAATATCACATTCTATCTATGATAGACTGCAATAGACAAGTATCAAAGACAGAGACGAAGACTTCACTTGAGGTAGAAAATGATCCAGTAGCCAGAGGAAAAGGCAGCAGGAACATAGTTTTTTCAATTTCGGATTTAGTATTACAGAAGAAAGAGAAGAAGCCATCTCAGCCAATGGGTGATCATTTTAAGGTTATTCAAATTGAAAACATTGATGATTTTAAATAGAAAACTTCTGATCGAATGTCTCTTGACATTCCCCTGGAGGTAATTCAAAAGATATGCTCCCTCAATTCCAAATTCCCGCCAAATTCAAAGGAGCCTTCCACCTTTCCGCACATTAATACTTCAGCCTCCAATGTCATCATTAAGGAAGACACTTGCGTTAAGAAGTCTTCTTTTGTTTGTCCAGAAAAGAAAATTGTCCAGCCGAATAGTTGTGCATCCTTAGACATTCCAATGGAAGGATCTCAACAGTTTGAAAGCCATTCAAAGGTTGGAGCATCGTTCAGTTCAAGCAGCCCAGCACCAGCCCACATTTTGAATCCTAGTGGCATTTCCTTCTCTGAGGATAAAGATGGATGCCAGCGGTGTATCTTTCTTGACCATCCTTTGTCTCCTAAGGCCAAAGATTGTGTATCAGTCTTGGAGACACCTGCTCAACTCCACTCTTCCCCAAAAAAATTCTCAAGATTGTTGAAGCCTTATCCTAAGCATTTTTCCAGGAGAAAGAAATCTATTCTCAAATCTAGAGTTTTTGCTACCAGCCCAGACTTGTTGAAAGAATGTTGCACCCGAGCTCTAGTCCCAGCCCTCTCCATTAGGTCAGATCATCTATCCTCCCCTACTCAACAATTCAAACTTTCAGTCTTCCACATTTCCAACCATAAGACCAAATTTTTAAGAGGCACTCGGTGAACCTCCCCTATTTGTCAAAAGAAGAGGACTTATGATTCAGATAATGACTCAATTGGGAGTGCCAGTAGTGAGGAGTTAGAAAGATATGGTGAAGAAGATAATCAAGAATTTTAAGACCAAGTTGACAATTTGCGGAGGAGCTTATTTCTATGTTTCAAATTGAAGAAGGGCAACAATCAGAGGAGTGGGTTGGAACTCTAGCCTTAAGCCAATGCCTCAGTCGGACATTATGGATCAATTGAAGTCCACAAATGCAGATTGTGGACTTGTTATGGGGTAGTCCGACCCCTCTCAGTCAGTCTGGTTCTGAAATTTGCCACAGTTTTCAACATGAAATTTGTTCCTTGGTTCACAGAGAGTCTAAGTGTTACACTTAAGTGCATTTTGGAGATCAAATGAAATAGGGTGGGAGTCTGTTGAATCATATGGCAATCAGTTTGGTGATGGTTCCAAGTTGTTTTGGTCGAAGGTGATGGGGTTCTTCTTCAGCTTCAGACAGCCTTGCTCTGATTTTAGTCTTGTGGATTTGGTCTATGTTTCCATTTGATTTGTTTTTCAGACTCGAGAAAGTTGAATCGGGCTTCCTCTCCCATGGAGTTTACCCTACTAGTTGTCCTCATGATAGTGTTGGTTTGTTCGGTTAGTTTTGATTTGGTGGTTTCTGGGGCTTGGTGTAAAAAGTCAATTTATTCGAATTTGGATTCTATTTGTTCATCTTTGTTTGTTTGTATTTGTTCTTTCAGTCTTATCCAATTTGGGTCTTTTGGCTGTCTCAGTTTTAAGTTTGGGCTTAGCTGTCTCATTGTAATCTTGAGCATTAGTCTCTTTTCATTAAATCAATGAAAAGTGATGTTTCCTTTTAAAAAAAATGAAAAAAAAATGAAAAGAGACTAATGCTAAAAAATACATTAAAATGTACATCCAAAAGGAGAGAAATTGAGAAAACAAAAGAAGACTATACTATTGAGATACAAAGAAAAGAAGATTTCAAAAAGCAAACACTTAGAAGGCATTTAGGGTGCTAAGTTAGTTATTATAGTTGGTGGTTATTGTAGTCAATGAGTTATAATAGTCTATAGGTTACAATAGTCTGTGTTTAGGGTACAAACTATTAGTATGGGTAGGAAATAATAACATTGTAATAAAGAGGGAAAGAAAGAAAGAATGAGTAAGAAATAGGACTATTTTAGTACAGGTAGTAGGAAATAGTAACATTGTAATAAAGAGGGAAAGAAAGAAAGAATGAGTAAGAAATAGGACTATTTTAGTACAGGTAGTAGGAAATAGTAACATTGTAATAAAGAGGGAAAGAAAGAAAGAATGAGTAAGAAATAGGACTATTTTAGTACAGGTAGTAGGAAATAGTAACATTGTAATAAAGAGGGAAAGAAAGAATGGGTAAGAAATAGTAAACACTGTAACAAAGAGGGGTTTGAAATATTAATACTGTAGTTAATTGTATGTTATAATAGTTGAAAACACCAATTTTTATAATTGTTGTCCCAAACATGGAGTGGGCTTAGCCCACTCCACCAACTTCAAGTCGGTAGACCAAACACCCTCTTAAGACCTGCTATAATAGTCCATTCCATCAACATCAAGTTGGTAGTCCAAACACCCCCTTAAGACCTAACAAAACAGCTCTAGAAAAGAAACCAAAGCTAGTTGAAATACGTTAAAATTAGCCCTAAGGGCATTTTTGTCTTTTTACTATATTTGCTAAATTAGGGTTTCACATTATCCTATTTATATCTGAGGTTGGATCTATTGTAAATGAGACATAAAAAATAATAAGTTCTTTTCTACCGTGGTTTTTCTTCCCTGAATTAGGATTTTCCACGTAAACTCCTTGTGTCGTCTTCTTTCCCTATTTCAATATGGTATCAGAGCTAGGTGATGAAACCCTAGCCCCGGTAGAAGAAACTCAGTCATCAAACTTGATAGGTGAAGATACGCTGATTAATGAGGCTGTGATTCAAGCAGTGGTCTCAGCCGAACAGATCCAGCTGGCGAGCCGAACAGCAGGTGGTGGGATTGCTCCAGCTAGTGCGCCGATTAGCTTCCAGTCTCAGCCGTTCCAACTGAACACCATCGATCGGATCTTTCCAGCCGAACAGCAGGTGGTGGTGGAAGGTCACGCCTTCCAGCCGGAGCACGCAGATCGGGTCACAACCGATCGACCCTCAATTCGCACACAACCGTTTCAACCTCGCACGTTCTCACAGCCGGCGCAGCGCGATCGATCTACAGCCGGAGGTATCTCAGCGTCGCACAGAATCGGATCTACACCAGACGGTCATGGGCTTGCTCCAGCTGCCGGGTCGGGTCAGATTGGCGCGATTTCTTCCGCTTCGCAGCAGATCGCCGAGCCGTTTGTCCGTTACCCACCATCACAGCCGCCTGGAAGCAGCGCCGGTCACGGGTTGCCGAACTTTGCTGCTGGTGGACTTCCGGCAGTAGCTTCTTCACAGTATCAGGTGGACAGCCTCTTCCTCATGTATATCCAGTTCAGCCCAGTTTCGAATGGGTGAGTCCATTGAAGAAAATCCCATGGTATTTAGACAGAAAAATTCCAGATCTGAATCTCATGGGGAACTCCAACAACAATTAGCTAGTCTTCAGCAACAGATGGTCGCCCTGGGAGCCCGATTGAATGGCCATGATTCTTCCCCGATGTATTCAGAAAATCCGGTATCAATGTTTCTACTCCAACTTCTAATCTTTTATCTGGAACAATTGGAAATTCTGCAGGAATGATCACGGGAGAGAAGTTGAATGGGCAAAATTACTTCTCTTGGTCCCAAACCATTAAAATGGTTCTTGAGGGACGCCATAAGTTTGGATATTTAACTGGAGAGATATCACGACCGAATCCTGGGGATCCTCAAGAGCGTGTCTGGAAGGCAGAGGATTCTTTTCTCCGCTCAATGTTAATTAGTAGTATGAACCACAAATCGGGAAACCCTTACTCTATTCAGCCACTGCCCGAGATATTTGGGATGCAGTCCGAAGGTTATATTCGAGCATCAGAACGCATCCCGCCTGTATACCTTACGTAAACAGGTTCACGAATGCAAACAAGGGAGCATGGATGTAACGTCATACTTCAGCAAGATGTCATTGTTATGGCAAGAAATGGATCTATGTCGGGAGATCATCTGGACCTGCCCACAAGATGGAATTCAATACTCCATAGATAGAAGAGGTTGAGCGTGTTATGATTTTCTTGCCGGCAATCACCCCAAATTTGATACAGTTCGCAGTAAATACTAGGGCAGAAACCAATTCCGTCTCTCATGAGGTATGTTCAGAGGTTAGATTGGAAGAAGATAGATCGAGTGCATTGAACGGACCAAGTGTTACCACTATAGAGTCAGCTGCCTTCGGGTGAAGTCCGCTGGAGCTGATGGTGACAAGCAGAATAGTAAAACACCCCCAGTTTGTGAGCATTGTAAAAAACAGTGGCACACGAAGGATCAGTGCTGAAATTGCATGGTCGCCCTCCAAATGGTAAACTCGCCCTCCGAATGACAAGTCGAAATCTGGGCGTGCTCTAGTGGGTGAATCAGTTTGAGGGGCTGCACAACCTCAGACACAGCCTCCAGTGACTAATCTCTGGTGATTCAGGTACCGTAGGAATCGAAACAGTTGCTCAATCAGGTAACCCTCAATCCTTTAGTTTCCTTGCTAAGGGGAATGAGTTATGGATTCTAGATTCAAGAGCAACCGATCACTTGAACTGGCTCATCCGACCGTTTCTCTCATACTATCCAAGTGCTGGAAATGAGAGGATTCGAATTGCGGATGGGTTCTTCGCTCCTGTTGCTGGAAAAGGCAGACTGTCACATTTCAGGGTTAACTCTTGCAAAATGTCTTACATGTCCCAAAATTTCTTACAACTTATTATCTAAAGCAAAAAAACAAAAGATTTGAACTGTAGAGTTGTCTTCTCACCAGATACTGCTTTGTTTCAGGACTTGAGCTCGGGGAGGACGATTGGCACTGCCCGATAGACAGAGGCCTTATATTTCCTTTCTACAGATGTTCCTCCAGAAGCTTGTTTAGGACTAGTCTTTTATCTTCGTTTGCTATATCTAAAACAGATTATTTATTGTGGCATTTTCGTCTTGGACATCCTAGTTTTCAATATATGCGTATTTTTTCCTCATTATTTCCATAATGTGAATGTTTCTCATTATTTCTTGTGATGTCTGTATACGTGCTAAACAACCTCGCGTGTCATTTGTTTCTCAGCCCTATAAGCACTCCAGCCTTTCAACCTGGTCCACAGTGATGTTTGGGGTCCCTCGAGCATCGCTACTCTCTGTTGGTAAACATGTGTTTGTAACTTTCATTGATGACCATACCCGACATACATGGTATATCTCCTTGCTGATAAGTCCAAAGGTTTATTCACTTTTCAAACAGTCTTATACCACTGTATTAACACAGTTTAACACAAAATTGCCATTCTCCGAAGTGACAATGGTCTGAGTTTGTCAACCACACCTTCCAGAAATCCCTAGTGTCAAAAGGGATCATCCATCAAAACTCGTGTGCAAATACTCCACAACAAAATGGGGTAGCTGAACGAAAAAATCGCCATCTCATTGAAGTTGCTCGTTCCTTGATAATTCCAGCGTCTCTTCTTCGTACCTGTGGGGAGATGCGATTCTTACCGCAGCTCATCTAATTAATAGAATGCCTTCATGAGTTCTAAAGTTTCAAACCCCTCTTGAATGCTTCAAAGAGCCTATCAGTCTACCCGTCTTATTCCTGAAGTTCTCTTCGTGTTGTTTGGGTGTACAGCCTTTGTTCATACTCATGGTCCACATCGGACTAAGTTTGCTCCACGAGCTAAAAACATGTGTATTTGTCGGGTATCCCCTTCATCAGCGAGGCTATAAATGCTTCCATCCATCTTCCAGAAAAATATTGTCACTATGGATGTCACGTTCCTTGAAGACAAACCGTTCTTTCCCGTTAGTCATTCTTCAGGAGACCACAGTGAAAGACTAACAATTCCACGTACTCCATACCCATTAGCCTCAACCTTGAGCCTAGTCCGAATATTCCTGAACTGTAGCTTAGTCCCAATATTCCTGGACCTAGTCTACTAGTCTTGAACCTAATTCTGCTCCGTGTTTCCCGTGTCGGTTCTTCCTACTAAACAAGTGCCCTGGGTAACATATTAAAGGAGGAATCTCAGAAAGAAATTCAAGAAACCTCTGGTGTTCCATCGGAAAGTGTCCAAGGCTCGGAACCAGCACAAGTTCAAGATCCCGTTGTTTCAAAGGAGTCTTGAAGAAAAGTCTGGGAACATAGAAAATGACGAAATGAGCTCAGAGAAGGTTGAAATTTCAGGAAGGGATGAGATGCTGAAAGATCTTCAAGAGGATGCAGAATTGTCTCAAAAGTCCGATACTGAAGAGGGACAGACGAAAACTGACAACTATGATACACTCTGGATACCAATTGCTCTGAGAAAGGGAACCAAGTCATGTACAAAATACCCTTTGCATAGCTTTCTGACCTATAGTAATTATCTATCTCCTGTTTTAAGGCTTTACTACTCAGCTAGATGTTCTAACAATACCTACCAGTGTACATGCGGCCATGAAGTTCCCAAATGGAAAGCAGCAGTAATAGAGGAAATGAAAGCTCTTGAGGCAAATAAGACTTGGGAGTTAGTAGCTCTCCCTAGAGGTCACAAACAGTTGGTTGCAAATGGGTGTTCATAGTGAAGTATAAGTCTGACAGAACACTTGAGAGGTATAAAGCCAGGTAGTTGCTAAAGGATTCACTCAGACGTATGGGATTGATTATTCAGAAACTTTTTCCCCAGTGGCTAAGTTAAACACGATTGTGTTCTTCTGTCTGTCGCCGTAAATAAAGATTGACCCCTACATCAACTAGATGTAAAGAACGCATTCCTAAATGGTGAGTTGGAAGAGGAAGTTTATATGAGTCCACCTCCAGGTTTGAAGCTAAGTTTGAATCATGTTTTTCAAACTCAGGAATTCTTTATATGGGTTGAAGCAGTCTCCTAGGCGTGGTTTGATAGGTTCACCGTGTTTGTTAAGTCCCAAGGGTTTGTTCAGGGGCATTCTGATCATACCTTGTTTACCAAAAAATCACCCTTAGGAAAGATTGCTGTGTTGGTAGTGTATGTTGATGACATCATCCTATCAGGGGATGATACGGCAGAAATTGCTAAGCTAAAACAAAGGATGGCAAGTGAATTTGAAATTAAGGATCTTGGTAGTTTAAGGTATTTTCTAGGGGAGAAGTGGCAAGATAAAAAGCAGGAATATCTGTTTCTCAGCAGAAGTACACTATGGACTTGTTAAAAGAAACAGAATACCGGATGCAAACCTATTGACACTCCTATTGAGGTCAATAGCAAACTGAAAAGTGTTTCGAGAGTTCCTGTGAATAAGGAGAGGTATCAACGCCATATAGGAAAACTGATTTACTTGTCTCATACTAGACCCGACATCTCCTATGCTATGAGTGTAGTAAGTCAGTTCATGCAGAGTCCATATGAGGACACATGGAAGCTGTGACTCGAATTTTGAGATATTTAAAGTCCACCCCTGGAAGGGCTTGGTATTCAGGAAACATACACACGAAGCATCGAGGCATATACTGACTCAGATTGGGCCGGATCTGTGACTGATAGAAGGTCAACCTCAGGGTACTGTACCTTTGTATGGGGAAATTTGTAACTTGGCGGAGTAAAAAACAGGGTGTAGTGGCCAGAAGTAGTGCTGAGGCAGAGTATAAAGCTATGAATCTGGGAGTGTGTGAAATATCTGGTTGCAGAAAGTTTTATCTGATCTTCACGAGAGTAGTCCTGGGCCTATGAAGCTGTATTGGTGATAATAAGGCTACCATCAGTATTGCGAATAATCCCGTACAACATGAATAGAACCAAACATGTTGAAATTGATAGCACTTTATTAAAGAAAAGTTAGACCGCGGAGCTATTTGTATTCCCTATGTACCTTCAGTCCAACAGTTTGCCGATGTTTTTACGAAAGGGTTATCGAGACAGACGTTTGAAGCTTGTATTAGCAAGTTGGGTCTTGCCGATATCTATGCCCCAACTTGAGGGGGAGTGTTGAAATACGTTAAAATTAGCCCTAAGGGCATTTTTGTCTTTTTACTATATTTGCTAAATTAGGTTCACATTATTCTATTATATCTGAGGTTGGGTTTATTGTAAATAAGACATAAAAAATAATGAGTTCTTTTCTACCGTGGTTTTCTTCCCTGAATTAGGGTTTTCCACGTAAACTCCTTGTGTCGTTCTTCTTTCCCTATTTCAATAGAGCACATAAACTTTAAAGCCAAAGCCAACTGAAGACCAATGAGAAGACGAGGAAAGAAGTCATTTAAGACCAAAAGTGTGAGGATCAAACCACAAAACAAACCAACTTCTAAACTGCCGCAACACCTCCTGGATTTGATCTTTACTTATTGGGAAACACCACCTCTGGATTTGATCTTTGGTTATTGGGATGACCTTTGACGCAAATCTTTGGTTATTGGGATGACCTTTGGAGCTATTTGATTCAACCCCCACATTACCTTTATAATCATTTGTGCGCCCAATCAAAGCACTACTAGAATCAGATGACGTAACTGCTTCTATCTTCTCGGTACAAAGTATTCGAGTGTAAGCTTCTTCCGACGATGAGATATTTGAGCTTGACAACACTTAATCTTTGGCCATCTCATATTTAGGTGCAAGACCTACTAAAAAACTCATGACAAACAACTTTTCACGTTGAGCCATTAGAACTTTTGGATCCGTGTTGATTAGCATCAAGGCATTGAATTCCGCACATGTATTTTTAACCTCCATAAAGTAGCTTATAAGAGATTTTTCTCCTGATCAAGTTGGTATAAAGTCTTACAAACATCAAATACTCTATTAATATTCTCTTTCAAGGAAATCCAAATATTCCAATAGTTCCTTGACTGATTGAAGTGATTTACTAGTTCAACGATTTCACGGTCAATAGAATTCTTGATTTGTAGAATCATTCGTTAATCATACCGCCACCAAATCCTTTTATTAGCATCAATCGGTGGCTCTTCAGTGATGTGATCATCCATCTCCATGCTCCTAATAAAATGGCGAACATTTGATCTCCATGAATAGTAGTTGGATCCATTCAACTTGTGTTCAGTTACTTTTGACACCATAGGGACAATCTCAGACATGACTACTAGTTTCTTATCAGTCATTACCTAAAAAAAAATAGACATCAGACAGCAGAGAATCAAACCCTATTTACCGAAGAGATGTCTTTACAAGCAGTGAGGATATCTATATATCCCAAACAAACACACCACCAAGAAGAGTCAACAAAACTGAGGAAACCCACAGGAGACGAACCAAAACAGGTGGCACACGCGCCTACACGCGCCGGCGCGTGGACCGACGGCAGAAGGGAAAAAGTGGCGCATGAGCCTCACGTGCTGGTCAAATGGAATCCGAACTTTGGGATTCTGTAGATCGGCGACTGGGCTCCTCGACGGACTGGGCGGTGTCGAAAAACTACCTTTTTTCTTTTCCAGGCGGCGGCGGCAGCGGCTGGCTGCGACGGCGACGAACGAACCGAAGACAGCGGCTATGAGCAAAAGTGTAAACTCACCCCTCTACAAAACCCTAAACGTAACACAAACGGGTTCTAAATTCTCAAACCCAAAGGTTCACAAAACCCTAAGTTTGTTTAGAGGGCTCTGATACCATGTAAAACTCTTAGGTTTGAGAGAGAATCAGAATATTCTATTCATTCACCAAAGATATGAATATATACAAATGTACAAAGTATAGAAAAGGAAAATATAACAAAATATTTACAATAATGGAAAACCCTAACAATATAATTATAACAAAAAGGAATAATCACTTCCAAATAGAAGTCTACACTGGTGCAGATTGGGCAACAAGTCCTACAGATAAAAGATCTACCTTTGGTTATTGTTCCTTCATTGGAGGAAATTAAATTACTTGAAGTAAAAAACATAATGTGGTTGCCAGTAGTGCTAGAGCAAAATTTATGGATCAAAAGGATACTCAAAGAGTTGAAGATTTTTTTGTCTACGCCTATACGAATTTATTGTGACAAGAAAGCCACAATTTCTATTGCCCATAATCCAGTTCTACATGATAAAATAAAACATGTCGAGGTTGATAAGCATTTTATTAAATAGAATATTGAAGCAGAAACAATATGTATTCCTTATCTTCCTACATTAGAGCAAATTGCTGATGTACTAACTAAAGGTCTTCCAAAGAAACAATTTGATAGATTGATTGACACGCTGGCTATGGAAGACATCTTCAAACTAGCTTGAGGGAGAGTATTGGAATTCCATATTAATTTATCTTTTATTGTTTTTATTCTTTCCATATGTAAGAGGTCTTTCTTCTATATAAGAAGACCCAAATTGTATTCTATAAGAAAAGGATTTTATTCCCTCAAATTCTAAAGGGAGATTGCTCACTCATGTCTAACACTATGGATAGGCTGCAAAAACACGGTCCTTGGTGCTGCCTCTTTCCATCATGGTGATACCTTTTTCAAAAGAACCACGAATCACCCAACCACTTGTTCATCACTTGCCCTTTTGTGGCCAATTTTTGGTAGGAGGTTACTAAGTTTTTCGTTGGTCCCGAAATACCCCCAATGACTCTCGATTGGATTTTATCTTTGTGTACTGACCATCCTTTCAAGAATGACAAAGAAAGAATATGGACCAGTATCATCTCAGCTATTTTGTGAAAGATTTGGAAGGAAAAAAATGGTAGGATTTTTCAAGACAGGCAAATCTTCTAAGGAGAGAGTTAGCCATTATGAATGCTTTCTTTCCGTGTAAAGATATAAAAGCCGTCAAGAGCTATAATTTCTCTTTTCTTATTTCAAATTGGAAGCATCTTTTGTATACCCTTTGAAAGGGCCCTTTTGTGTATTCATGAATATTTCATTTATGCAATGAAATTGTATCTTATCCAAAAAAAAAAAAAAAATTATTTATTAGCTTGAAGGTCTTGTACTAAACAAATATCAACGGTTTTTTAAAGTTAAATTGGTTGTCATAGAAGGTTACTTCTATATTTCTTTCGTCATTTCAACTTTTTGTATTGTTACTATTATAGTGAAACCAAAATACATAAGAATCCATCACATCCTATATTTACACATATTTTAAAATTATCTAATTTTCCAATGTCTTTATCTCCAATGATATGTATTTAGATTATCTTATGTAACTGTTTTATATATTTAAACAATATGATACTTTTTACAAACAAAGTCTTTTTATTTCTTCAATTTTAAAAAATAGCTTTTTGTCTGGCTCAAAAAATTGCTGAACGTTCTTTCTTCGAGACAATCCACCAGACCCTACAACATTTGGGTGTGAAAGAAACTCGTGTTATATTAAATCCTAGGTAGGTGGCCACCATGGATTGAACCCATCACCTTTTGGCCCTTTATCAAACTTTTGTCCTCCTTTATATTAGTTCATTTAAATATTCTATTTGGTTACTCATATACTATGTTTCTTTCTCATTTAAAAAAGACAAAGTTAACAAAGGAAATATATTTTTTTATTGCAAAAATAATATTAGTACGAATCATATTTATTATTTAAATTTTTTGTCTGATTAAATATATTTAGTACAAGGATTATTTTCACACATTAAAGAACACAAATATTAAGAATAAAATCCAACACTTTTTTCCATAATTATTCCCCACTATTTTCAAGAACATATTTCCATGTGCATCATTATCAAAGTTTCAAAGCGCAATGAGCATCTTATTACGCCATTTTCCAGTTCAAGAAAGAGAAGAGAGAACCAGAAATGGGTCTTCATAGACTAACCTGGAGAACTTGGGACGTCATATCAACTATTTTAACAGAGTCATCCATCAGGTACCTTTTCAAATGTTTTAAAAGTTCAACCAGAAGGTCATTAGATATGCCAGTTTCAATCTCGAAGTTTATTTCTGAAGCACTGCCATTGACAACAGGCCGAAAAATGTGAATGGTCTTAGAGTCCCCAGGTAGATGGAAGACAACACAGTGTGGATCACCTATACCAACCTGCAAAACCAATGAAGGGACAAAAATATTTCAAAACTCATAGATATAATGTATTCCCTATTAGAACGATGTAGAAAATCAATACCCTAGATACAAAATCTGACACCAACTCCCTTATACAACTCGTATCTTCTGAACCACACATTTGCATAAGTTTCCAGACTGCATCTTCCACTTCATGATCATTGTGCCAATCAATACTTTGAATATTCTCACTGTGAAAAACTCGACCCCCAATCAGCTTCTTATGCAATGCTTTTAAACTGCAAGATAAGCCAGGTTGTAAAAGACATATCAGAAGCAACTCAAAAGCAATAGCACCATCTTCACCATATGTAGGCTGGAATAACCAAATCAAAATAAAAAAATAAAACACCAATTGAGCATTTTAATATCTAGAAACAATAGCAGAAGAGAAAAATCTGAGTATGGTATGTCACTAGTTCTTAATACGGTAAAAAATTAAAATTAGAAAAATGATAAAAAGAAGTTGAAGCAAAAGTCGTGGAGTAAGAAAAGAGGGGGAAAAATCTTTAGACCATATTGCATATTCTCTATATTGACCGGAGCACAACCTAATTCAAGATACTAGACCCATGGCAAACAAAATATCATATTTAAAGATATGCAACAAAATTAATTCTACCTCCATAATAGTAATCTTGGCGGTAGGTTGCCAGAACGCTTGACTAACTGAAAAAAAGATGAGACGTGGGACATGAGGAATTACCTAAATACGTCAAGGGGGATCTAATCTAATCCTTCAATTGAAAAAATAATCTCAAACCAAAAGCTTAAAACACGTACTCTCAATAAATGATCCCTCGGAGAATACCCTCTGCATAGTTCCTGATGGAATTTTCGAATATCATCAAACATATCCATGTCAGGAAAGGGCTCCAGTTCCTGCGTCACAAGGAAAAGAAAAATAAATAATCATGATTCTAAAAATATATGGCACAATATAAAATTAGATGTAAAGACACGTATGCCATCTGATTATAAATTAATCCTTCATATTCATAGAATGCAGAGTCAAATCTTTTACTTAAGAAACTGAAACATTTTATGAAAAAAGAATTACAACAAGCTTAAGAGGATTAAGGAATCCTCTACAAAGAAGACTGTGCTGCAGTAATTCAGTTTTCGTTCAACTAAACATAGAGATAAAGGTTGGTCAAATGGGAAAAACTGCAATCCCAGTTTCGAAAGTTTGTCCACATCAAAAACTTGAATCTTTAATCGCAATCAACTAGGGGAAACTAAATAAAAGCAATCAATAGAGCTCATTATTTAACAAATGGGAGAAACCTACTTTGACATAATCATGGAGAGATGAATCAGAATCCACTGTGAGTTGGCGAACCAAAGATATGACGTGAGTTGATTTATTGCCAAGAGAATCCCCATCAGCTTTAGAGGGGATGCAACATGCCACCAGCTTTGAGATCAAGAACTATGGTCGCAATGAATTAGAAGGCGGGCCAAACAACTAGGAACTCAAGGAAATAGTGAGCAGATTGTACATACCTGAAGTTGTTCTCCGAGGACTCTAGTGATTTGTTTGCTAGAACTAGATTGGAAAGATTCCAAGAGGATTGAAAAGATGCGACAACATTGGTCTTGTAACGATTTATTGTCAATGAATTGCCCAATCAAATTGAATAGGTAGCTGCATTAACTTAATAAGGTCTAACTAAGATCTAAGATGTTGGTAAACAGCGCATTAGCAAAATTCAATATAACATGTATGTGTATGACATGAAAGAACATCTAAAGAGACAAGGGGAATAAAACAAACGAAAAATTCAAGTGACCGACCACGTGAGATAAATAATATCTTCAAGGTTTAGAGTGTTGAAACCAAGACATGAATGTGTTGAGACAATTTTGCTTTAGAGTTTTTTTTTCCATTTCTTTCTTTCCTTTTTTGAAAAGAAAAGAATGGCTTTTCATTGAATTAATGAAAAGAGGCTAATGCTCAAAATACAATGAAACAAAATAAAACATGACAAGTACACTTAGAACAATATAAAAGAGTTATGCTTAAAAAATAAATGCATTCCAATTAAAATTCAAGTCTAAAACTTTAATATAAGAAACTTCATCTTAGAACTTATTAACACAGGAACAATACAAAAGAGTTATATTTTTAATAAGAGAATGTCATGAATACGAAATGCACTCACTTTGAAGTGCTAGAAACAACAGCTCTGTGACCAAGAATATTGATCAGCACTTCAATTGCCGCCAATCGATGAGATTTATGCCTGTGATGAATTGCTTCTGTGATTTTGTAGTGCATCTCTACTATAAACTGCACGAATACAACAGAGGTTTATTTGGTAAAATACATGGAATAAAAACAAAGACTAAACAAGGACAAACATAGAAGGGTTTCTAATAATAGTCCTTATATTGCAATAAACTATCTTTTTCAAAGTAAGAAACTGAAATTTCCTTAGAAGTTGAAGGAATTTACAAAGAGGAAGGACATGCCAGGCTATATGCCTTTCTCAAAGTGAAGCAATAGAACACTGCAAAAATAAACTATCTTCTTCAAAGTAAGAAACTGTTTGTCTCCCTCATTTTGTTCTTTTTTTTCTCCAAAAAAGAAACAAGTCTTTTCATGGATGGAATGAAAAGAGTTTAATGCTCTAAGTACAAAGAAACAGAATAAGCAAAATAATGAAAATAAACCAAGTAACCAAGTTTTTTTTTTAAACGAATCAAAGCAACGAAGCCAAGTAACCAAGTTCAACTAGCAAAGCCAGAAAAGAAAAGAAAATACAATCAAATACATCCCATATCGAAACAAATTGGCTATTGAACGAAGACCACTGAAACTGAAACTATGAGAACAACCATGTGGAGCAAGGACAAAGCAGAATAGTGAAAAAAAGATCAAAACTTCAAAAACAAGCTGAGGTTTCAACACTGCATCAAAAATCTTGAGACAATATTCTTCCAACCGAAGAAACTTCCATCAAAGGCAAAACTTGCAAACTCTAGGGTTTCTTTTTAGAGCTTTGGAAACGAAAGAAGCTTGAAAATGAAGTCGAAACAAACTGGATTCATCTTGTTCTGTTAGATTGGTGGTTATTGAAGGGATTCAATATCTTTTCTATGAGTGCTTCTTTTCCAAGGTTCTATTGTTTTTTCAAGACAAGCATCAGACTTAGCTTGTTCAATTTGAATTTGCCAGACTTAAAAGTTTCTTCTTCTTGGTGTTCTCTCACCATTCTATTTGCAGAATTTTCTGTCGTATGCTTAATGTGGGATTGTATTTTTTTCCCGTTTAATTATCTTGTATTGATCTATGTGTTACTTTAAGCGTACTTAGCATGTTTTTGTTTTGTTTAATTTTCTTGTATTTTGAGCTTTAACCTCTTTTCATTTATTCAATGAGAAGTCTCGTTTCCTTAAAAATAAATAAAATAAATAAATAAAAACAGACTACAAGCTGCGTAATACGTTTTTTTCAATTATTAAACATATAAATAATACCGTGAATACTCTGTCTGGACGGAAAACATTGATTCTGTCAATAACACCACTTGTTGTTTCTCTGTTCTCCCTTGAAGAACCAAGTTACAATAAAAATAGTCACGTCAGCAAAGTAGGAAAAACGAAAAGCTACAAAAGAAAATATATAAAGAACAGCAGGAGCAAGATAAGAAGATTTCACATTTCCAAGAAACCATCAACAACGGTTCGGATAGCAAGCGCGATAGTATCCTTTGGAAAGAATGGATTCATAGGTTCTGAAGTACATGATGCTAAAGCTAAGATCTGGCTGATAATGGACACCTACAAGCAGGTAGTAACAAGTAAAATGATTATAGAACATCTTAAGCAAAGTCTGTTTTCTTCAAAGATCTATCATGCTCTTTTTATTTTATTTATTTTAATTTATTTTGCCTTCTCCTCTGTTTATAAGAAACGGGAGTGAAATAGAGCTTTAATTAAGAAAAAAACCAGAGAGTTACGAAAGGGATCTCCATCCAGCTAAAAGCATGCTAAGAAATAAGTTACAAAGATCTTTAATCTAAGCGAGTCAAGAAAGACTAAATGATGTAATAGGATGGGGATATTTTGGTAAAATCAACTTAATCTTGGTTAATCCTTGATTAATTACATTTTAATTACCAATTTAGTTTTAATCTCTTTTAGTTATCCTTTTGGGACTCTTGTAATTCTCTAAAAATAGAGAGAGACTCCTTGTATTAGGTCACATTCTCATTAATAAAAAGACTCTTGATTTGATTCTTGGAGATTTCTCTCCTTTTAGTATTTAGACTACATCAAACTGTTATCAGAACGTCCGATCAGTGCCAAGCTATGTAACACCCTGAGTTATCATGTAAAGTTTACATTATTGTTTGGATAGTTTGGAATTCGAGATTTAAATAATTGGGATTTAATTTGGCCTGTGAATAAAAATTGGATTATTTTATTAAGACAATTTGATTTGTTTTATGTGGATGAATGATTTAAATTAATTTGTAAGGAAATTTTGGAAAGGATTAGGGATTTCGTTTTACAAAGATTTTGGAATTTGGGTAGGAAAATGAGGAAAAAAAACCATATAAACAGGGGTTATTTGAGAATAGAAAGTAAAAGAGGAAAAAAAAATTAATTCCCTTCTCTCTCCCTCTCAGTTTACGCATCAAAAAAAAAAAAAAAAATTCTTATTTGGCCTGTGAATAAAAATTGGATTATTTTATTATTTTGCTATACGACTGACGTGTGCTCCCTCGGGACACACTTACGACTAATCTATGTATCTTCGGGTTACACAATATGACTCATGCATGTTTTTCCGGGTTCATGTTTACAACTAATCTGTGTACCTTCGAGTTACATACTATGACTGATGCGTGTTCCTTTGGGGTCACGTTTATGACTGATATGTGACTCTTCAAGATCATTACGATTGATATGATATAGGTGTACACCAATGCCTAGATAAACTAGTTAACAGGTAACCTAGAGAGCCTAGTAACGGATCACTTATTGGGTATTGTTATACTTATTCTTTCTTCTTTTATGTTTTTCAAGCAATGACAGGAATGGATCGGCAAATGTCGGATGGGACTTGAGATAGATCCATACGGGGACACTAGAAAACACTTCTGCACTATTCATGTTCTTTTTTAGTTAAATGTTTTGAGATTTGAGTTTGTCGTCAGACGGAACAGTTTATGGTTTTGTTTTGTTTTGATCATTATTTTTCTATAAAGGTTTTGTTTTGGATCCGACCGAATGTTCTCTTTTTATTGTTTGATTGGCTTATTAAAACAATATTTTTTGTTTGAAATAGTCATTATTATCTCACTGAACTTATGATATAACAGTCAATATGTTGAATGAAAATGTGTTTAAGAGTAACGACCGATGTCAAAGTACTCGAAGGGTCAGGTCGTTACAAGCTAACTGCTACCAGGGGAAGACCGAGAAACTCTTGGCAACGCCAATTGCAAGAGGACCTTCGTGAGTTGTGCTCATTGCCAAACAACACACACCTAACTTGGGGGACCCTTTAAATTCAAGAAAATTGAGAAGAAGCTTGAAGAATCATCCAAGAACGGAATTTTATAGAAGATCTAATGCTTTAAGACAGAAATTACTATTCGTGCTATAAAGAACGACCAATTCAAAACATGTTTGAAAAAAAATTCAAGAATCGGTCCTACAACAATTTTGATGAAGAAACTTGTTCAAGGATACCCAATTTGTACATCGATCCCGAAGTATTAGAGGAAATGAAGAAGGGAGCCAAGAAAATCCAACATTTGTTGGAAGAGATGACTCAAAAGATGGAACAATTTTCGGAACATTTGCAAGAAAATCAAGAATCCATCCAATGGGGCTGTGAAATCGGGCAAGAAACGAATGGAAACGAAATCCATTGGAAAGATGAAGACCAATCGATAAAAAGAAAATTGAAGAAATTGTCGACAACAAGGTCAAAAAAATCATTAAGATTAACTCTGAGATTTCACAACATGAACCGGACGAAGAACAATCGATTAATGAAAATGATGGTGGAGACGTTGAAAGCAAAGGCATGATAGAAGCAGAAGAAAATAGCCATGGGCGTCCTACTTCGAAAAGGTTCGAAATCCTAATTGCAGTTGACCACGAAACGTGGAAGATGCTATGTTCGAAATTGAAAAAAATTGGGTTTCAGAGTGGAATAGATGACAACATACAAGAAGTCGAATTGAAAGTTAACGAAGGCGACTCATTTGAGGAAGAAGATGAGATTGACCTATTCGTTGCACAAAACAATTCAAAAGATTTGACCCATCACCTAGTTGACCCGACCCACGTGTTGTCAAAGCATACTAAAAGAATTATATAACGAATTTGCATCTTCCATTTTCTACCCACGCCTAAAGATAAACAATTTTCAAAGTTTCAATAAGGGTTTCCCATTGTCAAATGATTTATTTTCACTCGGAAGATTATTGTTGATCTTACAAAGGATTTACAAGGAAAAGATAAATATACCGTCTATTAATTGGGTTTGCAGGGAAAAGATGAATATTCCATCTACTAATTGGGCTCAAGAAATTTGGATGTTATTGATATCGGTTGCTCAAAGGGGTTTCCTTTTGAGTGGCTTACTTTTGTATTTCTACCTTCATTTCCGTTTTAAAACTCGAGAACGAGTTTCTTTTCAGAGGGATAGAATATGGTGTAATAGGATAGGGATATTTTGGTAAAATCAACTTAATCTTAATTAATCCTTGATTAATTACATTTTAATTACCAATTTAGTTTTAATCTCTTTTAGTTATCCTTTTGGGACTCTTGTAATTCTCTATAAGTAGAGAGAGCCTCCTTGTCTTAGGTCACATTCTATTAATAAAAAGACTCTTGATTTGATTCTTGGAGATTTCTCTCCTTTTTAGTATTTAGGCTACATCCCAAAAGGAGAACAATGTCATTCTGAAGGAGCTCAGAGAACTTCTCAAAGTCTTTGAAAACTCTCCTGCTCCTCATTAGCCAAACTATCCACAAAAGGGTTGTACAAGCATTTATCCAAATATCACGAGCTCCACACTCTCCATTGGCGGCAGGTCTGCACATTCTAGGTAAAGCTCTCCAAAGACTCCTGTGCCATTTTAACTGTCCAACCAAAAACAACTTATAGTTCCATCCCTTGTAACAATAAATGAGAGTCTTCAACACATATCTACAATTTTGATATATTTCTCCAAGTCATTCTTAAAAACAATCGGTAAGGCACTTTTTAAAAGGGGAAAGTACATTCGCCCTCATGACATTGACTTAGAGAGAATCGGCTTTTGTCAAACCTCCACAGCCAATTGATGAGCAAGGTTTTCTTGTATCAGAATACCTCCTAACAAAAACACTCAAGAACACAAAGAACATTAAAGATAGAAATATATATTGCAATATTAATGAAGAAACTACAATATACTACAGCCTTTCGAGAGGGCTACTCTTTCCCAAATTCCCCGAAGAAAATCCCACAAAATTCTTCACGCCCTTGCTCCCAACCAACTCCCTCTATTTATAACAAAAGCCCTAATAAACATATTAGTAACTTACTAATAACCATGATAATAAGCCTAATATTTTCTTAACTAGGAGACTTACATATTGTATCGTCGTAAGCTTGAATTCTGCAAATTCCAAGTCCACCTTGAGAAAAAGGAAGGGGTAACCATTTTCCAGTTGATAACATGGGATCCTCCACTCATCTCTACCCCTCCCCCCAAAACATTCTAATTAATCTTTTCAATGTTTTGTTATATGGTGTAGACCAAAGAAAGAACTTTATTCAAATGTAGAATATCCTCCAAAAATACAACTTAAGCAGTATTTAAAGGCAGACATTCGGTTACCTTCAAGCTAAAGAACCGGTAATAACAGCCTAAAAAATAATGAACACTTCGACTAAACAGTAACATAAAACACAAAACAACTAAATAATTTCCAGCCAACAGAGACCTATGATAAAATTACATAAAGACCCCAAAAAGACTCATAACACCTACATCACTATACCACAAGAGTATACAAAAGGCTTTGAAGACCAACAGGTAAATTCGTAGGTTTGCACAGCCTACATGAGAGTAAGTCTCCCTCCTTGGAACAAAGGTTCTTCCAAGAAGCAACACGGTTGGCTACTTTCTAGACCACGGGCACCAAGAAAGCCAACTATTTGGAATTGCCACCAAGGTGGAGGCCTAAATAATTGGTAGGATGGGGGCTAGGCTTGCATCCCCCACTCGTCATCAACCCTCAAACTCAAATTGATACCCACAACAACATAAGGATAAGTTTTATAATCAAGTTCCCCTAGAGCTCTTTCTTGGTCTTTACATTGCCGAAATACATTCTCTTTTGACAGTTCGAGTTCTAGGGCTTGCGTTCTCAGAGTATCTCAATTGGTTCATTAGATACTTTTTGGAGGACGATTTGATAGGAAACATAGAACGTCATTGATAAATAACATTACAAACTTAGGGTCCTATCCAAAGGATTACAAAAAATCATTTCCAATTTATACCAATTAAGTGCGGTATAGCTGTATAAGTAACACGAGAAATAAAAGATTCAAAGGCAAGTGATGCTTTTGTGAAGATACGCAAGTTCTTTTCGTGCCATAGCAACAATATGAATGCCCAATTGAAGTTAAGCCAAAATGTCTCCTCATTCTTGAAAGGGTGGCCAAGGAGAGCAACATTTAAAAGGGTTCAAAGATTCGTGTCAAATGCCTGACCACCCAAAACTTTGAGAGGATGACGAAAAGGATTGTGCAAAGTACATGAAGAAGTGGTCGTGGGTTTCCAATCCCTTAGAACACATAATACAACACGAAAGCGACAATGATATACTCGAAAATCTACGTTGAAGCTTATCAAAAGTGTATTTTCCAAGGAAGATAAAAATAAAGCAAAAGGAACAAAAATAGGCATTTTCCAAGAAAGACATGTATTACAAAGCAAGACTATCAACCAATTTTTTTAACGAGGAAGAAACATCTCGCTGATAGTTAAAAGCTACAAAGAACAAAAAAGACATGACTACCAAAAGTAGACTAAAGAAAAGTATCAAGCACTGAAGAAACTAAAACCTTAAGCCCACATCCCTGCAAAGTAAAATGAGATGCTACTTTTATTTTCTTATGAAAAGATATAAATAAGATAAGAACCGTATCGTTAACCGACAATCCATCAATAGGTAGTATGAAGAGCAAATAATTCTTGAGCATTCTCATCTGACATAAAGCTGGTCAATGGCAAAGAGAACATGAATGCGCATTGAATCTTAAATATTAGTGGAAAGAAAGGATCAAACCATATGTTTCTTTATAAGTATGTCTCTTTCACTCTCAGTTATTCCGGCAAAATGCAACATCGAACTTTGAAGGACTATAGCTCCCTTTTCACATCCAGAGCTCTTACTGCAATGCAGTGCCATACAAAAAGAAAATATTGGCACAAAATATCTTCTAATTAGAGCTTCCACTGGTTCGCCAGCAACCTGTTCATTTTTTTAAAACCAGCAACAAACTTTTCATAAATGAAAAGGCCAAGATGTTCTATCATACAAACTCCCAAGGAGTGAAAAAGATATTAAAAAAAATACAAATACAAATACGGACAAAAGAAAAAGTATGAAGAGTGAATAAAAGAACCTCAATTAATACAAATACCACAAGGAGAGTTTAAGTTCGTAAGTATACATACAGTACAAAACACAGATAAAAAAATTCAAAAGAATCCTACATTTGAGTCCATAGTATTTAAACATTAATCTCTACTTCTTGAGCACCAAGTATTTTAATGTATTGAATGACTTTAACCAAAAATCTGACAGCAGATGCTTTTATTGAAGCTATTATGTTTTCTAGATACACGAACTGGGACAAAAACGTTCCACTCTTAAACTTACACTAGCAATCCAGCCAAGGTTGGAACCATCACCACGTAAAATAATAGCAGGAAGAAGCCAGTGGCAGCAGTACTGAATAAAGTAACTAGGTTCAGCATCCAAGACAAAAAGCTGCCTTATCTGCATGCATGGTAAAAAGGAAAAGAAAAAAAGAACAATTATCGACAATATAAGAAGAAAATTAAAGAACAGATGCCTTCAGAAATTTAAATGCATTAGAAAGACAACCACGGAAGGAAGAATGCTCATATTTCAACTTCTATATTTTAATATAATTTCTCGTTGATATAATGAAAATGAATAAATGTTCAAGAGATACAAATGTTTTTCTTTAAAACGGAACCTCTTTCATTGATATAATGAAGTGACACTTCAAGAGATACAAATGTTTATATTTCAAATTAAAGTCCTTACTTGCAATACATAGTCCCTGCTCCATGGTACCCAAATAATGAAGGCCATGGTAGATGCAGGTACTAAAAATGCAAAAATAAAGAAAGAGCATGGCAAAAATGTATTGCAGGAATTAAGTTTTCACGGCATAAGACTAATCAACATCTAAATAGTAAATAGTAATCGGTCAGAAATTTCCAGATTTTACCCTGGAGACAAATTTTTTCTTTAGTAGTAGCAGTAATAGTTTTTTTTAAAAAAATTAAAAAAAAAAAAAAAAAAAAAAAAAAAGAAGAGAGAGAGAGAAGGGAAAAAGAGGAAATCAGTTTTACCCTGCATTAATATTGGGGTGAATAGGAGCAATCCAATTGTTCAAAGCACATAAGATCAGAGATATAATGGGATCAGATCCATACCTCAATAAGTGCAGCTAAACTTACACCACAAGTAACCCAACAAAAGAGAATTGATCCAATGAGTTCCTCCAAGTACTGCAAAAACATTTTAGAATCTCATGATACGCAATATAAAGAATTCAGAATTTCACAATTGTTGAAACTAAGGTAACTGTATGTATGTTGTCCATTGAGGACTGTTTGGATAGTTGATCATAGCTATCAGATGCCTGACTATAGCTATCAGATGCCTGAGAATACAATAAAAGGTATGAGAATATGATATCTAGTTGGTTCCAAGAAAACTGCTTACAAGGGAGTGTTATTATATTTTTATGAAAAGATAATATTAGTGTTTGTTTTATAAAACTAATTCTAAAAATTATACAAAAGTAAAATATTAATTAAATGAAGTAATCAGAGATAACTAAAGATTATTGATTTAATTAATTGATTTTAAACCTTTCACTAAAATGTTATATGATACAATTAACTATGGTTATTTTTAAAAAAAGAAGATTTCTATTAAATTATTTATTCGAATAATTTTAATATGTTTTATTATCAGTTTCTAATACAAACATGGCTTAGTAGATAAACCACCATTTAACATTGAAAAGATCGATGCCTCGATCCACCACCATGCAATTGTTGAATTAAAAATAGAGAGAGAAAAGAACCGTTTCATTATTAGTTAACCAACAAAAAGAAATCAGCAAAATAAATTTTTAAAATTAGTTCTAATGAATAATTAATATAGAAAAGTTTACTTTTTTGGTCCCTAAGTTTTTCAATAATAGGTTTATTTGGTTCCTGAAGTTTCAAAATATGTACCTCTTTGAACCTAGTTTTGAAAAACAGTTTTAAAAAGTCCCCCTACATTACCTTTTTCATTTGTAACAAAGTAAGATTTTCTCTCTTTTCAAGAGCCACAAATAATCAATTGCTACTAACCCCTACTCTAGGCAACTATAGGCAAATACTAACCCCTACCTCTACACAAATGGGATTCGGAATGATAAATACTCAAACAAGATCAAATTCTTCATTCGGGAGCTCTCTCATGAAGGCATAAACATACACGATAGACTTGAAAGGCACCTTCCCTAAATGGCCCTTTCTCCAGTGTTCGCTTTGTATAAACAGCTTGGAGATCCAACCACACATTTTTTATACAGTGCCACTTGCTCAACTTTGAACTAACTTACGAGGTGACTTCGGTTGGTTATTGGCCCTCCCTCATGATATGTTCACTTTGCTTGGTCTCCTTCTCTTGGGCCACCTGAGCTTCTTTGAAAGAATTTTGTTCGCGCCTTTTTCTGGTCGATTTTGGGTTGGAAGGAATAAAGGAAATTTAATACAAAGAAAAAAGATTATCCAGCTTTGTCTGACAATGTTGCATATCTTGCTTTAATTGGTGTAAATTGAATCCTCTTTTCTTTTTGTTGAAAATAGAGGGTTTTAGCCCTAAAGGCATTTTAGTAATTTAGCTTTACTCTAGTTTGTATTAGGGTTTCTTACCAATCTATTTATATCAGTGTCCTCTCTTGTATGTATTATCAGAAAATAATAAAGAGTTCTTTGTATCGTGATTTTTTCTCCCTGTTTTAGGATTTTCCACGTAAACGTTGTGTGCTCTTTTCTTCTTTTACTTTCATCATGGTATCAGAGCATGGAGATGAAACCCTAGCAATCATCCATGAAAATCAACCAAGGGAGTCACAACCAGCCAGCGATAGTGGCGCCACGGCCGTCGACATAGCTACTGATGTGCAGGCCGCCGTAGAACGGTATTTCCAGATAGCCCTTCCTCACCTCCTCAAGCCAGCCAACCCTACCAGAGCTGACCAGCTGAATGGAGCCCAGCCAGCAGTACACCCGATCGAGATGAGCAACTTCCAGATAGCGTCGTTCCAACCGGGTGCCGTCAAACAGACCTGGCCAATTGCCTTCACGATCGGGCCAAGAAGCATCTAGATGGCATCAATCCAACTGATCGGTTTTGAGCAGACCTGTTCGTTGCTATCGTGATTCGCTCTAGGAGTGTATTGTATAAAATAAATTGAAAGAATAAGTTCTAAGTATAAGTGATGCGTTTATGCTTTGATGCGTTTAAGTAATTGTAACCCGTTGGGGCGTTAGATATATGCAACAAAACGCACAACACTCTTTATAATGACGTTCAAGTTTTCCTAAATTAGACCCAAGTATAAATCTAATTTAGGTTCCTAGCAAGTCCAGGGTCGAACTCAGGGATTCAGTTAAACAAACGCAGACCTTGCGTTGTATCTATTGTAGGGGTTTCCGTAAATAAATGAGATAAATGTGTTATTTACACTAAAGTGTTGTGCCTGTGCAAGAAGATACAAAAGAGTTAAATGGTGAGTGATGAGTCATGCGAAAATGGAGTTTAATGTAAGTGGATGTGTCGGTCTAAGATGAATGTACACAAACCAGAATGTGATGTGGATGAGATGGGATGATTTGCTTATCTTTTGTTTATGTGTTAGACTTTATTCAACACTTCTCAATGCGAATAACATACAAAACCTATCTCTAGGATGCATGCGTCTAACACAGAATGCAACAAACACCAGTAAGTCTATCTCTAGATGTACTAGGCGTTCTACTTGATGCTAGCTTATTTACTCTTGCGAATAATCTAAGCTAAGGATGTTCTTACCAAGTTGTCAAGTTGGCTTAAGCATTGAAATGAAGTTTTGCATATAGTATTAATACATTCAACATAAACAAGAGACAAACAAGGGCAAAGTGTGATGGATCAAATATATGAATTTTATAAAGAAACAGAGTGTCTTTACAAAATCAATATTTAATCAAATGAAATGAAAGCGATAAATGAGATGAAGGAAACTGAGTCAAGCCAAAAGAGTACAATCTCTTGTATTTCTTTGGCTCAATCTCGTTGTGTCAATCACTTGTATAGGAATTGGACGAAGTGTCTTTCTCAAGATTGGCTTCCTCCGCTCCCTGACCGGCGGAGGTGGTGGTTCTCAACCCTTCTGATCGTCTTGGCACCACAGCATAGCTTCTAAAGAACTAAAACTATGACTACACTATACAGAGAGTAAGGATCTTGATAATTTCCGAACTTCTTAATTCTGGAGGGACTTCATCTATTTATAGGCAATGGTCACGTCCACTTGGTGAATGGGCATTAAAGTCCATGCCCTGGTCAGCCGCCTGACTCTCGAAAGCTTTTCAGACGCCGCCTGCTGCAGGTGCCCATACTTGCAACTAGTGATATGACANTGACTCTCGAAAGCTTTTCAGACGCCGCCTGCTGCAGGTGCCCATACTTGCAACTAGTGATATGACACAATTAGCCTGGATCAATATATCTTCTCTACGTTGAACTCCCTCCGACGCATGGCCCATGCGTTAGAGCTTTCCCTGCAGCACTTGTCTAATGTGTTAGTGCCACGATATTTAGTAATAAAACTTCTTTTGCATGAGTTTGCTAATGTTTGAATAAATCCATGTGTTTCTTCTAAAAATGAGGAGAATTTATCATTAAAAACCTTAGTTGTTCCCACTTAAGAGCAAAAATAACTTGTATTTCTACAAGTTATCACCACCCCCGAATTTGAACAATACTTGTCCTTAAACATTCCAAAATAATTCTTTGTTATCTCCTTTGTCTTAAGTGTGCAGAGTTCGCCTCTCATCATATTCAGTCATAAGCTTGAGATAAGAGTTTGGAAAATGTAACTCAGATTTACTCTTTTCTAAAAGGGCTAATGTTTAGTTTCAGGTGCAGGAGGCCTTTTATCAACTCCTTTCATTTCTCAAAACATTCCCGTTTTTTCTAAACCAGCAATGCGTTAGATGCTCTTTTTAAAATAAATGCCAGATAAAAAGGAAAAAATTATGAATTCACTTACCCATGCGTTGTTCCAAGTATCCCACTTTCGTTTTGGCTTGCCCCCACGGGTGTCATGCGAGCATCCAACTACGGGTGAGAACCCTTCACAACTAAACTCTTATCTAATATTCATGCGTTTCAAGATATAATTTCTTCTGACAAGATAGAGGAGTTCTATGGGACACGTTGGTCTAGGAGACTTAACTTCGTTCTGACTTGTCCCCACGGGTGTCATGCGAGCATCCAACTACAGCTAAATGCCTGTTCCAACTTAACTCATGTCATTTTGAGGTTTTTCTTTTGAAGTAATGACAGAGGAGTTACATTTAACATTTTTCTTATTTTGTTCCCTTTTCTTTATGATGTACTCATTTGATGCATCTTAACTCGAATTTCTGTCATCCCCAATTTGGAGATGAGCTATACTCATCCCAAATTTGGAGACGAGCTAAATCCTCATTGTTAAAAGAGAAACAAAATTTCAAAAAGGCTTCGAGAATCCAAAAGGAGTTTAAGACTTAAAGCTTGTATGCGTTAGAAAGAAAACATAGACTTTTTAGAGAAGTTCAAGTCTTGTTGATTTTCCTAACGCCTACTCCATACTTATAGATTTCATAGTTGATATCATTGAGGTTAGGCAAAGCACAAGACTTAGAAAATATCTAAAGAACAAAAATCAAGTATGCTAAGGTCAAACGCAAGGAACAAAATGATAGGAATTTCTCATTCATTTTCATAGATTCACATGAAGCAAACAAACAAGTCAAGCAAATACAAAAGAACATCAATTTAATCAAAATACAAAAATAACCCAACACCCCAAAACTTATTGTGCTGGCGCGTCATCTCTGCGTTCTTCTCCAGGGTCTTCATCCATAAAGCGCAAAGGGTTTCTGAGATGGGCAGGCAATGGAGACAGAGCAAACATTCCAACTAAGACCTGGTTGATGTACTGCGTTGTGTAACCGAATTGGTCTTGCATCCGTCTTGTTTGCTGCCTTAGATAATCTCTTAGAACCCGGTTCTGTTGCTGAAGACCTTCGATAGATGCGGCCAGTGGTCTGAGCTGATCACTGATAAAAGTTTTCAACTCTTCTAAGTCAGCGCTGTGTTGAGGTGGTGTTGGTTTTTCATTTCTTCCAACTGGGTCTTCAAAATTTGCTACGTTGCTTGATCCTAGCCCAGTTGGTTCAAAGATTATTGGAGGAGGCACAAAGTTGGGAATTGGATTTGGTGGGGGCGAAGGAAGGGAATAAGGGATGTCTTGATCTATCTGAGTAGGCTCTTGATGCGTTTGATCAAGACTCCCTTCTGGTGGGGCCATTGGTGAGTCATGGAGAGTAAGGTTGAGGGTTGGTTGCACTTCTTCATCTGGAAGTTCAAGCTCAGCTTCATGTTCTTCGTGCACTGAAGCTTCATCGCTGTGTTCAACAATCTGGACGCGTCTTCTTTTGGGGGCGCGTTTGGATGATCGAGGCCTGATTGCCATTTCCTTGGTAGGTAAGGTAGGTTGATGCGGCGAACCGCGAAGTAGACGCCTTACTAACTTTATATCTATCAAGCCACAATATCTTCATGATCATCCCCCAGAAGGATGCCCCCACGTTCACATAGTGCACAGATCAGCCATGGGAAGTAGAGTTGCCCTCGCGGTTTAGTCTTGATGGACTTGATCTGATCCCTTATAATTCTTCCAACGTCTAAAGGGATGCACTGCATGACGCAATAGGTAGCCAGGACACGTTCCTTTGACAGTGTTTCATCATGCGTTGTAGGCATGATGCTCCGTTTGATCAGATAGTACCATAGGTTTGCGTCTGGGGTTAAATTCCTGGAAGCTAACATCTTTGCTCCGTTTCTAGATGTTTGCCACTTGCTTCCAGGTTTGGCTACGGCTCTTAACGCATCTTCTAGTTGGCTTGCCGTTGGCTGCTCCAAGATGCGATTTCCTTCCGCGCCCGGATTACTATCAATGTTGAACACTTCGTTGATCTTGTCAGCTGAGAAACGCACTAATACCCCATCAACAAAGGCTATGTTCTTCTCTATATCAAATTCACTGTTGTAGAACATGCGGACGAGGTTGGGCCAAATACGAGTGTGCCCAACGCAGAACTGACTCCACCCCAATGCGTTTATTGTTTTTGTTATGTATATTGGCAGTGGGTGGCGATCGGGAAAGAAGCCATTTTCTAAGAAGACCTCAGGAAGAAAGCGTCAATTCAATGATATACTCGTAAAAAATGAGGATACTAATACGTTGAAAATACATTTTTTTTCTTTAAGAAAATATAGGATATAGATAAATTTAGCATACAAGTTAATAACAATAGCACAGAATAGAATACAAACACTGAAATACAATTAAAAAAAAAAAAAAGCAACATCTAAGATGCTGAAGTACAATAGTTAATAAAATACAATAGAAAAGTGACTCATATTACAAAGAAGAAGAAGAAAAAGATTAGAGGGAAAAGTATGAAGATAAACGAAGAACTTCTTCATTGAATTGTTGAAGATATTCAAATGGTTTATATTTTGGTGAACTTTGTGAGGACTCAAATGTGAAATAGAGATTATATGATTCTAGTCCAGGGTTTGGTCCATTATTTTTTTTTTTCTTTTAGTTTTAGACTCGAGTAGTGAGATTTTTAAATAGGTTGCCTAATTTTAGATTGTGAAATATTATATGAGTTACTTGTCTTTTTTCTTTAAAAAAAAAGTACGCATAGAAATAAATAAATCAAATCGCGTGTCAGATACGTATCTAAAAAGTATTTGAAAATATAGATACGTCAAATCGCGTGTCAGATACGTATTTGGGAAGTATCTGGAAGTATCGGTATCCGATACGTGTCTGATACTGATTTTTTGCCGCACATGAAGTATTTTTGCTTCATAGAGAGGGGATTTTTGTTTCTCAACAGAAATATACGCTTGATTTACTAAAAGAAACAGGAATGACTGGATGTAAGCCCGTTGATACTCCTGTAGAATTCAATGCAAAGCTTGGCAATTCTGTTAATAGAGTTCCAGTCAACAAAGAGAGATACCAACGTCTAGTTGGGAAATTAAATTACCTATCTCATACTAGACCGGATATATCCTACGCTGTCAGTGTAGTTAGTCAATTCATGCAAGCACCTTACGAAGAGCATATGAAGGCTGTGGAACGCATCCTGAGATATTTAAAAACTACTCCTAGTAAGGGTTTAATGTTCAAAAAAACCAACAAACGGTGCATTGAAGCTTATACCAAATCTGACTGGGAAGGCTCTATTGTAGACAGAAAGTTATCATCTGGGTGCTGTACCTTGTATGGGGAAATCTCGTTACTTGGAGAAGCAAGAAACAATGAGTGGTTACTAGAAGTAGTGCTAAAGCAGAATACAAGACTATGAGTCTTAGAATATGTGAAAAAATCTGGTTGAAAAAAGTTCTGTCGGATCTCCATCAAGTTAGTGATCTTCTGATGAAGCTCTATTGTGACAATAAAGCAGCAATAAACATAGCGAATAATCCAATTCAACATGACAGGACAAAACACGTGGAAATCGATAGACACTTCATTAATGAAAGATTGGACAATGACAATGTTTGTATTCCGTACATTCCTTCTGGTCAACAGGTCACAGATATCCTCACAAAAGGATTACTCAAGCTAAGCTTTGATTTTTGTATTAGCAAGTTGGGTCTAATTGATATCTATGCCCCAACTTGAGGGGGAGTGTCGAAAATAGAGGGTTTTAGCCCTAAGGGCATTTTAGTAATTTTTCCCTGGTCTGTATTAGGGTTTCCTACCCGTCTATTTATAGCAGTGTCCTCTCTTGTATGTATCATCAAAAAATAATATAAAGTTCTCTGTATCATGGTTTTTTCTCCCTATTCTAGGGTTTTCCACGTAAACGTTGTGTGCTCTTTTCTTTTACTTTCATCACTTTTCATATAGTCTTTCGTCTCTTTTTCCGAATTGAACATCTCTTTTGTAACTCTTGATTTGGGCCTTCTCTTCATCCTTAAATTTTGTACATCAATAAAAAAAATCTTCTAAAAAGAAATAGTAATTTTTTTATTATTTTTAATGTTGATATGGAGAATCATAAAATTCAAAACTAGTTAAAACAATAATCAAAACAAAAACCTTCTCTCTCCATTTCTCTTCTCTCACTCACTTCTACACCTCCTACTCTTCCTCCCCGTCTCCTTCTCATGCTTCCTCTTTTTCCACCGGTGCTGACTCTAGAGCTGGATGTACAAGAAGGTGGCCAAGGCATTAGGTAAGTGAGCGGGGAAGATGAGGATAAGGAGATGGAAAAGGAGAGAAGGCATCAGCATTGGTGGGGAAGTGCCAGCACCAGGATGCAGGTGAAGGAAGAGGGGTTAGGCATGGGAAGGGAGAGAAGAAAGAGTAGTTTTTTTATTCTTGTTTAATTTTCCACATCAGCATTAAAATAATAAAAAAAAATTATCTCATTACTCTAACAAGAAGTGCAAAAAAATGTAGTCATGGACAAAACAAACCTATTACTGAAAACTCCTAAAAGTGTACATTTTGAGATCTTTGAAACCAAACGAACCGATCATTAAAAACCCGAGGACCAAAAAAGGTAACTTTCTCTTCAATATAGTAAATTTATTTGTGAACCACATAATATTTAATACAATAGAATAATTAATTATATTAATATTTAAATATCATTTTAAATAGAAATTAATGTTTAATTAACTTTAATATAGTTTTATCAATTATTAATATGATGTAAATATATTTCAAAATTTTAAATCAATATTGATAACATAAACAACTATTATATACAACATAAAATTTGAATAAATATATAAAAAGTAATAAAAGAGATCCCTAGTAATAGAATAAAATGGTCTAAAATATATAGGCACGTTACCTATAACCTAGAAAACCAATACAAATTAGGGGTGGGGGGAATTGAACCACGGACCTCTTGGTACTCAGCACATACAAGTGCCAGCTCTTGTTGGCACCTGGAAAACCAGTAATAAAGCCTAAAAATTAAAGTACCAAAACTAACCAGCAACAAACAATCTCAACTAATAAACAACTTGAAACCTGACAAATAAAAAAGAGAAAAGTACTAAAAAGTAAAAACCACTCCAAAACACATAATTATCTACATCACATTTTGTGAGGATATGAGATACCCTCTTTTCATGGGCACAGGAAATTCTCAATAATGGGTTATTCCCGGCTCCATGGTAACAAACCTTTTTTCTTATATTCGTGAGTGTCCGGGTCAGCTTACGCACACCACAACTAATCTCACAGGACAACTTGCTTGACCTTACAACATTTGGGTGTCAAGAAAACTCATAAGAAATTAATTCCTAGGTAGGTGGCCACCATGGATTGAACCCTTGACCTCTTAGCCATTTATTAAAACTATATCTCTTTTTTACCACTAAGCCAACCCATGATGGTTCCATAGTAATAAACCTTGAAACAAATAAAGTGATAAGTAACCCCATTCCCACTCCCACCCTCTTATTTCCATGAACAAAATGGCACGTTATAGTTGATATCCTGTACCCTAAACCCTTTTAATCAAAGTTCGCAATTCTTAATACAAAAAGTTAGCAGAACCCAATAAGAATATGGAATGATGACTGAAAAAATGTATAAAAAAATTTAAGCACAAAGGCCTCAGCTATAAATTTCACCTTCTGTCTTCCCGAATAATTGAGCTCTCTGGCCAGGTTATCAAGCATGGCAGAGACCAATTCCCTGAAAAGGAACAAAAAACTATTAACTGAAAAATATAAACCCCAATAAATTGTATGTTTGAAACAAGTTAGATGAAGCACCTTTGACTAGGATCAATGGCCGAGATTGCACACATCATGAAAACAACCTGTAGTGCCATATAATACCAATAAAGAACGAGAGAAACAGAGCTTTCTCGGGAGTACAAAAACCAGCCCATAAAATATCAAATTAACTTGTCAAAAAACTACTATAAAGAGTGCTTTGCTTATTTCTTTATTAAAATTTAAAACCAAATAATGAAACTGTAGATAAATATAATTAGAAGAATTAGAAATGGTAAAAGAATTAGTTTTTCATTGGATCCTTGGTTAGACAAGTTGCTCTTAGAAAAGCTTTCCCAAACTTTTCAGAATTGCACTAAAGCCGCTAGGATCAGTTGAGGATCATTGGGACTCCATTCTTCAATCATGGGCAGTTTTATTTAGAAGATTCTTAAAAGATGATGAATTGGATAATTTTCAAAACCTTAATGGCTTGTTATTACAGAAAAAAGTGATGGACAGCTTTGATAAAAGAATTTGGTCATTAGAATCCGATGGGAAATCCTCAGTCAAATCCTTAGTGAAACATCTACAAATTTCCTCTCCATTAGAACAGGATTTGGAAAAAGCAATTTGGAAGTCCAATAGTCCACGTCAAGTTAACATTACCGTTTGGATAATGATATTTGGAGCTTTGAATTGTTTGGAGATTTTGCAGAAGAAGCTTATAAATCAGTGTTTGTCCCCCACAGTTTGTCCTGTGTATGGCAGTAAGTGAGTCTTTACAGCACCTCTTCTTTGAGTGTCCCTATGTTACTCCATGCTGGAATTCTTTATTGGCAGCTTTCAACACAAGCTGGGTTTTTGGGAACTCATTCAGAGATAATGTGGAGCAGATTTTGATTGGTCCTACTTTAAAACCAGCACCTAAACTGCTATGTAATAACGCTATCAAAGCCCTGTTAACGGATTTGTGGTTTGAGAGAAATCAAAAAGTATTTCATAAAAAAGCAACCCACTAGAAAAATCGCCTTGAGACAGCGAAGCTTAATGCATCATCTTGGTGTTCCCTATCTAAGGGTTTTGAAGACTATTCGGTGCAAGATATATGTCTGAATTGGAGCTCTTCTCCAACAAGATAGATAGCTCTGGATATTGTATTACTATTATTTTCTTGTTTGTAAGCAAATTAGGGTTCTTGAGTACTTGGATTTTATTGGTATTTTGGCTGTTTTTTGAGGTGTTTGGTAGGGTTGAGCCCCGACGATGTCCTTTTTGTATTGTTGTTTAGTCCATTGTATGTGCTGCATATAATGATTTAGTTTTGTTCAGAGATGATGAGGGTGCTACGGGGTGTCAACCTAGTTGAGATGCCCGGATGTGCCCCTGATCCATGGGTCTTTTTATTTTATGCTCTTTGTATAACACTCTTGTACTTTGAACATTAGACTTATTTCATTTTGTTCGTTTCCATCTCTTTTTTTTTTTTTTTTTTTTTTTGAAAAGGAAACCATACTTTTTATTGATGCATAAAAAGAAAGTATAAGAGATGTGTACTTATAAAAGAGCGATACAAGACAAGGGATCAGGAGACACACTTGGACATCTCAACTAGGTTGACACCCCCATAGCGTCCTCATCACATCCATACAAACTCAAACAAAACGAACAAAATAGAAATTACAGGAGAATTGAATACAGAGAAAAGTTGTCCTCTTTTGAGAAACATAATACATAACAAAGGAGAAAACAAGAAAATAATTCTAACTACTTAAGTCTTCAAGGTTGGAGAGTAGTGCCCCTTCTCTTTAAAACATAATCAGTCTGGGAGGATGAAGGCTTGCCAATTTAAACAAATATCCTGAAGGGAGTATGCTGCAAAATGTTTAGAAAGAGAACACCATTGAGAAGCATTAAGTTTAGCAGCCTCGTGACAGGAGAACCACGTGAGTTCTTTATCTTGAAAGATTTTTTGATTTCTTTTGAACCAAATTTCAACTAATAGTGCTTTTACTGCATTGCACCAAATCAGATTTGGGGCTTTTTTGAGGATAGGACCAGTAAGTAGTTGCTGAACATTATTTCTAAAAGTATTATCAAAAGCCCAATTGATGTTGAAGATTTTAAAAAGGACTAGCCAACAATTTCTGGCGAAGAGACAGTCAAAGAATAAGTGTTGTAAATCTTCTTCTGCTGATTTACATAAAATGCACTGATTAGGAGAAAGAAAGTGGGAGGGCAGCTTGTGTTGTAGGACTGAGGCACTGTTTAGGGTTCCAAAAAGCATGATCCAAACCGTAATATTCACTCTTCGAGGGTGGTTGGTCTTCCATAGAGCTTTTAAAAGGTGAGTGTCAATAGGTGAGGCCAAAGCAAGATGGTTAGACAAAGATTTTACAGTGAATGAGCCACTTGCTTCTAAAGACCAAGATCGAGAGTCAAGTCTGATTGTTGGCTTTATGTTGGAAATCAAGGAGAGCAGGTTCTGAAAATCTGGTATTTCTTCTTCTTTTAATAGTATTCTAAAGGGTAGAGACCATGAGAGGGTTTGAGAATCCCAATGATCCAAAACAGATCCATTTTGGTTGGAGGCAACTCTAAATAAAGATGGAAAACTGAGTTTAAAGGGTGTGTTACCAGTCCAAGAATCTTGCCAGAAGGCAATTCTGCTTCCATTTCCCAGTTTGAAGACTGCCAATGCTTCTACCTTCAACCAAATTCTTGAGATGCTAATCCAAGGGCTGCGAAGACTGCAAAAAGTCTTTCCAGAAGTGTGCCATTCACCAAAATTTTTGCCATGAATACTCTTTATAATTTGTGTCCATAGAGAGGAGTTCTCTTGGATAAATCGCCACCCCCATTTGGCAAGAAGTGCCAAATTTCTTCTTTTTAAGCCTCCTAGGGCCAGACCACCATCCTCTATTTTTTTTTTTTTTGAGACAACCTCCCATTTTACCAAATGATTTAGCTTCCCTCTATGTCCTTCCCAAAAGAAATTTCTCATAATTCTTTCTATAGAGGAAATAACATTTTCTGGCATTAGAAAGGAAGACATATAATAAGTTGGTAGATTTGAAAGAACTGAATTGCATAAAGTTGCCCTACCGCCCCTTGAGAGGTTATACCTTCTCCATTTGTCAAGTATACTCTGAAGTTTGTCAATCACCGGCTGCCAAAAGTATACTTTTTTTGGATATCTGCCCAATGGAAGACCAAGATATAAAAAAGGCAGCTGCAATAATTTACAACCTAGCCTTGATGCCATGGCTTCTTGCTTGGAATTTTCAATATTGATTCCACATATTGCTGATTTTTCCCAATTTATTTTCTGACCAGAGCACCATTCAAATAATGCAAGAGTTTGTCGAAGAATCTCTAACATTCCATCATCATTTCTACAAAATAAGAGGGTGTCGTATGCAAATTGGAGAATTGATATATGAATATTATCCTTTCCTACCACAAATCCTTCCAACAATCCTTTTTCATGAATTCTGTTGACAAGGCTGAAAGGACTTCACTTCACTGACTAAAAGAAAAAGAAAAGGAGAAAGAGGATCTCCTTGTCTAATTCCTCTTGTTGCCATAATTCTTCCTCTAGGTCTTCCATTGGTGAATATGGAGAATTTAGGATTGGATATACAGCCCATAATCATGTGATCAATCTTGGATGGAAGCCTTTATCATGGAGGATTTTTTCAAGAAACTCCCAATCGACTCTATCGAAGGCTTTTTCCAAATCAAGTTTTAGTATCCATCCCTGTTTCTTTTTAACTCTATAATCCTCTACAGCCTCATTTGCTATAAGAATTGGGTCAAGAATTTGCCTTCCTTCTATGAAGGCGCTTTGTGTCAAATTTATTAGGCTAGGCATGATCACTTTGAGCCTTTCCGCAAGCACCTTAGCTATTATTTTATAAACAATGGTAGATAGGCTTATAGGTCGAAAATCTTTAATCAAGACTGCTTCCTCCTTCTTTTGAATTAAGAAAATAAAATTCTCCTTAATACATGAGTTGAGCTTACCATTGTGATAAAATTCCTCGAAGACATCTTTAAATCCATCCTTCAACAAGTTCTAGAAATGAAGAATGAATTCCACTGTGAAACCATCTGGTCCTGGAGCCTTATTTTTCCTAAGGCTTGAATAGTAGTTTTAATCTCTGTTGTGCTGAATTTTGCAATCAAACGAGAATTATCTTCAATTGAAACTCTTGACCAAGCCATATTCAAAGGGATTGAACGAGTACCCGTGCATTTTGTATATAAATTGGAAAAGAAATCTAATATAATTGTTTCTATTTCTCTGAAAGATTTGGTTGGCAACCCTTGTTCGTTGAATAATTCAGCAATAAGATTTTTCCTTCTTTTAGCTGCAAGGAAACGATGAAAGAAGGAAGTATTCTCATCCCCCAAAAGTAACCAATTCAGCTTACTTTTCTTAATTAGGTCTCTTTCCTCTGCTTGATAAAGAGATAATAGGTCAGCCTTTAAAGATACTCTCACATCTTCTGCTGAAAAGTTCTCAAGGCTGTCGGCTTGGAGGTCTTTCTCCTTAATTTCTTTCAGTAGAGATTCTTCTCTGATTTTCTGGTCTTTTTCATGCTCTGCCAGCCACCTTTTAACACTCTCTTTTACCCTTATTAGTCTGGAATATAAGGTAAAACCAGCCCAATCTTGCTGTCCTTGTATCGACAAAGAGTTTTCAATTATCCGACAACATTCCTTATTTTTTAACCAGCTGTTACAGAATCTAAAAGGGGAGGGACCCCATTCAAAAGCACCAGCTTCGAAAAGAAGAGGGAAGTGATCTGATATAGTACGAGCTTGTCTTGATACTCTCGAGTCTTCAAAGAATTCATCCCAATTATGAGAAACAAAGAATCTGTCGATGAGGAATCTTGATATCACTACTCCATCTCTTGACCAAGTGAATTTTCCATTGGACATACGAATTTCAAGTAGATTTGACTCTCTAATGAAATTATTGAAGTTTCTTATTTCTCTCGATGATCTTCCTATTGGGAATCTTTCTTGTCTTCTTCGGATGCAATTAAAGTCTCCTCCAAGGCACCATGAAACATCACAAGAATCTGATATGGAAGATAATTCAGACCATAGGCCATCCCTTTCTCTATAGCAATTTGGACCGTATACGTTTGTTATCCAGCAGCTTTTTCTACAAATTGTCTGACATTTTAAGGTCAAAGAGTATGATGCTTTGAAAATCTCTAAAACTAAAATTTTTCCTTCATCCCACATTGTTAAAATACATCCTGCCCTACCTAACGCTGCCACAAAAGCCCAGCCAATTTCTTTGGAGCTCCATAAACTTTTTATAAAAGGTAGATCGAAGTTGTCTCTTTTTGTTTCTTGGAGAAGTACTATGTCTGGGTTTATTTTTTTCAAGAGTCTTTTGATTGCCAACCTTTTATTTCTATCACCAAGCCCTCTGATGTTCCATGAAATAATCTTCATTATTGCTTCTAAGGTATGTGAATTCCGGACAATTGATTAACCTAAAGTAAGTTCACACTCTTCAATCAATGATTTGAACTCCTGAGGTATGCAAGATTTGATAAATGGTGGTGAAAACAGGAATCTCTTCTTTTCAACTCCCTGTTCTTCCTCTGTTTGGAAAAGAGTTTTTAAAACATCCCCACTTAAGTCTTCTGCTGAAGTTTGGTCAATTTCCTGGAAGTCATTTTCAAGTTCTTCACTGCTTATACTTGTTATTGATACATCTTCGAAGTCATGAGAGATTCCATGAAGTGGAGATCCTTGCAAAAGAGAGATATTTGGATTTGAATTCTTGAAAGATGGATGATTCAGGGGAAGGACTGACCTTTTTGAGTTTGTTTCTGGGAGTTGAAGTCTTATGTAGTAATTCTCAATCAAATGACTGAGGAAGAGCCAGTTTTTTTTAAATTATCCGTTGTAAAAGGAGGGGAAACGTTGAGCATTAACTCCATTGGTTCTTTCTCTTTCCTCAATAATTGTGGCCATTTACATTCTTCAATTAAATGCTCACCAACTGGCTGATTTATAGGTTTCTTTTGCTGAAAAAACAAGGAAGACTCTTCGACTTCCGCTCACCCATTCAACTTTTTCTGTGATGGGGGATGTTTCATATTCTTTTTCTTTTTTAGAGGTGACTCTTGGCATTCTTCTTCGCAGGTTTCTGAGTTAAACAAAATGGCCTGAGAATCTTGGCGTGACTCTTCACATTCTTCTGGTAATTTCTTGCAGTCTGAAAGAGGATGGTGCTTCAAACTTTTTTCATTTTGATCAGGATATCTCATTAAGGTTGCATACGGATCTCTTGCATACCTCGGCTTGGAATCTGAGGAAAGAAGAAAGGACCAATCTGATCCAAGCTCTTCAAATTCTGCCCCTTCGTCTTTCATGGCTTGCTGAACTTGATAAATATCAATTGGATTGGATAACTGGTTGAGAAGAAGATCTCCTTTGCGATGTTTGACAAGCTCATCACATTGTATATCGCCAAAATTTAGAAAAATGTTTCCACGCTTTTCATCTTTTATTTCTATGGTTGCTGGTATGAAACCACAACTATTCCTTCTTACTTTAATTCTTGCTTCAGCACAATTGATGAAATTAAGAGTATCACTTGCTACACTTTCAAGTCCTCCGAAATATGCTCCTATAGCTTCAAATGTGGCTATGCACCAATAATCCAAAGGTAGGTTGTTTATTGAGATTCAACCCCCAAATCCTTTCACTACTGAAGGTCTGCCATGCTTTTTTTTATTCCATCTTTCAAATAAAAGATGATAAGGCCCTATTGACTGCCATTTTCCAAGTGCTTCAATCAGTTCTTCTAGCTTCCCTTGGCTTAGCTTGATTAAGGCTTTGTCTTCAAATAGAGGATTGATGATAACTGGTGTATGGAAGACTTGTTTCAGGTTTTCTTCTATTTCCTTCCACTCATTAAAAGCAAAGAGTTTGGAGATGATCCAAAGCTGGTTAAAGTCTTCTTTGAATACCTCTTGGTTTTTCTGGACCCAGAAAGTTTGCTTGAGATGCTTCAGCTTCGAGTTTGAGGTAGGCTGCAGGGTATGCCTTCTGTTTTTTCTTTTATAACTGGTTTTTTTTTTTTTTCATGGATCTTCTTTCAATCCATTGATGTTGAGATCTTTGATTACTAACCTCTGAAACAGGGAGTGCAACCTGGGAAGGGTCAAAAGAGGGCAAGGAGGTTAAGAATTCACTTACCATATCGTTGAAGTCTTGTCATCCAGTTGTACCATCGCCATAAGGGATGTGTATGTTTTTTCTACCTCCTGTCCATGGCTAGACCGCGCATTCCACGAACCATCCCCTGTTATCATGAAATTTGGAGAGATGGATGACATTTTGATCCACTCTTTCCTTTTGAAGGAAGAATTCAAACGTTGGTCCATTCAGCAGCTGCTTTAGTCCTTCATTTAGCCATTGTAACAATAGAGAAGAGAATAGTATCTGTCTTTTTTCCATATCTTCTATGTATACTCCATTAAGCACTTTCCACATACAAAAAAGGTGTTCTCCTATTTTGCAACTTTTTATTTCCATGAGGTCTGAATCGGGGGTAAGAAACTCGGAAAATAGATAGAGCAAGGGAAAGAAGAGGCAAAGTGACTGATCGGAGAGGCTTAGCATCAGTGAGGGAGGAGGAGGGTGGGGGGATTAGGATCGGTCGCCATTGCTTTGTGTAAGGGTATGGGAATATTTCCATTTCAAATATATATATATATAAAATATAATTAGAAAATCAGCTTAGGACTTTGTCATACTCATTAACTAAAATGAATAATTAATATGAACCCGGACTGTTCTTCTGCCATTATTCAAGTTGAACAAAATGTTTGTGGTTTTGTTCCAGCTGTTATTGAAATAAAAGATGAATCTAAAAGGGTTTTCTCTATCCATTCGGATGATATCCAGTCCTTAGATGCCCCAGGATTGTCAACGAACAAAGTAACTTGAAGAGAAGAACTGATAATCCATATCCACTAACAGATCACAATTATTTTCCATGTACAATACAAAGAGGCAAGGAAAAGGCCGAAATAAAGATTTCCAATTTAAATATCAACCATAAGTAAATATTAAAGTACTATACTGCACACAAGAAAAAACGTAATATTTCCAGAAGTTCATTAATATCCTGTTTTTCTTTTTCTTTTTTTTTTTTAAGAGCAACAACATATCTCATGGTAAAGAATATGTGCCTTAATGTTGATCTATGCATAAGTTGGAAAAGGTTCGTCTATTTCTTTCCAACACAAAACTGAAAGCTATAAAATTCCAAAAATAACTGATAAATATGAAGAGAAACTGATCAATATGATGAGACCCGATCCATAAACAAAGAACATCCTGTCTTCTAACGGCATTCTTGTTGTGATCTTTCAAGAGATATGCAGTAAGCAAATACCTTCAACTCAGTCTATTTGAAACAAAACTATTTAAAAGAACGCTTACCTCCAACTCTATTGCATCACTATGTAAAGCAAGATGTCCAAGTGTGACAATTATGGTTTCCATTGTAGGACAAAGCTGCACACCAGCATCTAGGACTTCCCTTGCTGTAACAACTTTTTGTTTTGAGCACAATACCAATGAAACACCAAAACTGGAACTGGATTTAAGAAAAAAAATACTCAGTATCAATGCATTAGGACTTCCAATGATGTTGGAAAACGAAAAAATGAAGGCAATATACAAGATTTAATAGAAAATATACAATCTGAGATAAGATTCAAGCCTCTGATCCAACTCTCTTTGGAAGGGGCACCACTCAAGCCCCAAAACAAGTGAAAAGTAACAATTACAAACAAGAAAACAAAAAACCTGTTGCCTCAAAAGAGAAAGAAAGGAAAAAAAAAAACTAAATACCTTCCTTTGGAAAAGTGCAATAAGGTTGCGTTTGGGATTTGTTAGATTTCCTTTTTCTCTCTTGTAATATTGGATTGTTATTATGTGTATATTCATCATTTATGTCTGTAATTTTTTTTTCCTAATTGGTAGATAGTCTTTCTTCTATATAAGAAGACCTTGAATTTGATTCATAATTAAGAAGAATAATATTACACTATTCTCTTCTAATTTCTACTTGGGAAAAGTGCAAAGGAAAATGAACCATTAAATTGACTGATACTCTTTCTTTGCAGTCCATTCTCCACGTTCCTAAACTAGCATGTAACCTTTTATCCGTTAATAAACTTTGTCGAGATTCTAATTGTCATATTATTTTCTTCGATTCTCATTATATCTTTCAACATCAGGAGTCAAGACAGCAAATTGAGAGCACTAGGATGCTTGATGGTCTCTACTACTTTGATCGAGGTTTTTTTCAGTAATAAAATAACTCAGGGTATTAGTAGAATTAGTTCTCTTTATGATCACGAACAGATCATACTTTGGTATCGTAGATTAGGACATCCCAATTTTCACTATCTAAAACACATGTTTCAAAATTTGTTCAAAAATATGGATTATCCACAACGAGAAAGACAGACGACCAAGAAAGAAAGGCTCCACGTTCTCCAAGTGGTTGATCTTAGCGTGCTAGCCGCAGCTGAATTTCTATATTTCATTCAAGACAGGAATGGTGTCTCTTCATTGTGAAAGTTGCATGTTTGCAAAAAGTCACCGATCCACATCTATCCCAAAACCATACAAAGCCTCCAAATCGTTTTATCTCATTCATAGTGATGTTTGGGGCCCTTTTAAGATTTTTACTCAAAGTGGTAAAAAGTGGTTTGTTACTTTTATTGATGATCACACACGTCTATCTTGAGTCTATTTAATGACAAATAAATCTGAGGTGAAAGATCTTTTTAAACATTTTTATGATATAATTGAAATTCAATTTCAAACCAAAATCAGTATTTTACACTCTGATAATGGCACTGAGTATTTAAATACATCTTTGAGTGATTTTTTAATAGCTAAAGGCATTTTACATTAGTCTACTTGACGAGATATCCCTCAACAAAACGGAATTGCTAAATCGAAAAACAGGCATTTATTTGAAGTTGCACGTGCCATAATGTTTTCAACGCATGTTCCTAAGTGTTTATGGGGGGAAGTTGTACTCACAACTACCTATTTGATAAATAGAATGCCTAGTAAAGTCTTGAATTTTAAAACCCCCCTTGAATGTCTTAAAACGATTTTTCCAACTTGTCGCATACATTTTGATTTCCCCAAAAAAAAATTTTGGTTGCACTGCATATGTTCCTAGTCCTTTTTTTATCAAAACTCGATCATAGAGCTACAAAGTGCATCCTTGTAGGTTATGCTTCAAATCAAAAAGGTTACAAATGTTCTGACCCTCAAAGGAAAAAATTTTATGTGAGTATGGACGTGTCTTTTTTAGAAAAACAACCATATTTTATCCAAAATTCTCGTCAAGGGGAAAAGTCAAATTTAGAAGATAATTTTTGGAAAACCATTCCTTATATTAGTCACTTTTGACATGTTTGTCCCAATTCCTGCTAGAAGAGAAGTCAATCAAAGGAACCAAGACCAGAGAGTTGATGCTACACAAAACCAATCTGAAATTTTGATAAATGATGCTGCAGATCCTCTCCAATTCCCAATGTTGAAAGGTCTAGTAATTCTTCTTCTATTCCTAATCTTTTGAATGTTCAAAATACCTTACCTATTGTCTCTAATCTTGATATTCCCATTACTATTAGAAAAGGTACTAGAACTTGTACTAAATATCCCATTGCAAATTACATCTCATATGAAAAATTGTCAAATAGTCATAAAGCCTTTACATCTAGGATAGACAACTTTTTTGTTCCAAGGAATATATAAAAAGCCCTAGATGATCCAAATTGGAAAGTGGCAGTTATGGAGGAAATGAATGCTCTAAAACAAAGTGGTACTTGGGAAATAACAAACTTACAAGAGGATAAGAAGACGGTGGGGTGCAAATGGGTGTTTACGGTAAAGTGTAATGCCGATGGCAATGTTGAAAGGTACAAGGCTAGATTAGTAGCTAAAGGTTTTACTCAAACCTATGCAAGATTATCAAGGAGACTTTTACTCTTGTTGCAAATATTAACTCTATCAGAATCCTTTTGTCTCTTCTAGCTAACTTGGATTGGCCTCTTCATCAATTAGATGTTAAGAATGCTTTTCTCAATAGTGATTTATAAGAAGAGGTGTTTATGAGTTTACCACCAGGTTTTGAAATGGAATTTGAAAATAACAAAGTTTGCAGATTAAAGAAATCATTATATGGTATCATTATATGGTCTCAAACAGTCTCCAAGAGCTTAGTTTGAATGCTTTGGGAGAACAGTCACTAGTTATGGATACCAACAAAGTCAAGCAGACCATACTATCTTCGATAAACACTCGGAGAATAATGGAACTGCTATTTTAATTGTCTATGTTGATGACATTATTCTCACAGAAAATGATGAAGAAAGTTTGGTTGATCTTAAGAACAAGCTTGCGAGTGAATTCCAAATCAAAGACTTAGGAGCTTTAAAATATTTCTTAGGGATGGAGTTTGCAAGATCTAAAAAAGGGATTTTTGTAATCAGAGGAAATATGTTCTTGACTTACTTTGAGAGACAGGTTTACTTGGATGTCAGACAACAGAAACTCCTATTGAACCAAATCTAAAATTACAAGATGCAAATCTTTAAGTAAAGGCCAAAGACAGATACCGAAGACTTTTAGGTAGATTGATCTATTTATCTCACACATTTGCAGATATAACATTTGCAGTCAATTTATGCACTCACTGGAACCCACTCATTTTGAAGCAGTGTATAGAATCCTGAAATACTTGAGAGGAACCCTAGGTAAAGTATATTATTTCAAAAACATGATTATTTTCCGGTTGAAGTGCACACTGATGCAGATTGGGTTGGAAGTACTTCTGATGGAAGATCTACTTCTGGCTATTGTTCATTTGTTAGAGGAAATTAAGTTACATTGCATAGTAAAAAATAAAATGTAATAGCCAAGAGTAGTGCTGAAGAGAAATTTAAAGCCTTAGCCCATGAAATTTGTGAAGATAGATTAACAGGATCCTCGAAGAACTGAAAGTGTCTCGTAAGACATTTATACGAGTTTATTGTGATAACAAGGCTGTCATTGCTATAACTCGTAATCCAGTTCTACACTATAGGACAAAGCACATTGAGTTGGCAAGCATTTCCCGTTGATACAAGTGTAATACGCACATCTTATTTTCCAACGACAGAACAAACACATATATGCTAACAAAAGGTCTTTCGAAAAACAATTTGATAACTTCTCAGTAAGCAGGCCATGGACATCTACAAACCAGCTTGAGGGGGAGTGTTGTATTTCCTTTTTTTCTCTTGTAATATTGGATTGTTATTATGTGTATATTCATCAATTATGTCTGTAATATTTTTTTTCCTTATTGGTAGATGGTCTTTCTTCTGTATAAGAATACCTTGTATTTTATTCATAATTAAGAAGAATAAGATTACATTATTCTCTTCTAATTTCTACTAGATTGTGTTTGCAGATAGTGAAAGTGATTTAGAGAGGAGCTTAACCGTTTTTCTTTTTAGTGTTTGGTAAACCTGATTATAAATTAATTTAAAGAAAATCTTTTTTCAATTATGTTAATTTGCAAAATCAAATTAATCGCCACTTTTAAGATTAACTTCCTAAAGAATCTGAAGCCTCTACTACTAGTATTAACCAACTCCTAAAAATTCCTATTGTATCCCTTTCACACATCCTTTCTTCATATGAAAGACCTATAAAATCCCTGTTATCATCTCATTCTTCTTTCAAGTGTTTAGATGTGAATAATATCTTCTGAAGCCACTTTTATCTTATAGTCTTGGAGTTTCTTTCTTCTATATTGAAAATCTGGAACCAAGCGCCATTTCTCCAACCATTTGGGCTCATTTTAAATTTTTCATCAGACCACAAAATTTCTTCCGTGCTTAATGTTTCAAATCCAATCAATAATTTCCAGTCTGAAAAGAATGAAAAAAGACCTATTTAAATATTTTTATCATGATGACATAATTTAAGACCAGGAAAATTGATATTAGAAAAGAACTAATATAATTTTAAAAAATAACCAAAAAAAAAAAACCAACCATATATCCTGGAAAAGTTCATCATGGCCATCCCATGTCTGGAAGAGAACACCTATTCGTTTCGCCAGGGAATACCTAACTCGATATTCAGGATCCCGCAGCATTACAAATAACCTTTCAATCATTGTCTAGATAGACCCATCATAACATCAATTGTTAGGAAATAAAGTTCACTGTGCAAGAATGGAACTGTGAATGAAAATGGAAGGGGAAAAAAAGGAGCGAGATTGAAAACACACATGAAAGTAAAATACAATAAAATTAAGGTTCAGAAAAAGAGAAGACAATAAAAACATAAAAATATAGACAATAAATAAAATTTACAAGCAGGAAATTGTTGGAAAAACCTAGTAAAGTGTTAGATACTTAAGCACCTTGAAGAACTACACCCTAAAAGCTAGCTATTGGGGTAGGAGAGCCAAGCCACTTAAGTACCACATTGGTCATCCTATTCTAACCAATGTAGAACAAAGGCATCTCTACTACCTTGGTTCCTAACAATACCCATCCCCAGAAAGCCCACGTCTAGGTGGCTACTCCAACGATACTTCACTCGGTCACACCCAGTCAGAGCCCTCCACCAGTTCCACTCCAAAACATCAACAATCGACTCTGATACCATTGTCAAGTACTTAAGCACCTCGGAGAAACACACTCCAAAAGCTAACTATTGGGGTGGGAGAGCCAAGCCACTTAAGTACCACATTAGTCATCCCATTCTAACCAATGTGGGACAAAGGTATCCCATACTACCTTGGTTCCTAACAATACCCCATTCCCAAAAAGTCGACGTCTCAACAACTACTCCAGCAGTACTTCACTTGGCCACACTCGATTAGAACCCTCCATCGGTTCCACTCTAAAACATCGACAACCAGCTTTGATACCATTGTTAAGTACTTAAGCACCTTGGAGAACCACACCCCAAAAGCCAACTATTGAGGTGGGAGAGCCAAACCACTAAAGTACCACATTGGTCATCCCATTCTAACCAATTTGGGACAAAGGCATCCCATACTACCTTGGTTCCTAACAATACCCTATTCCCGGAAAGCCAATATCCTGGCGACTACTCCGACGGTACTTCACACGACCACACCCAGTCAGGACCTTCCGCCGGTTCCACTCCAAAACGTCGACAATCGACTCTAATACCATTGTTAGTTGGAGAATCACACCCCAAAAGCCAACTATTAGGGTGGGAGAGCCAAGTCACTTAAGTACCACATTGGTCATCCCACACTAACCAATGTGGAACAAAGGCAACCCATACTACCTTGGTTCCTAACACAAAACCCATGTTGTGGCATGAAGGAATAATGGTTGGAACAAATAGAAAGTAAAGAACTGCACGGATAAAGTTGAAAAGGCTAGGTTTGTTTGGTGCATTTTGAAAAGTTGGCGTCAGACCTTTCTTTGTATTATATTATTTTGTAGTATAATGAGAAGAGGTCAGTAAAATGTTCATGCATCTTGTAATTTGCTAGGAATATAAAAAATAAGGATAAGTATTCTCATGCATCAAAATGATTACCTGACCGATTTCTGGATTGATTAAAATAAAGTCACAAATGCAATCAATAAGCTTAACACGCCCCAACCAGTCAAGAAGGTCAGTTTCAGCAATCCTGTTCACTACTTTTCCAATCCGAACCAAGTTCTGCAATTAAAAATTAACATTATTTTATTGACTGATCAAGTTGTCTACAACAATATTTGAGAAAAAAATTAAGAAGAGAAACATTAAGCCCGTGTATTTTTCATTTTCTTCCGAAATCAGGTATTTCATAAAAAATAATAAAAAACAACTCAGTATGGGCCTGACGTTTGCCTAAAGACACTGCTATTTTAAGCATTTCAAAAGTTCAATGGTATTCACAAGCAGAAGCTTAAGCTTCTTTTCTTGCTAAGAAGCTTGTTGAACTGGGTCCAAGTCGTCAATAACGTCAAGCTCTTTAAATGACTAGCCAGCTTGTAGAATTCGTCTCCCTCCGTTAGAAATCTCAAAGAAGCATCATGATGTAGCATAATCAGTAACTATTTTGTAATTTACATTTTTTTTTTAAGGAAACAAAGTTTTGATTGAAATAGTGGAAAGAGACTAATGCTCAAGATACAAAGAAACAATCAATACAAAGAAAAATTCAAATGCAAGACAGAAGTCTTAATGACAAGGCTTAGCAACTATTTTGTAATGTTCATTTCAATGGTTAATTGTTTTAGACAGTAGTTAATTAGTTGTTTACCTAGGTAGAAGGTTCTGTAATTGGGTCATAAGATTAGTTAAACTGTCGTTACAAAAAGGTGATATCAATTTAAATTACATCAACTAAGAGATAAGAAAGTAATAGATGTGAGAGATGCAGTGAAATCCAAATTTATCAATTTCAGAATCTCTTTGGTTTCTTCTCAACCTTAAATTCCAGAAGCCCAACTCTCCATTTCAGAAATCCTTGTTTGCCCCTGACTTAATTTTGGATCTTGGGCATGAAGAGAGAAAATTCACCCTTAAAAGAATCATGAAATCATTCCTTTGGGAAGGAAATAGTGGTAGCAAGATCAATCATTTGGTTAAATGGGAGTTGGCTTCCAAATCCCAAAATGCAGTTGGTCTTGGTGTGGGTGGTTTGAAAAATAGGAATATGAATCTCCTTACAAAATGAGGATGGAGATTATTGCATGAACCAGATTCTTCATGGGGCAAAGTGATTCATAGCATTCATGGCGGAGACCGTTTCTCATAACACACGGCTGGTTGGGGTGGTTTAAGTCTTAAAATCATGTGGATTAACAACTCAAGAGTATGGATGCGAGTGGAAAGTTTTGCTTCTTTCAAGCTTGGTATTGGTAATCATATTTCATTTTGGCATGACACTTGGTTGGCTAATTCGGCTTTCAGCCTGAGATTTCCTCGGCTGTATGGAGTTGGTCGAATGCCAAATGCCTCGGTTGCAAATCATTGGGATGAAGATTCATTTGTCATGGGCTGTCTTTTTTAGAAGATTGCTTAAAGATGATAAAATTTTAGTAAGATTTTCTACATCTTGCTGCATGCGCAAATTTGTGGCAATAATTCTAGTCATATTGGCTTGAACTCAAGCAATTTCACATTGAACTTTCCTCAAGAGTTAATTGCCAGTTAACAGATTGAGAGGAGAAAGAAGATGCTTCCGCATCTAAGGTAGGAGGTTTGGGATTCTGGTTGGTGTTCTTTATCACCATCAGGCCCTTTCACAAAGGCATTCCAATAGAAATTTGATGTAGACTACAAATCTTGGAGAATTCTTGAAGGAAAAGTATTATTCAATTGTTATCCATTCATGAGGGGGAAGACTCCTATTTATAGACTTCTACCATTTAATTATGTTAATGATGTTTGTATGTCTTAAGCCTTTTTGATGTATCGTTCTATGACCTACATGTCCCATTTGAGGTTGTTTTGTAATGGAAAATGATGAGGATGCCACGATTGTGTAAACCTATTTTGAAATAATCTGATGTATCTACCGACCCATAGTTTTATTTGAGTTATATAATTTTATGTTTCTTTGTACTCTGAGCAATAGTCTATTTTCATTATATCAATGAAAAGTTGTTTCCTTTTAAAAAAAAATACCAGCATAGAAGAGTAATCAAAGCATAGAAGAGTAATCAAAGTTGTACATGACCATTTTAAAAATTGGAGAAATACTAAACAAAATTTAGTATGTTTGTTTAACTATGGGATTTCAAACAATTTTTAAACTGAACAAGATCCAAAAATTACCTTCTCAAATTGTGAATCCTTAAGAAATCGACCACCATTCTTACTTACAACCCCATGCAAGGATGAAAGGTTCCTAAGTAAACCACCAACAGCGTCTAGTGTGCTAGACAAATCCAACTTAAGATTTACCTTTGTACTAATCATATTATCCATTATATTCATCTGCATAGAAAACAAGGGGAGAATACTGTCATCATTAACACTTGCATTTTTTCAACTTCTTAGGCGACTTACAAAGAAACAGTGTCATGCATTGGCTGATTAGTTTTACCAAGTTCTGAACTTTTTCCGAAGACGACCACAGGATATTTTGGCTGAGATGGTACATAATCTCTTCGCATACCTAAAAAGAATATGCATATGAGTAAAAAACCCCTATAACGAGAAAGCATGGTAATATTAACTTATCAATGAATGTTCTATGCACCTTTGAATCACATTCGTTCTCAAGGAGTGCAAACAGAACCTCCCATGTAGCTTCAAGCAAAACTGAGGAAAAACTTGAAATAAGTGATATCATCCTCAACTTCCAAACTGTTGCCGAAAGCATGCCAGGCGCCATACTCCTTTTAACATCCATGTCATTGGAGTCATTATTCACATCCAATTCTATATCCAAAATTCTACTCACTTCAGCATCAGCCGGGGGGAAATTCTCCACAGGAGAAACAGGTGCATCAAGATCTTTCAAGATTATTTCAAAACGAAGATTCTTATTGGATATAGAATATTCTTGATAGAGGTGAGAAAGTGCTTTCAAAAGATTTTCCATTGAAAGATTGAATGCACCAGACAGATCAACATCCAGAGCTTTACAGCATGTTTCCATGTTGAAAATAGAACTGGAAGAAAAACTTCTAAAGGATGTGACAACAGAGCCCGTCATGTCAAGGAAGGAATCAGAGCCAAAGAAATTGGGATGTTTAATATCCCTGCAGTACCCTTGGATTACATTAACAGCATGATTCATCATTTCTAAAATGAAGCGGCCCAATCTGGAAATGAACAAAGATGCTTTCTCCCATTGCCTGTTGATGCAAGTAGAACACGTCAGATTAGTACAGCTACATAAGGACCAAGAGGGAGTAGGGAAGAGAGAGAGAGAGAGCAAAGCTTCCCAAAGAAGTAAAAGGAGATTTTTTTAACATTTCAATGACACGCTAAAGGTCCCAAGTTAAAATTAGCTGGATACTCGAAAGCTTTCTTTGACTCCAATAACCTATTGACACTAATCTATTTATCAACACAAGTATCCATAGATGAACATAGTTCAACAACATATGCAAGTTTGGTAGTAGATGCATAAATTTGGTATTATAAAGACAGAAGTTTGTTTCTTATCAAGTATATATATATATATATATATATATATATATATATATATAACAACCTAAGGGTGGGTTAGAGAAAACCACATCCCAACCAACTAAACTAACAAAGTCTTCCAATCATTATAATCATGGAGAGATTGTAATTATAAAAGAATTTCTTATCAAGTTGTAGCATGTTGTACTCTACTCAAATAAGTCATAGCCCACAAAAGCAAGCATAGCTCAACAGGTATACAAATGTGTTAGCAACCAAGAGTTTTGTGGTTCAAAACGAATCCCCCAAAAAGGAGAGAGAGAGAGAACCATAGCCCACACCTCCACAAAATTTTAGCCCTCTCTAAGACCCATTCCTTCAATAGATTCCATCATCCAACCATCAACCTTGGCTAGAAGGCACCTCAGCATCTCAAAAACAGACAAAAGGGAGAACCAAGCCTTCTAGGCAAAAGAACAATGAATAAAAATATGATCAAGAGATTCAGCATTCCTAACGCAAAGACTAAGGCCAACGGAGAAATGGCCCAATTAGGGTACTTCTTAGGCAACTTCTTTGTCGTGTGCAGACTTCTATACAAAATGGTCCACATGAAGAATTCAATCTTCTTAGGGACTTTACCTTCCCACGCCTAATCCACACACATAGTCCACCATAGTGATTCTCACCCTATTTGCTGGCTTTGAAGGATGGATAAAAGTTGACTTAGTTGAAAAAATCTCCGGTGAATTGAATTCTAGCTTCCAGAAAACTTTATCATAGCCAAGGCCCTGCTTAAGGGCTTCAAGGAGCTTAGTAAAGTTTGTCCACATCGGTAACTTTATGTCAAACAAGTTGCCTCTAATCCCAAGGTCCCAAGTCTGGGGTCCTCCCTCCAACGACCAGCAAAAACTTTTATTTAGTTGACATGGCAAAAAAGATGTAGTAGGATTAGAGTAAATTGAAGTATCTCGGTCAAATCCTTAATTGATTAGGATTAGAATTAGTTTCCTCAATTAATAAGATTAGGATTAAGTTTCCTTGGTTAATTAGGATTATGATTAGTTTCTTTGATTAACTAGGACTATGATTAGTTTGTTTCCAATTCTATATAAACGTTTAATTGTCACCATCTCATAATCATAACTTTTGATCCATAATAAAGATTTTGATATGATTCTTGGTGAGTGTCCAACAGAAGATGGAGGCAGGAATATCATAAATTATTGAAATAGAAGAAAAGAAGACCGACACAAGGAGTTTACGTGGAAAACCCTATTTCAGGGAAGAAAAATCACGGTAGAAAAGGACTTATTATTTAATGTCATGCGTACAATAGACCCAACCTCAGATATAAATAGAATGAGATGAAACCCTAATTTAGCAAATATAGTATAAATTACAAAAATTCCCTTAGGGCTAATTCAACGTATTTCAACACTCCCCCTTAAGTTGGGACGTAGATATCGGCAAGATCCAACTTGCTAATACAAGTTTCAAACGTCTGTCTCGATAACCCTTTCGTAAAAACATCTGCAATCTGTTGAACTGAAGGTACATAGGGAATACAAATAGCTCCGCGGTCTAACTTTTCTCTAATAAAGTGCCTGTCAATTTCCACATGTTTGGTTCTATCATGTTGCACGAGATTATTCGCAATACTGATGGCAGCCTTATTATCACAATACAGCTTCATGGGCCCCGGACTACTCTCGTGAAGATCAGATAAAACTTTCTGCAACCAGATTTCTTCACACACTCCCAGATTCATAGCTCTATACTCTGCCTCAGCACTACTTCTAGCCACTACTCCCTGCTTTTTACTCCGCCAAGTTACCAAATTTCCCCATACAAAGGTACAGTACCCTGAGGTTGACCTTCTATCAGTCACAGATCCGACCCAATCTGAGTTAGTATATACCTCGATGCTCCGTGTGTCATGTTTCCTAAACACCAAGTCCTTCCCAGGGGTGGACTTCAGGTATCTCAAAATTCGAGTCACAGCTTCCATGTGCTCCTCATTTGGACTCTGCATGAACTGACTTACTACCCTCACAGCATAGGAGATGTCGGGCCTAGTATGAGACAAGTAAATCAGTTTTCCTACTAAGCGTTGATACCTCTCCTTATTCACAGGAACTCCTTCCGAAATACTTTTAGGTTTACTATTGACCTCAATAGAAGTGTCAATAGATTTGCATCCAGTCATTCCTATTTCCTTTAACAAGTCCAGAGTGTACTTCCGCTGAGATACAAATATTCCTGTTTTTGATCTTGTCACTTCCATCCCTAGAAAATACCTCAAACTACCAAGATCCTTGATTTCAAATTCACCTGTCATCCTTTGTTTTAGCTTAGCAATTTCTGCCGTATCATCCCCTGATAGGATGATATCATCAACATACACTACCAACACAGCAATCTTTCCTAAGGGTGATTTTTTGGAAAACAAGGTATGATCAGAATGCCCCTGAACAAACCCTTGGGACTTAACAAACACGGTGAACCTGTCAAACCATGCCCTAGGGGACTGCTTCAACCCATATAAAGACTTCCTGAGTTTGCAAACATGATTCCCAAACTTAGCTTCGAAACCTGGAGGTGGACTCATATAAACTTCCTCTTCCAACTCACCATTTAGGAAGGCGTTCTTTACATCTAGTTGATGAAGGGGCCAATCTTTATTTACGGCGACAGACAGAAGAACACGAATCGTGTTTAACTTAGCCACTGGGGAAAAAGTTTCTGAATAATCAATCCCATACGTCTGAGTGAACCCTTTAGCAACTAACCTGGCTTTATACCTCTCAAGTGTTCCGTCAGACTTATACTTCACTGTGAACACCCACTTGCAACCAACTGTTTTGTGACCTCTAGGGAGAGCTACTAACTCCCAAGTCTTATTTGCCTCGAGAGCTCTCATTTCCTCCATTACTGCTGCTTTCCACTCGGGAACTTCCATGGCTGCATGTACACTGGTAGGTATTGCTAGAGCATCCAGCTGAGTAGTAAAAGCCTTAAAACCAGGAGATAAGTTACTATAGGTCATAAAACTATGCAAAGGGTATTTTGTACATGACCTGGTTCCCTTTCTCAGAGCAATTGGCATATCCAGAGTGGTATCATAGTTGTCAGTTTTCGTCTATCCCTCTTCAGTATCAGACTTTTGATACAATTCTGCATCTTCTTGAGGATCTTTCAACACCTCATTACCTCCTGAAGTTTCAACCTTCTCTGAGCTCATTTCATCATTTTCTATGTTCCCAGACTTCTCTTCAAGACTCTCCTCTGAAACAACGGGATCTTGAACCTGAGCTGGTTCCGACGCTTGGACACTTTCCGATGGAACACCAGAGGTTTCCTGAATTTCCTTTCCGAGATTCTTCCTATAGTATGTTATCCAGGGCACTTGTCTAGTAGGAAGAAAACCGACACGGGAACAACAGGAGCAGAGTTAGGTTCAAGACTAGATAAACTAGGTCCAGGAACATTGGGGCTAGGCTCAGGTTCAGGAATATTAGGACTAGGCTCAAGATTGAGGCTAATGGGTACGGAGTACGTGGAACTATTAGTCTCTTCATTCGTGGTCTTCCCCTGAAGATGACTAACGGGAAAGAACGGTTTATCTTCAAGGAACGTGACATCCATAGTGAAAAAATATTTTCTGGAAGATGGATGAAAGCATTTATAGCCTCGCTGATGAAGGGGATACCCGACAAACACACATTTTTTAGCTCGTGGAGCAAACTTAGTCCGGTGTGGACCATGAGTATGAATAAAGACTGTACACCCAAACACACGAAGAGGAACCTCAGGAATAAGACGGGTAGATTGATAGGACTCTTTGAAGCACTCAAGAGGGGTTTGAAACTTTAGAACTCGTGAAGGCATTCTATTAATTAAATGAGCTGCGGTAAGAACCGTATCTCCCCACAGGTACGAAGGGAGAGACGCTGGAATTATCAAGGGTGTAGCCCGGCAAGAAAAACATACACATGCTCAACCTCTTCTATCTTGGAGTATTGAATTCCATCTTGTGGCCAGTTCCAGATGATCTCCCGACATAAATCCATTTCTTGCCATAACGACGACATCTTGCTGAAGTATGACGTTACATCCATGTTCCCTTGTTTACATTCGTGAACCTGTTTACGTAGAGTATACAGGCGGGATGCGTTCTGACCCCTCGAATATAACCGTCGGACTGCATCCCAAATATCTCGGGCAGTGGCTGAATAGAGTAAAGGTTTCCCGATTTGTGGTTCCATGCTACTGATCAACATTGAGCGGAGCAAAGAATCCTCTGCCTTCCAGACACGCTCTTAAGGATCCCCAGGATTCGGTCGTGGTATCTCTCCAGTCAAATATCCAAACTTATGGCGTCCCTCAAGAACCATTTTAATTGTTTGGGACCAAGAGAAGTAATTTTGCCCATTCAACTTCTCTCCCGTGATCATTCCTGCAGAATTTCCAATAGTTCCAGATAAAAAATTAGTAGTAGGAAGAGTAGGGAATATTGATACCGGATTTTCTGAATACATCAGGGAAGAATCATGGCCATTCAATCTGGCTCCAAGGGCGGCCATCTGTTGCTGGAGACTAACCAATTGTTGTTGGAGTTCCCCATGAGATTCAGATCTGGAATTTTTCTGTCCAAAAACCATGGGATTTTCTTCAACGGAATCACCCATTCGAAACCGAGGCTGAACTGGATACACATGAGGAAGAAGCTGTCTACCATGGTACTGTGAAGAAGATATTGCCGGAAGTCCACCGGCGGCAAAGTTCGGCAACCCATGACTGGCTGCTCCCAGACGGCTGTGATGGTGGGTAACGGATAGAAGGCTCGACGATCGGCTACGAGGTTGAAGAAATCACGCCGATCTGACCCGACCCAACAGCTGGAGTAAACCCACGACCATCTGGTGCAGATCCGGTTCTGTGCGACACCGAGGAACCGATCGGTTGTAAATCGTTCGCGTGCGCTGGCTAGAGAACATGCGAAGCTGAAACGGTCGCGTGCGAAGTCGAGGATCCGAACAGTTGTGAACCACTCACGTGCGCCGGCTGAAGAGCGTGCAAAGCGAAAAGACCTTCCTCGATGGTATTCAGCTGGAACGGCTGAGTCTGGAAGCTAATCGACGCGCCGGCTGGAGCAAGTCCACCACCTGCTGTTCGGCTCACCACCACCTGCTGTTCGGCTGAGCCACCTGGGATAATGGTTCGGAGATAGCGGTCAACTGCTGCTTGAATCACAGCCTCATTAGTCAGCGTACCTTCACCTATCAAGTTTGATGACTGAGTTTCTTCTATCGGGGCTAGGGTTTCATTACCTTGCTCTGATACCATATTGAAATAAAAGAAAAGAAGATGACACAAGGAGTTTACGTGGAAAACCCTAATTCGGGGAAGAAAAACCACGGTAGAAAAGAACTTATTATTTAATGTCATGCGTACAATAGACCCAACCTCAAATATAAATAGAATGAGGTGAAACCCTAATTTAGCAAATATAGTATAAATTACAAAAGTTCCCTTAGGGCTAATTCAACGTATTTCAACATAAATATTAGCTAGATTCGTGTGTAAGTTGGCACTGGCATGTGTAATCTCATATCAAAGAAACAAAACTTCATAATTGGGAGGTCTTTTTTATAACTTATCTTGGTAGTTTCATGAAAATGTGATATGTATGTGATCGATTCGTAATCTTGTTTTTTTTTGTGCTTTATTTAATTTTTCAAGTATTAATGGAAATTTTGTCAGCTTTCTTTTCAAACAAAAAAACAAAAAAGAAAAAAAGAAAAAGAACAGAGAAAACTTAAGAGTGGATGAGAAAGATATTGAATGTACAAGATGATGAAAACCTTATCGAAGTTGAACCATCAATGAAGTTTGCCATTAGAGCACATAAAATGAAGATATTCGAAGGAAGAACTTTTTCCCTCTCCATATCAATCAATGCTCCAAGAACATAAGTCTCCATTTCATCCAACAATGGATCTCTGATCTGACGAGGCAAATGAATAGCCTTACGGCCTCGGGATGGGCATATCTGAATCAACAGTAATAGACAAAGTGAGAAACTACATAGCTATAATTTCAAAGGCAGGGCAAACAATAAAACCCCACCTTAACACTAGAACTAAGATGTATTTTGGCCACAATTTCCACAGAACACTCGAAAATTTCTTGCGACCAATCTTGAGAAGTTTCTTTCTGCAAATATAATCAATTTTCTATCACCAAGAAAATCCTCTAATTTATCTTTAATTTATAGGGGAAAGATACTATTATCAAACCACATCTTTCTTCAAACATTCATCTAAAACCCCTGTAACATCTCTTGAAGGAGCACAACCCACACAAAGAGCATGAACAGCTGTAGGCAACAAGACTATCAACTGCTCGTTGAAACTAGCAACCTCCTACATAAAGCAGAAGCAGTTGTCAGCAAACCATTCACAATGTTATTAGCAAGTGTATTTAATCTCGTATATCTAATAATACAATTTCAAGGAATCAGACATGAGTTTTTGTGTGTGCCACGTGCGGGCAAGATTATACTAGAGAGAAAGAGAGTTATAGAAATGGAAAAGGAGCCTTTATAAGTGAGCTATTTATGGAAAATATTTAACTAAACGACTTCAACAAGTATCGTATCCAAAAAAAAATATCAACAAACAGACTTAATGTATAACTTATAGAATCAGAATTAACTTCATCCATTAGAGTAAAACCCATCGAGGTTCGAAATATCGATATCAATGGAAATATCAAGGCCCCGATTCTATGGAAATATCGATATCGATGAAAATTTCGGAGAACTTTATCGAAACCGAAGGAAATTGTAATAATTAGTTAACTATAATTGACATTTTTTTCTTTTTTTGAAAAGGATACGGGTCTCTTTATTATTGCAATATAAGAAGAGACTAATGCTCCAAAGTACAAGAGATTTATACAAAGAGCATAAAGAGCAAACAAGTAAAAGCCCGAGCCTACTAGAAAAGAAATACGAATACATCTTTAGAGAATGAAAAGATCCCCGAGATAGAAACTGGAAAAAGTTAAAATGCTGGGAAGATAAAAGCCTGCCAATTAAGAAAAATGTCTTGGATTGAGAAGCCATCAAATTCTTTGTTCAAAGAGCACCAAGCCGAAGCATTCCTTTTAGCTGAATCAAAGCGAAACTCCCAATTTTTTCCAGCATCATGGAAAATTCTCTGATTTCTTTCGAACCAAATATCAGAAAGTATAGCCTTGACCATGTTGATCTACAGCAGCCGAGGCTTTTTTGGTAGAGAGGGACTCGAGAGAAGATAGTTTAGATTGCCTCTGAGACTATCACCAAAAACTCCTACAAAATTAAACATCTGAAAGAAAGACCACCAACACTTTTCTGCAAATGTGCATGAAAAGAAAAGGTGTTGTAAATCTTCACTAGCCGAATTACATGGAGGACAAATAAAGGGTAGTAGAGTGACTGAATAAAGCTTTCTTTGCAGAACCATAGAGCAATTCAATAGGCCAAACAGCATAATCCATATCTAAATGTTCACTCTCCTTGGGCTTTTAGATTTCCAAAGAGCTTTGAAAAGGTAGAACTCCATAGGTCGCTTGGAACAGAGGTGGGCTGAGAGGGACTTGAATGTCAAAAAACCTGATGCTTCCAAGGACCAATGACGGCTATCCAGGTTAGAAGATACTGCCTTTTCTGATAAAGCAAGCAGCAGTGCTTGAAAGTGAGCAATCTCCTCATCCTTTAGCAGCCTTCGAAAGGTGATGAACCAAGAGTTTAAAGAGTGATCCCAATGTTCAGCTATGGAACCCCTTGGTAATAAGGAGATCCTAAACAGAGATGGAAAATGAGAAGACAATGCAGAAGGGAAAAGCCAAGGATTTGACCAAAAGCTAACTCTATTCCCCTCTCCAACAGTAAAGGGAGCTAAATTTTCAACCTTGGACCAGCTTTTTGAAATGTTTATCCATGGGCTTCTCAAACTATTCCCATACTTTCCGGATGTGTGCCAATCAAAAGGCCCTTTGCCGTGGATGCTGGAAATGATCCTTCTCCAGTAGGAATTCCCCTCCATCATGTACCGCCAGCCCCATTTGGCAAGCAAAGCCGTGTTCTTGGCTTTGAGTCCTCCCAAACCAAGACCTCCATTTAAAGTAGATTGAAAGACTAAACTCCATTTAGCCAGGTGACTGATTTTGCTTCCTTTATGGCCTTCCCAAAAGAAGTTTCGGATTAATCTTTCTAGGGAGCAAACCACTGAGTCCAGCATTGAAAAGATAGACATATAGTATATTGGGAGGTTTGATAAAACTGAAGAACAAAGCGTTGCTCTTCCACCTCTTGAGAGATTAAATCGTTTCCATTTATCTAGCTTCCGATGTACCTTTTCTATCACAGGCTGCCAAAAGGAGCATTGCTTAGGATAGCCTCCAAGGGGTAAACCAAGATAAGAGATGGGGAGGGCTTCGACCCTGCAATTAAGAAGACCAGCCATATTTGATAGATCACTTTCTGCTATGTTAACTCCACTGAGGGCTGACTTTTCCCAGTTAACCTTTTGACCAGAACACCATTCAAAGAGACCGATTGCTTCCTTTAGCTTTAGAAGCATTTCGTTCTCATATTTGCAAAAAATGAGAGTATCATCTGCAAACTGGAGCCATGGAACATGGATCCTCTCCTTTCCAACCACAAAGCCCTCATATACTCCATTAACGTACAGCTTTTCAATGATAGAGTTGAGCACTTCACTTAATAAGATAAAGAGGAAAGGTGACAAGGGATCTCCTTGTCTAATACCTCTTGAAGCTAGAATACGACCTCGGGGTCTACCATTGATGATGATTGAGTATTTAGGGTCTTTAATGCAGCCCAAAATCCATGAACTCCACCAGGAGTCGAAATTTTTTGCAATTAAAATCTTCTCTAGAAAAGACCAATCCACCCGATCGAAGGCCTTCTCCATATCGACTTTTAGTATCCAACCCTTTTTCTTTTTTGCTCTGTAATCTTCCACCACTTCATTAGCAATCAAGACAGCATCAAGAATTTATCTTCCTTCAATGAAAGCATTCTGAGATGGGCCGGTAATAGAATTCATTACTTTTTTCAATCTTTCTGCGAGAACCTTTGCCACTACTTTGTAAGGTAGGGTAATAAGGTTGATTGGTCTGAAGTCCTTGATGGAGACTGCATCTTCTTTTTTTTTGGATAAGGCAAATGAAGTTTTCTCTTACACACGTGTTCAATTTGCCACTAGAATGAATGTCCTCAAAGAGCTTAGTAAAATTATCCTTGACTAAAGGCCAGAATCTTAAGAGAAACTCTGAAGTAAAGCCATCTGGACCAAGGTTTTTATTTTTTCCCAAAGATTTGAGGGCCAAAACAATTTCTGCTTCCATGAAACTTGTAGTGAGCATAGCATTCTGGACTTGTGAGACTTGGGGCCAATCTAAAGGGGCTGGTAAATACCTAATACCTGGGAATTTAGAGTAGAGGAAATCATAAAAGTTTAGGATAATTCCTTCAACTTCCTTGGATGAGTTTGTAGGCACCCCTAGGTCGTTAAGAAGCTCAATAATCTGATTCTTCCTTTTCCTTGCTGCCAAAAACCGATGAAAGAAACTAGAGTTTTCATCTCCCAATTTCATCCAATTCAACTTACATTTCTGTATTAGATCCCTTTCTTTCAGCAAATAGATTCTTAGCAATTCTGTTTTTAGTTTGGATATGTTGGCTGCTAACACTGAATCCCAACCCAAAGCGTCAATCTAAACTTTTTTTTCAGCTATTTCCTTTGACAGGGCCATTTCCTCTCTGTTTTGTGCTTTTTGGTATTCAGCTAACCAGGTTTTTAGTGCTTCTTTGACCAGCCTTAAGTTTGCATTGATGACATAGCCTGGCCATCCCTTTATGTTGCTGTTTTTCCAGGATTTCTCAATGGAAGAGACACTCTCTTTATTGAGTAACCAGCTGTTACAAAATCTGAATGGAGATGGGCCCCAATTAATAGTTCCTGCACTTAGGAGCAAAGGGAAATGATCAGAAAGAAGTCGTACCTAGCGGTTCACCTTTGAATTAGTAAACAATTCGTCCCATTCCTTGTTAATAAAAAATCTGTCCAGTAGAGATTTAGAGTTGGAATTTTCTCCCCTAGACCAAGTAAATTTCCCATTTGATAAAGGAATCTCTAACAGATTGGCTGAATCGATGAATTCATTAAAAAGCTTCATGCCTTTGGTATATCTTTCAGCTGGTTATCTTTCATGACTCCAACGGGTTAAGTTAAAATCCCCTCCTAAGCACCAAGCATCAGGGCAGTACCCTGCATTGGCTGAGAGCTCGGGCCATGCATATTTTCTCTCCTTATAATCTACCGGCCCATAAACATTGGTAACCCAGCAGACTTTCTTGCATAAGGTACGACATTTGATTGTCAAAGAATATCCCCCTTTAAGGGATTCTACAACCTCAATTTTACTGTTATCCCACATCGTTAATAAACCACCAGACTTTCCAAAAGAATCCACTGATTCCCAACCAATTTCTTTAGAACTCCAAATAGATTTGATGAAGGCAGCATCGAAACTCTCTTTTTTGACTCCTGCATAAGTACTACATCTGGATGTAAGCTTTTGAGCAGCCTTCTAAGTGCAATTCTCTTATTCAAGTCTTTAGGACCCCTTGTATTCCATGAAAGGATCTTCATTAACTGGAGAGTGGGAGGAGGCTATCAGGGAAGGGGATTTTCAGGCCAATATGAAGCCGCAGTCCTTAACTATTAAGGATAGGTGCTCTGGAATTTCTAGAGGCTGAACTGAGGTGGGGCAAAGGGTGCAATGCTCCAAAGAGATATCCTTTTCTTCAATAGAGAATAAAGCCTGGAGGTCTATTCCAAGGGCAGAGTCTTGGAGCCTTTCATCTTGATTCGAAACAGGGCAAAAATCCAATTCAGCACTGCTTACACTAAAAGGTGAGTCAAACTCCCGAATTTCTAAACTTCTTGGTTTTAGAGGGGAGCAATGTAATCCCCTAATGAAGGTGTTGCTTGACTCTGGAATTTTGAAACTGGAGCGATTGAAATGCAGAGTTTGAGGGCTGGGGAAGGCTTTATTTAAAGTTGGAGAGGGGAGTTGGATTTTGGTGCAACTTACCTCTAACAAGTCTGGGTTGCTTTCACTCTGCACTAAAATGGAAGGGTCGGAAGCCACACTTGTTGTCGTTAAGGGCCTGACATGAAGTCCTGTCCATCTATTTTTTAAGGAGGTTTTTCTCCAGGTGAAGACATTGGAGAAGTGAGCCCAAGTGTTTGATTGGTTTTGCACTGGAGCATGGCAGCCTGGGGGATTTCCAGAGTGGTAGGCAATAATATTGGAGGCTAGATTAAAAACACTGCTGACCTGTCCTTCTTTTTTAGACCTTTCAGATACCCCTGATTTATTGGGGAATAAATAAACTGAATCATTCAAATTTTAATCTTGACCTTCCTGTTGCATTTCTGACGTGTAAAAAACATTTTGGGGGGGAAGATGGATCGGCTGAAGGGCTGGTAAAGAGTTTCTTCCTCTTTATTAGATAAATTGTTGGAGACAACTTTATTTAATAGTTGAACGGCTAGAATCTTCTCTTTCATCATTAAAGACAACTCTTCGTTTTCATTTGTGACGTTTCCTCTTCCTTTCCAACTATCATCTGGCGACCTTTCCCCTTCGTCTACTCTGTTTGGCCGGAAAAGACTCTTCGGATTGGCAATCGACTGTTGAATATTTTCCATTGGAGTATTGGGGTTCCTCAAGTAGCTTGGAACCGACTGGTAGGAAGCTAAAAAGGACCAATCTGAATGTAGGGTCAGGGAATCGACCCCTTCATCCTTCAAAACTTGATTTAAACGTAATATATCTAAAGGATTTGAGAACTCTTCAATAGAAATTTCACCGGAATTAATAATAGGGGATTCCGAGCACTGTATATCCCCAAAATTCAAAAAAATACTACCAAGGCTTACATGTTTAACTTCAATAGTCGTCGAGATGTAACCACATAAATTTCTTTTAACTCTAATTATGGCTTCTTGACAATTAATGAGATTGAGGGTCTCAACAGCTATACATTCCAGACCAGGCACCAATGGCTTCAAAAGTACTTCTGCACCAAAAATCCAGGGGAAGATTTTTTATGCTCAACTAGACCCCAAAGCCTTTCATGGCTATTGGCCTTCCATGCTTTTTCGAATTCCATTTTTCAAAACGAAGATGAAAAGGACCAAATTGTTGCCATTTTCCAATAGACTCGATCAATTCACCAAGGTCTCCTTGTTCAATTCTGATTAAAGCCATATCTGCGTGCAGGGGATTTAGAGTGACTTTGGAGTTGAAGGAGCCTCTCAAAACACTTGCTATTTCCTTCCATTCATTATGTACAAAAAGCCTTGATACTAACCATAGGTTGTGGAAGTCTTCTTGGAGGACATCAGATTCCTTTTTTACCCAGAAGTAGGTCTTACTCTGTTTCTTACTTGCTTGGGGCAGGGGGCTGGAGATGCGGTCTGAGGGATGTTTGAGTAGAATGGTCTGGTAGTGAATCGATGGAGGACTTTTTACCTTTCACCACATCTGAGAAACTTTTTGTTGAAGATGCTTGAAGGTTATCAGAGATTATTCCAGAAGATGAAGGGTCTGAAGTAGAGTGACTCACCATTTCCTTGAACTCATGCCACCCTGTCACACCATCACCGTAAGGAATATGGACATTTGTTCTGCCTCCTGAAGAAGGCCAGACTGCACATTCAATGAACCATTGATTCTTGCTATGAAACATAGCTAACCGGATGAAGCCCTGATCCACTCTTTCCTTAAGGAGGAAAAATTCGAAGGTTGGCCCATTCAAAAGTCTTCCTAGGCTAACATCCAACCATCGTGCAGCATCTGAAGAGAGGAAGGATTTTTTACCACTCTTCAAGTCTTCCAGCCAGAAACCATTCTTTTCCTTCCACATACAAAAATAATGATCTGAAATATGACAGCTTTTTAGTACCATGGTGTTGCGAAAACAGAGGTGATTGGCTCAAATGCAGAGGAGGGGTTTAGCTAAAACGGAGGTGAAGGGTTCTAGAGGCAAAGGAGGGGATACAAGGGAAGAGAAGGGGAAGAAAGGAGGAGGTACCGGCCGGAGGGGAGGGGACTGGGATTAGGAAGGGGTAGTCGGGAAGGGAGGGTGATCACCTGAGGGCTTGAGGAGGGAGGAGGGAGGAGAGAGCCGTTGAGTAACCATTTCTTTGGTCTCTACGTTTCTTGACCATTTCTAATCATCATTTCTATAAAGTAAGACAACATTTAAGTGTATATTATAAAATATTTATGTAAATATTGATGCGAGAGCATAATTTTAAAAAAGAAATGGAAAAATAATTACAAAATAATATCAAATATTGAAAATTAATTACAAAATTAAAGAACATGAAATATTTGCATACAAAATAATTGTGAAATGTTTATTATAGAGTGAAATGGATACAAAAATGAAAAATCATAGCATTAAACTAACATAACATTACATAGTAAGGTTTGAAAAATCATAACATTAAACATAAGAGGAAGGTAAAAAGCATAACGTTAAATATAACACAATATAATGGAAAAGAAAGAAGAAAAAGAAAACTCTAGAAGTAGATAGAGCTTGAGAGAAAATAAGAGGAACAATAAAGAACTCACAAATTTGAGGTGAAATAATGTGAAAATTCAATAGAAAAGATTTGAATAAAAATATGTGGTTTCTTGAAGATAAAATTTTTTTATGGTAAAAGAGGAAAAACTTCCACTGAGCTAGCATAGCTAATTGTTACAAAAAAAATCAAAAGGAAAAAAAACCCTCAAAATTTCAATAGAAATATCAAAATATCGACAGGAATTTCAACATTTCGAGAAATTGGGGAGAAACCAAAATTCCCCCATAGCGAAATTTCAAGCTTATCGAAATCTCGATTTCGACCTAAATTTTAAACTATGAAACCCATGCATAATTCTTCTAAGAAAAATTACACTTTAGATCTCTGAGATTTGAGTTTAGTAGCATTTTGGTCCCTAAGTTTTTTAACTCGATATTTTAACCCTGAAAGTCTGATTTTAGTACCATTTTGGTCCATGTCGTCAAATTCTATTGATTACTAACAAAAAGCTCACATGGCACACAATTTTTATTAAAAAAATTATTAAAATAAAGAATAAAAAAGTTAACATTCTTTTTTTTCTCTCCTCTTTATGCCTTTTTTTCCTTCCTTTCCATCAATAGTTGCCACCGGTGTCACTGCCATCGTCTACTACCTCTTTTTTCCCCTTTCTTTTCTTATTTTTTTCTTTCCTCTTCTTTCCTCTTCTTTTCTTTCCCCTTCCTCCTTTCTCACTTCCCATTTCTAATTTGGAAGGAAAACAAAAAACAAAAAACAAAAAAGAAGTGGCAATGGCTATGGCAACTGATAACTTGTTGAAGTACAAGTTATTATAGCCGAAATTTCATGTCCGCTTGTTCTTTCACTACAATATGCCAAATTATTCTGGGATTTCGTCCATAAAGAATTTGAGTGCCATATGGCCCTCCAACAGCACCCTTTGGACATCCTTTCAAAATGGAGAAGGTGCTCTTGATGAATATTCCTATTGTCTACAAGGCTTGAGCACAACTCTCGTGTTTTCACCGATATGGAACAAGTTACAAGACTACAATGCATCTCTCACTTCTATTACCTTCTCTTCTCTTAGTTGGTGACTTGGTGTAAATTGATCTCCTCTTTTTGAAACTATAGTTTAACTAATCTTTTGGCCAATTTGAGAAGTTTTGCATCACATTCAATGAAATTTTTCTTCCTATTAAAGAAAAAACAAGTTATTATAACCTAAATTTGGAATAATCATGCCCTCTAATGAGGTTTATGCATCTTAATGGAAGGAATTTTCATTAGTTTGTTACGTTTTCAGTCACACGTGAGGCTTTAAGCATGATAATTTTGAGTCACTTGCAGTCTTTTATGCTGAAAAAATGATGAGATTACTGCACTGAAATGGAATCAAAGGAGCATTAGTGCCAGAATCGCACTTTCTTAAGACTTGCATCGCAATTGCATGGCACTTGTTCTCGCCCTCAAACAAGTCAGCCAATTCAAACTCATATAGCCAATGGCATAACGGGCGTATTTCGTAACCTCCTCCCGTTTTTGGACAAAACGTATAAAATGAGGTTAGAGAAAAAGGTTTTCGCAAATGTTTGAAAGCATGTTTGAGAAAATGATTGTTCTAAGCCAATAAGCAATAAGGGACAACAACAGCTTAGATAGCATACAACTTCAGATATGAATGTTTGACAACTACTCTTACCCCCATATAGTATATCATAAGTTTTTATGTGAATGTCACCCTTGCATATGAAAATGGTGAGGAGTCGCTCACTAACAAAAGTACATAAAAAGTAAACTAACTTGCATAATAAAATACACAACATGAAAGTATGATAAAAGGAGTTAAACATGGGCATGCGACCACGGGCAACACGCCATAGACAAGAATGACCATGACACCTAGCAGTTAGTTTGCGCTGCAAAAATAAGGGAAAGAAAAAGCCTCATTATGTTGATGATGCATCCACTAAGAGCCTTCAATTTGTACGTATAGAGGACATTTCCCTTGAGCTAGAGACCACCAACAAAGTTCTACTTCAACGCATAAAAGTAATCTGCCACAATAGGATATTGGTGCAGAAACCCCACATGACAACTAGTGTTTTTTTTTTTCTAAAGGAACCCTAACTTTTCATTGAAATGATGAAAGGAGACTAATGCTCAAGATACAAGTATATAAAAATAAGACGGCAAACCCTTCCACAACAAAGCATAAGATCTATCCAAAGAACTAAACAATCCAAAGAAAACAAGAGGGGACGAAACTCTAAGCAATCTCACAACTAATCAACCAAGGCAGAGACTAATCTTGAAAGGTTCAAAGAAATCTTCCAAAACAAAAATTTGCAAGGTAATCTATAACTGCAATTGATCAAAACTCCTCAGCCCGGTAATTTAAAGGAAGATTGGTATTTGAGGAATGAAGTTTGCAAGGAAAAGATAGACATAGAGAGGTTGGAGCAAAAATTTCACCCACATTTCTGGAGAGACAAAACCTGTTGAGCCAATGATTCTCTTGGACAGCAACCTATCTCCGAGCAGAAAGTGAAGAGCTTCGAAACAGAACTCTAGTTTCTTACTAGATTGTATTGATATTTACATATTCATGTTGTTTTCAAATTATTGTTGATTTGAAATCTTATTTCATTTAAAAAGTTTAATGGTTATTATGTCTTCATCTTAATTATGTTAAGCAAGTTATGAGTGGCTAGATTATTTGGGAGGCTCAGGCAGAACACCACTTACCAGGTAGCTTGTAAGTAAGGTCACGTCATGGACATCTGGGCTTTTTCTAGTGAGAGATCAATCAATATAAACCTCCATCCGTTTTGTCAACCAACCGGGGTCCAAGCCTGAGAAGGTTGGGGCTATGTGGATGACTAGTAGATTAACAGTGGAGTTCTCTTTTTTTTTTCTTTTTTTTTTTTTTTTTTTTTTTTTTTTTTTTTTTTTTTTTGAAAGGGGAAGAAAAATGGAAGCTTTAAAAACTAAAAGATGCACCAAAATCATAAGTTTCTGATAAAAAACTTTAACTGAAGAAATGAAAACCAAGAGTGGAGGAAAGGATGATGAATAAGAGTGAAGAGTTGTTTACCAAATTACACTAGACATAGTGTAATGACTCATAAGCAAAGAAGGACGGATTATATTCCATCAAATCAATCACAGACATGACATCTGTTGTGCTTAACATTCTCCTTGAAAGAGGTAGGATAAGTAGGATCCTGTGTTTACTTCAGTAATGTCCATGCCCAAGCAAACAAGTGAAAGGGAGAATGGTGGGAGACCATAGCCAGCCTTTTTAATTCAATTTCTCTTCATCCACGGTGTGTTTCAAATTTTACGAACCGGAAACTATTGTATTGAGTCAGTTTTTATTGAAGTATTTGTTGAGTTTTTGTCCTGCACTACATCGAGTTCGCTTGGCTATCTTACAGTTGTACAACATTCAGTCCCTGTGTCCAATCTCAGTTTTACTCACCCAGTATTACTTGCTCTCTAAGAGGTATATACTTGTGCCCTTGGAGAGGTAAAAAAAAAATCTGCATGATTAAGTTTTACCATCATTATTTCCCTATTTTAAGCATCATAAAGGTCATAGCATGCAAGTACTCCCACGGATCAAAATGTAACTTATTATAATTGTGCATTCCTTTAGTTTAGGGTCCTCTAGTATACTCGAGCATACCTACATATATGACTCTAAGTCTTTTTTTTTTTTTTTAAAGGAAACAAAAAAAAAAATTGATATAATGAAAAGAGTCTAATGCTCAACTTACTTCAAACAAAAAGAGGGTATAGAATTAAAGAGTACAAACATAGGGCCATCTGAAAACAAGAAACAGAGTACTAATCAAGGAAAATAAATGCACTCCAATGAAACAAAAAAAATAATTAAATCTCTCGAATCTAGAATATAATCGAGTATTTGATGTAATATGGTTAGGGTGAATTGGCGTATCTTAGTCAAATCTTCAATTGATTAGGATTTTTGATAAAGGCAACAACTTTCATTGAGAAAACATGAAAAATATTAAGGTATACAAGCAAATAAAGCCCAAAAAGAAAGAGAGACCCCTCTATAGAATGGGGGTCCAGCTAACAAAAATGCTACCAATCAATCAATAAGTTTAATGATTGACCTATTAGCTGTTTGGCTGCTACATATTTAAGACTCAGCCATTATAAAAATATTGAAAAATTCAAAATTCAAAACTCAGAAATCAGTAAGTAAGAGGAATAAACCTTCAAGTTAAGAAGACCTAGAACTGCTCTCAAAAGGTTTTTCCTAAGATGGAAAATGTCCCGAAGGTCACCCTGGATGACAATAATACATCGAATAAAATAATAATAACAATAATAATAATAAAATACATGAGTCGGGAGTTCATTCCTCAATTGAATCTCATATATCAAACAACCACCAGAACAACATGGCACATCTTCAAACGGCTAACTCAATATTAAGAGAAAATGGAAATAAAAGAATTTCAAGCAAAGGAAAATCTATACTACTCAAACGGTAAATGCATCCACCCATTGTGAAGCTTAAAGTATGTCTGTTCGCTCTACATATCTTGCCTAATCAATGCAGAACGGAAAAACACCCTTTTTACTTTGACTAAACTTTGTGGAAGTGTTGGCTTAAGTACTTGCTTAGGATTTTTCTTCCTATTTTTCTCCCATAGGAAGGTTATATCTAAGAAGATGGGAAGGCTATGTCTAAGAATATTGTGCTATGAGATCACCTGTGATTTTGATTGAATTCTTAATTATGATAAATTGTTAACAAGATTGTTTTTTTCACAAAAACAGAACCAGTTCATTGATTACAACAAAACAAAAAAAAGGTCTTATTAGTTGAAGTAGTGATATAACTAAATTTAGCGTAACCCATCAACTTAAGTTTTTAGGTTCAATAGTGAATTAACATGGTATCAAAGTATAAGTTCTTCTATTTGAGCTCATTTCTTCCCATTGATATTGATTTTCACTTGTTTGACCATCTATGAATTTTCAAATCCATATAAAGTATGAACACTCTGTTGTTTTCATTACTTTCCAAACAAAAAGCCATAACAAACTAACCCCAAATAATCGAATTTTCATTCTGACACAAAAGTAATAACTTATTTGTTCACTTGGTAGTTACACCAAACTTTTTCAATATATTCCCCCTTAAGAAACCGAAATATATTGCAAACTAAAAGATAGAGCAATTACAGTTACTAGACAAATGACAAATTGACAATCTGAGCATTACAAAGTAAATGGTGATCAAGATGACATATGCAGAGACAGAAATTCCAGCTAAAGCAACTTGTTTAAGACCATTTTCTTAAGAAACCGAAATACAGTGAAAACCCAAAGATAGAGCAATTACAGCTACTGGACAAATGGAGAATTACAGTCTGAACATTGAAAAGTAAATAGTGATCAAGTGGCATATGCAGACTGCAGAGGCTAAAATTCCAGCAAGACAACTTACTTGAGACCCTTTTCTCGAGAAGTAACAAGATATTAAGTACAAAGCAGATCTGCAAGACAACCATAATCACATAATTAGATCGCACTCTACCCAAAATCCTGTGAAATATGACTAGCACAGAGTCTGAAGTCTAGACTCCTCTAGATGGCATCATAATTCATGACCATATAGTTAGAATAACATTACGAACATGCAAAGTTTGATTGAAAAGGAATTATGAAAACCCATCTCTGAGCCACCAGATTTTGTAGCCTCATTTGGATCAAATGTGTATTGCACATCTTTGATCAACTTTCCATGGAAATTACTAAATAACATGGATTCCATCACAAAACCCATTGACAATGAAAGGAGCAATCTATCTATCTGATAAACATTATGAGGTCCATTGATTTTCCAAATGTGGGATCCTCAACATGTCTCCTCAAGATGCTGCCTCTTTGGATTCACCATTCTTGGACTGAAAGCCCTTTTGGACTTCATAGACTCTAATACCATTTTAGATAACATGAGGTTCCATCTCAAAACTAATTAGCAATAAGAGGAGTAGCTCAACTATCTTAAAAACATTGTGAGGTTCATTGATTTTTCTAACGTGGGAGCCTCAAAAAAAATGAATATTTGAACTTTGAAACTAAATTATTTCATTACAGATATTTTACTAGATGATATCATGGAACCATGTGGTCAATGATGCAAAAAAAGAAAGTTTGGATTCATCCCAAAGATCAAAAAGGTAGATGCCACCGATCCTCCCCCACACTCACAACAGAACAATGCAGCTCGCTTCATAGTAATATAGGGACAGATCTTTTGAAATCTTTATGTTGTTAGTTTTTTTTTTAATAAGAAACACAGTTTTCTTAATAATAGTCATAATTATAATTTTAAAAAATATGTTCATTTGAAAAAGGGTCAAAATACTAGAGGATTCAAAAGATCTCCAATAGGACTAAAAAGGGTAAAAAAAATGAGAACAACTCACATTGACGGCATTTGTTTGAAAAATAAATGTTCCCAAACATCTTGAGGAATCACACACGTCTTCATTAAATCCTGAACAAAGAAGCTGCTATATGAGGGACTCTGAGACAACTAGAATGTTCTAGGATGTAAACAATACTTTACAATACAGTGGAAAGACTCAACCTAACTAATCAAAAGAGAAAACAAGAAAGTAAATTCTTCTGGAACTCACTCGTTCAATTATTTTTCCAAGAAGCAACAGAGCAGATTCCGCCTGCATTCATTCTCAAATACAGTGAACATCAATATAGAATAGCGTTAAAATGTATGCGTACAATCACTTTTGGTGATCAAACTAACACTTAACTAAGCTTTCATTGAGAAAATGAAAGTATATAAACGGATATACAAAAAAAAGTCCCGAAGTCTTAAAATTAACTAAGAAATGGAATCCAATCCAAAGAGAGTCTTATCCAATAGTTACCAAAAAGTGGAGAGATCAACGCCTACCGGCCCACTTGGTGTTAAATCAGAGAATATCTCATACCTCATTTGAAAACTTCTCCACATGCCTAAAAAACCGACTATTTTTCTCCAGCCATACCCCCAATTAACTGCAAAAATACAAGCTTGCCTTACTTTACCTTTATCCTCCCTTGGAGGATACAAGGCTGTCAAAGGACTTTTCCTTTATCCTGGAGAACCACCAGGGTGCAAAAAGATCCCACAAAGAACCTACCATGAAAAAAGTTTTACCTTTTCAAGGATCTTTAAGCTTCCAAAGAAGGGAGAAAGAGGAGACACTCTAGGAGGGGGAGGAGGGACGCATAACAAAGGAAAAAAGGAACGGGAGAATATATATCTATCCATTGAAGGATTAGGGGACCAAAAATGGATATCTCTCCTCCCCAAACTAAAAGAGAATCAAGAAAGGCTGATACAACCAATTCCCATCAAACTAGATCCTTCACATTAATACCCATCTAACCAAATGCAAGCCACCCTCTTCTTCAACCTTTTCCTAGCCCTAAACGTCTCTGGACAAGGTTTTTTTTTTTCTTTCTGAAATAGAAACAGAACTTTTCATTAATGAAATGAAAGGCGACTAATGCTCAAATTAATGAAATGTAAAAAGCAAAAAGAATCATAGGACGAGGGAATCAGCAGGCACACCAGGATATCTCAACTAGGTTAACACAATCATAGTGCCCTCATCATATCCCTAAAGGAAATTCCACTAATGAGAAGAAATACAAGTTTCCAAAAACTACAAATACAAAACAACAAATACAACTTAGATGAAAAATATCATAATTGGATTGAAGAGATGAAAGCATTTCAATTAAGCAAATATCTTGTATAGAGTAATTTGTGAAGGCTTTGGATAGGGAGGACCATGCTGAGCCTAAGAGATGGCTGAATCTAACAAAGTCAGTCCTCTTCCAACTTCAAAGACACTTTTAATCTTTTCTAGAACCAGGTTCCAAAAAGGCACTCTTCCAAGCTACCACACAAGGGAACTGGAAGACTAAGATGGAAGAAAAAATGGCCCACCCCACAACCCACCAAAGAAGCCCATGAATCGAACTTTGCGGCAGTACAATTAATACCATAACTCACTCTTACCCTAGTAATATTAAGGCGGGCCTAACATAGCCTATTCAAATTTTTAAAGAAGCTCCTTGGACCTAAACAAAAGACAAGAGTGCGAACTGTAGGTGTGATAAATAGACTCTAACGTTCCAAACCTTATAACCCCTTTTCCTCTTGCATTAGTACCAATCTACCAAGGACGTGAACAACCAAGAGGGTGCCTCACTTTGATCCTCACTTGACTACCAATTTATTATCTAATTAAGACAAAGATCCTATCTCAAAAGTCAAAAGGAGATTGCCTCACTTTGATCCTTGCTTGCTTACCAATATGTTATCTCCTCATCTTTTATGCTCCAAAGGTGGTTGTGTCTAAAATTGATACATGTATATAACTTTCTGTTGAAAGAAGCCAATAAAGAAAGATGTCATTGGTAAACTGAAATATGTTCTTGCTTCAAGGTGGGGTTGGATGAACAAGATTTGTTGATAACAATAGTAAAATTCTAATCCCGAGAAGACCTTATTCTTATTCCAACTCTCTGCGAGGAGTTACGTAACTCAATTCTTTGCAAAGATTGTGATGTAAGAAGAACAGGGGCTAATTGGGTAATTAAGTAATATTCTAGGTTAATTCCCTTTTTACCCTCACTTGTAATAAAACTCAATAAATAGGAACTTTCCCCTCTTGTATCAAACACATTATTCATTCTATCAAAAGATCCACAATCTTGATTCTTGGAGAGAGTTCTCCTTTTATCTCCTTTAGGCTACATCAATTGGTATCAGAGCATCCGTCTGGGCTAACGTGGACTATTATCAATGGAAGACTAGGAAACTCTTGACAATGCCGATCGCAAGAGGGAGCTTCATGAGTTGTGCTCGTTGCCAAACAACACACATCTAGTTAGGGGAACCCTTGAAATTCCAAGAAAGAAAGAAGAAATCGAAGATTTATCAAGAATTTGCAAGAATGGACTATTATCGATCAAAGAGGACATCCAAGAAAAAAATCAACAATTGGTATAGGCAAGAAAATCAAATTTACTTCCAAAAACAATGCTGGAATTCTGACTCAAGTGATTTAGAAGAAGAATTCCAACATACTAATTTTTCCTATGCTCAATTTTCTCAGAGAACCTATCATTATCCACATTGAAAATTCAATTTTAGTGATTCTAGTGACTCCGACGATGTTTCTAAGACAGTTTGGGATGGAGTAAGAAGGCGACAATATCGAAAAAAAGCCCAATGATCCAATCAAATCCATTTTTCAAGAAATCAACGTAAAAATTGGGAGTTAGATGAATTAAAGAATCATTAATATTCAGTGATGGCAAAAAAGTAACCATACTTATTTAAATATAGACTCTCCTCTCTCCTCTCTCCTCTCTCCTCTCCTCTCCCCTCCCTCCTTTCTCCACCTGCCTCTCACCCCATCTTGCCTAACGCCATTCTTCCCTCCCCTCCGATCAGCCTCTGATTAATCTCCTTACCTTTTTCCCTCCCTTTCCACACCCGAATCCCATGGCAAATAAAAGCTCTCCCTCAGCCACACCTCCCAAGAACGGCTTAGCACTGGAAGGTATAAGCTGCAAGATCAACGACATCCATTTTTGTGCTCATTTTCAAGAAGAAACCTTCATCATAGAAGATGTGGAAGCTAAGAAACACCTCTTCTTGGTAGAATCTCAGCTCCTCTGGTTCTAGGAAAACATTTCTGAACTTTTGAAGCTCCCAACCTCCAGTTTTGTCATCAATAGTGGTCATGATGCTTTTGGTGTAGTAAAGCTCTCAAAGATTCAAGTCTATTCAAAGTGGTTTTTAAGATGTGTAGTTTGGCCAGCGTCTGGAGGACGTTTTTACATTCATATTCCATCAGGTACTTCTAACTCCGATTGGCTTTCTTTTAATAATATGTTAGAAGGAGCATTAAACTTAAAAGAGAGATTATCAAGCCAAAATGTCGTTCGGAGGTCTAAATCTCTTACGCAGAAGTAGTAAGGAGAAGAAATGAAAACAGAATCCCAACTTCTACAGGAAAACAGAATTCCCACCCTTCCCAGGCTTCAAAAAAACAGAGGTCGCCAGAGTTTTGGATTCAAAAAAACAATGAAGTCCTTAAGGAAGGTTTCAGCAAATTATGGATAGTAACTCGGTTATTTGAATTCAACAATTGGTATGAAGTCTCAAAGGAAGTAATGCTTTGGGCCAATTCTAAAGTTTTGATCAATCCTCTCTCAGCAGAATCGGCTTTGATAAAGCTGGAAAAAGGAAATTTGGAAGAATTAGTAGCAAAACAAGGAGAGTGGCAGAGGATAGGACAACGTCATTTGAAATTTGAAAGGTGGAATACTACCTTACATAGTCGTCCAAGGTAAAATAAAGGTTATGGGGGGTTGGATTTCCATTAAAAATCTGCCATTAGAATTCTGGTGCAAGCAAATTTTTGAAGCTATCGGCTCATATTTTGGAGGATTAGAAGCCATTGCTTTAGAAACACTAAATTTTCTTAATGTGACTGAAGCTAGAATTTAAGTATAGAAGAACTTTTGTGGATTTTTGCCAGCTACCATCGAAATTTCAGATGAAAACAAGGGAAGTATTTTCTTACACTTTGGTGATATTGAATTTTTGGATCCTCCAGACAAGGTTAAGAAGTTTTTTAATGAAAAAGACCTTTCGAATCCGGTAGATATAGCTCGTACGAATCAAGTTTTGTTTGATGAAGGTCTTTTGAAATCAAACAAGTCCAAAGATTGGTCCTTCTTAAACTTAGTAGTCAACAATTCGAATTTCTCTAGAAATCCCCTGTTTTCAAAAGCTTTGATGACGCCAACAGAGGAAAATATTAACAACCTTTCGGATAAGGAAGTTCAGGAGTCTTCTCAGCCAAAAAATTTGTTTCAAGAGTCTTCTCAGATGGAAGAAATTGTGGTAATACCACCGGAAGAGAGGGCTGTTGAGATTCAAGTTGAGTCTAATAGTTCTGACTCTTCTGCCCTATTTAATGTGAACAAAAAGAGAGAGAAGGAAGAGTTGTCACTAAGAAGAGAGATGGAAGTTCAATTAATGGAGAGAGAATCAAAAAATGCATTAATACGCACAAGGGGAAGCTCAATAGGCATGCTCTCGGTTATCCCACCAGCCGCAACTCAATTTAATTCCAATAACAGCCAGAATATCAGCAGTTTTTCAAAAGAATTCCAACAATCTGAAAAATTAAATAATGGCGTTTTATTTTCAACAAACAGACAGAAAGTCCTTTTGAATGTTGCAGCCCCCTCGTGCCCTGAAACCTTGGATCCTTCTGCGGTTTTTTCAATATCAACAAACAAGGAAGTCCAAGAGTCCTTTTCGATTCCTTTCCTCAAAGATAAAGTTCTATTATTACCAAAGGAATATCTCGGCACCAAAATCTCTTCTTCTACACCTTCTGGTCATCTTCCAAACAATATAAGCAAGCAAAGGAAAGAGTTGCAGGCTGTTCTTTTGAAACCTTTCAGAAAACATCTCACAAGGAAGAAAACCTCTTTTCGAAATGATTGGACTTCCATGTTAAACACAGATCTTTTGGAGAATTGTTGTACTAAGGTGCAAATACCCTCTAGCCCAATTAACAAGTCAGTGGCTCTTCCCCTCGAATCATTCTCATTCTCTTTTCATGATTTTAAAGTGGGAGACTCAAATGTGTCTATTTCTCGAGGTGTATCTGAACCCTTTCAAGCAGCTATCAAAAATTATGCTTCTGATGAGGATTCCTTGCTGAGTATAAGCAGTGATGAGGAAGATATCCTAGCTCTTGATCCCTTCCAAGAAGAGGTTTATCTCGGACAGGATTATCAATACGATCTGCCCTGCCTTTTCCAATCAGAAGAGGATCACAAATTGGACAACAGCTTCCCTCCTTCCATTAAGGCCATCGACAAAGAATATATCCCCAGCAACTTGATCTCAATTGTGGAAGATTGTGATTTGATCTTGGGTTAATTCCATGGTGCATTGGAGGAAACTTTAACATGACCCGTCAAATTCAAGAACGATTCCCTATTGGAAGAATGACTAGAGGAATGAGAAAATTCAACAAATCCATTGAAGATACAAATTTGCTGGAAATTCCCCTTTCTAATGGAAGATTCACTTGGTCAGGAGAAGGAGCAACCGAATGGGGTCCAGCCCCATTTCGATTTTGCAATAGTTGGTTAAACGTAAAAGAATGTTGCAGTTTGATTGAAAGAAATTTGGAGGTAAACATTCAGCAAGGTTGAGCTGGCTATGCCATTTCGGATAAGTTAATGAAAAGCGCTTTGAAAAAATGGCATTTAGATTCAGAGAAAAACAAGAAAAGCAAGGAAGAGTTGTTGAAAGAAATTGAAAGAAGAGAAATTGTAGGGGGAAACACAGATATTGATGAGCAAGAACAAAGCATCAGATTGGCACTAATAGCAGATTTAATACACCTTTACCAAGTGGAAGAAAGAAGCCTCCTACAAAAAAGCAAGCTGATTTGGTTAAGCTTGGGTGACGAGAATACTTCGTTCTTTCATAGGTTTCTAGCAGCAAAAAAAGGAAAAATTTGATCTCAGAATTGATCAACGACCAGGGCATCCCAACCAAATCATTTAGAGAAATTAAAGAACTTATTGTAGGCTTCTATACATCCCTTTATTCCAAGGCTATTGGAGTAAGGTCAATCCCTACCAACCTGCAATGGGCAGAAGTATCAAGAGAGCAAAGCAGTCAACTTGCAGCCAGCTTTACACAACCAGAAATTAGAAGAGCAGTAATGTCTTTGAGCAGGATTAAAGCCCCCGGTCCAAATGGTTACACTTTAGAATTCTCCTTAAATTCTGGGAATTATTAAAAGATAGCTTCACGAAGCTTTTTGAAGAATTTTATGTTACATCAATTAATGGACAGCTTAGTTAGGAATGCAAAGAGGGGAACTTCCTTTTTGGAAGTGGAAATTGTTGATGGAAGGTGGTGTTTAAAATCAGAGGGTGATCAATTAATGGATGTTAAGGGTATCCTGTTGTCCAGATTACAAACCATTCCTTTTATGATCTCTTTATCAAGCCTCTTTCGCTCTCCAAGTCCCATGTCGCTCAAGCTTCAATTTCGTCTCTTTGTCAACAGCAGTCAGCAGTTTCATTCAGAAACTTTTGTTCATTGGTTGTTGTTTTTTTCCTATTCTTAGGGCTGGTCCTTTCTTTTGATCTTATTCTAATTGTGGCGAATTTTCCATTGTATTCTCGCTATTATTTTTGTTTCTTCGTACTTTGAGCATTAGACTCATTTCATTATTTCAATGAAAAAGTCTCGTTTCCTTTTCAAAAAAAAAAAGAATGGATTTTTACAGTCCAAGAAGAACGTTCAAGACTCAAAATTATTCTTTTGGTTATGAAACACGATCAAGAAAATCAATGGATGTCACTACGAGATTGAGGCATATCCAAGAATCCAACAAAATGACTACTTTGATCTTGTAGCATTGGAGGAAATAAAGAAAAGAACCAAAGAAATCCAACGTACATTGGGGAAAATAACTCAACATATTGATCAACTACCAATTTATTTGCAAGAGTTCAAGAATGGATTGATTTCATATACCGAACAAAAAGCAAAAGGATCACAATTGGAAAATTTTCAAATAGAAAATCATGAAGACAAAGTGAAGAAAACAAGAATTTGAAGATGTTGATTTGGAAATAATCAAGTGAAGAAGAAAAATCCAACAAAGAAGATGGAAGAGAAATATCGAACACCGAGCAAGAATCAAACAAGAACAACAACACATTGATTGCGGTGGAAATGGATCACCAAACTATCGAAAAACTTAAAGCAGATGAAAAATAAGACGTGATTCTTCAACAATTTTCTTTGAAATGTGGTTTTTTAATGATTGGTCCTTTGAATACGGCTTTGAATGAGCTTGAAGGAAACATCTTTTTTAGGTTTATGGCCAATGGAGAAGTTCATCTTTTGGTGGCAATATTGGATTTGTTGTCTCGAATTTATCCCTTTGATCATAATATTTTTGTTCAAAATATAGGACGTTGGTTTAGTCATACTCCGTTGAACAAGTTTATTTCCTTGTTTACTTCATAAATTGTTTCTTTTTAAAACTCGAGGACAAGTTTGCTTTTTGGAAGGGTAGAATGATGTAAGAAGAATAGGGGTTAATTGGATAATTAGGTAATATTCTAGGTTAATTCCCTTTTTACCCCACTTGTAATAAAACTCTATAAATAGGAACCTTCCCCTCTTGTATCAAACACATTATTCATTCTAATAAAAGAACCACAATCTTGATTCTTGGAGAGAATTCTCCTTTTATCTCCTTTAGACTACATCGGATTGAGTTCAAGGAGTTGTCACTAGAAAACCCACAAGAGAAACCCCATAGAATACCTCAATTCTTAATAGTATTGTCACAGGAAAAGAGCTTGTACAATACCAATCACCTCTTATTTTGCCGTCCTATAATTTTCTTAATCCATTTTATGGTGCAACGTTATTTGGGTAAAAGCTTAAAGATACTTGAAAGTAACTACTACAAGTAAGCAATATTTGTGCATTATTTCAAGAAGATTGGCTCGGATGTGAATCTTTGAATATGTTTTAGGAGGAAAAGCCTACTACAGATTTGGAAGGCTCTATCACTTATTTATTCATTTTCCTGTCTAGAATAGAAAATATTTCATAGCTATTCTCCGTCTTCAAAACTGAATACTTGGAGATCTTTTATGGTAACTCTTTTGGCCTTTCACCATTAGTGAGTTCATTTGTATATAAAGGGAAAAATATAAAACTGTTCAGATAATTGAAAAGCTTCTATTGGTATTATAAAGCTGAAACCCCATTGCATAACAAACTTTCCATAAATAAAACAAAGAAAAACAAAAAAACAAAAAAAAACAAAAACCAATTGCTCATGACATCCTTTACAGAGTATCTGCCAAATAGAATGTTTCCTCTTACAATGACGCAACAACAAACATGAACTTACCACCACAAACACATGACTAAACATGGGCAGTCCATGCATCAAACAGCTCCATATTGATTGCCATCCCTGATATAACTTCAATCCAAGTCAAATAAATTCAATCAATTTTCAATGGGGAGTCCCTCGCTCACATCCAAAAAAGATATGGTCAATGTTAATGTACTCGATACATTTTATTTTAGTCTAAATTATACATATATCTTTAAACTTTGAAGCAGGTTACAATGACTTCGAATAGATTCATATTGATCTGAAGAAAATCCAAGGAAAATTTTCTCTAAAATGAAATAAAAAATTGTTACTTGTCACTTGTTATAAAAAGAATATATTTAAATAATAATAACAATTTAAAAACCAAAAAAAAAAAACACAAAACAAAAACAAAATAAGAACTTCCTTTAAGGGAAACATCGTAAGCTCTTTCATACAAGTTTCTTCATCGCTACGAGGTCTATATGGTTCAAAAACATATGAGAATGTTTCTTGGAGTAAATAGTTTGTACAAAGATGTTGAACTTCCTTTGGGCTCTTAACTCAAGTTTATTTTCAAATTATCTAATATTTTTTATTACCAAAAGTTGGAAATCTTTCCAATAAGTTCTTTTTTTTTTTTTTAATGAGAAATTTTAATTTCTTCAAATCATCTTTTTCTGTAAGTTCTCCAATCCCCTAGTTAGCTTGGCTCTTCTTATTTTTGCTTTCTTTCTGTCCAGTCTTTCATTTACCGCATTAAAATTTGCTTTCCAATACAAAACAAAAAGGAATATGAATACTTTGAAAAGAGAAACACACCTTATCCTCGGACAAACTTTCTGACCGTTCAGTAGAATCCAATAACACAGCAGAAAGTTCTTGCAAACTCCTTCAAATTCATGTGGATATACAGGCATATGAGTTCAATGGGACAGGGAACTGAAAGTACATTCTTTCACTCGTAATAAAAAATGATCAGTCATGTGAATGAGCCAAGCAGTTAAAATGTGGAATTAAATTATCTACAAATTTGTATATTCCAAAAATTTATATAGACGTGAAAAGCTATATTAGCTTACCGCAATGTCCACAATAAACCATCATAAGAATGCCCCACATTTGCATCTTTCAATATTCTGCAACAAGCTCAAAAAAATCAAATTGATTGAAATTCTGTCCCTTGCTTCTTTTCACGTGTATGAACATTATGGTTGTGTAATGTGTTGTGTAGCTTTGGTTACCATGAACACTATGATTGAGCCTTCTAGTTTTAATTAGTATGCATCATGCCATATTACAGTGAAGAAAAGATGTGTGGTGTAACCTAGAGTGACTAAGGATGGTAAAAGGAATTGACCTCGAAATTATCTAGGATTAACTGAGGAATTGCTCAAGATTAAACAGTATTCCTACCACATCAACGTGCAATGAGTAACTTAATGTCAAACACAAATAAAACAAAACTCAGAAGATAAGATATTCACAGTTCATAAATCCTCTTGTGAATGTTACTGCGCACAAGTCATCTAATCTGGATAGTATCTCTCATTGGCCATATCAAACTAGATGAGGTGCCAATCAAATTTTAACATGATATTGTTGGAACATGCATTAATGTAGAAACTATACAACTTGATATAAGGATTGCACTGCCCGCATAAACCACATTAAAGCCTTAGGCGTAAGGAAAAATTATATTTGGTAAATTAAACACACATGTATATATTTGGGACCAGAGACAACATGAAATTAACTTTTTACATTTTAATCTCTCATTTCTGATAATTGCCAAATATAGAAAAAAAAAGTGAGGGTTAAAGAGATTTAAGATGGTTTTTTTTCATTTTTATAGACACTTTGAGGTATGATTTTGAAATGGAAACCAGCCTTTTCATTGAATTAATGAAATGAGACTAATCCTCAAAGTACAATATAGAGATACAAAATGCGAGAACAGAGCCTCGTTGAATTAATGAAATGAGACTAATCCTTAAAGTACAATATAGAAATATAAAAAGCGAGAACAAAGTTTGAGGATCAAGAGATGCACCGGACATCTCAACTAGGTTGAAACCCCCTTAGCATCCTCATCATGTCCATACAAAACGAAACAAAAACGTTCCAACAACAAAGGAAAACAAAAAGCAACAAACAGTCCAAACAGTATCAATACAACAAAAATACAGAAACTTAAGCTGGGAAAATAAAAGTGTTCCAATTTAAACATAAGTCTTGGATGCAAAAGTCTTCAAAAGGCTTGGATAATGTGCACCAAGAGGAAGCATTCCGACGATCAATTTCAAAATGGTCCAACCAGCCAAGTTGTTTGCCAAGGAACACCTTTTGATTTCTTTCAAACCAAATTTCAGCGAACAATGCCTAACCATATTAGCCCAAATCAGCCGAGGGCCCACTTTCAAAGTTGGACCTATAAGAAGCTGTTGAACATTGTCTCTAAAGACATCTCCAAACATCCAAGCGACATTAAAGAATGATAATCTCCACCAGCAGTGGACTGTATATGAGCAAGCAAAGGTGCTGCAAGTCTTCTCCTTCCCGTTTACATAAAGGGCAAATAGCTGGAGACAAACAATGATAGGGGAATTTCCTTTGCATGATCGAGGAGCAGTTTAGGTAGCCAAAAACCATAATCCATACTAGGATGTTGACACGTCGCGGGCATTTAGTCTTCCAAAGTGCCTTATAAAATGGCTTGTCCGATGGGGAAAATGGGCAAGTGTGCTGAGACGAATTTCACTGAAAATGTCCCAGATGCCTATAAGGACCATGTTCTTCTATCAAAGTTTCCAAAGACTCCTATCTGAAATTTGCCCGAGCAAGTCTTGGAATTCAATAATCTCATCATCATTGAGCAATCGACGAAAGATAATAGACCATGAGGAAGGAGAATCATCCCAATGTGCTGCAACCAAGCCCTTTGGGAATAAAGCAATTACAACCTTGGATATCAAATACTTGAAAGAGCCAAACTATCCCACGGATCTAACCAAAAAGCTATTCTGTTCCATTCCCACATTTAAAGCTAGCAAAAGCATCCACCTTCAACCAAGTACTAGAAATGCTAATCCAAGGGCTTTTCAAACTATTATCATTCTTCCCAACCCTGTGCCAGTAGTAGGACTTTGAAGCATGAAATGACAGCTTTATCCCTTCCAAAAGGGAAGAAAAAAAATGAAAAAGAAAAAGAAAGGGAGAGGAAAAAAACTCATTATATTCTAAACCCCCAATTTTTTTAATGAACTTTCTAGTTTCTCTCAACCTCTCTCAAGCTCAAGTATCACTCTCTGATGTAACCTAAAGGAGATAAAAGGAGAGGTAGTTGAAAATCAACATCCTCACATGATCCAGGTTTTACATGTTCCATGTTTATAAGTGCATTAAATACATTACAAGCAGGTGATCCTTCCGAATCATCTACAACTACCTCTTTCAAGGATGACATAAACAAAACTGATAATGGCGCAAAAGACAATGCTATTTTTGCACTTTCTTCTTCATCAATTGATAGAGATGGTTTCAACGCTCTTGGGGTGCATCAAAGAATTCACGAGAATGCCTTGAAGAGTCAGAGCGCTCTATTCTTCTATTTTCCTTCTTGTCGTTGAGTTTATTGATAGTTGATCTATCCTTTGCATTAGCTTTCTTCAATCCTGCTTGAATCACAACCTTTGCCTCCGGAAGATTTGATGCACTATCTTCAGGAGAAAAACTTGAAGTCCTTTCTTGAATTCCCAATCTGGATTTTGGAGTCTAAGGAGTATTAGAATCATCACGTTGACCATGCAAAACAACAGTACAATTAAAAGACGTGTCCTCCATATATGCTTGCACACTGCCAGACGGACTGCTTTCATTATGAAATTGAGTAGATGTTTGAGATCCCCTCAGAGACCGAATCACAACAGTTCCTGAACCACTTACAGATAACTCTTCATCTTCACTAGCATCTCCCATACCGTATGAATCTCTAGTGTTTTCTAATACATCACGTGGTGCATATCTAGACGCAGCTAGCCAGTTACCACTCTCTGCAACTCTACTAGGTGCAACCTGACCATAAGGAATTTCTGGTTTTCTTTCCCTAATTTGAAGTAAATTTGATTTTCTTGCCAATACCAATTGTTGTATTTTTATTCTTGGATGCCTTCTTTTGTCAGTAATAGTCCATTCTTGCAAAATCTTGAGAAATCTTCGGTTTCTTCTTTCTTTCTTGGAATTTCAAGGGTTCCCCCTAATTAGATGTGTGTTCTTTGGCAACGAGCACAACTCACGAAGCTCCCTCTTGTGATCAACGTCGCCAAGAGTTTCCCGATATTCCATTGGCAACAATCAATCTTGGCCCAGGTGGTCGCTCGAATACCAAATTGATGTAACCTAAAGGAGATAAAAGGAGAATTCTCTCCAAGAATCAAGATTGTTGATCTTTTATTAGAATGAATAATGTCATACAAGAGGCGAAAGTTCCTATTTATAGAGTTTTACTACAAATGGGGGTAAAAAGGGAATTAACCTAGAATATTACCTAATCATCCAAACTCCCAAGCTCGATAAATACCGAACCATGGACTGCAGAGACGAGTGTTGTTTGCCAAGTGTATGCCAATCAATATCAGAGCCATGAATTATAGAGATCACCAATTTCCATTGAGAAAGCGGCTCCTTAAAATAACACCAATCCCATTTTGCAAGCAATGACAAGGAAAGGGGGTTTAAAGTAACGTTCACATTTTGTCACAGATTTTGGGTTTCCTTACCTATTTTCCCCAACATTTTTCTTTCCACCTCATCATCTGTTGTACTCTTGTTCCAACTTACATAGTGATTTTTTTTAACATTTTTGTAAAAGATTTTGAGTTTTCTTATTTTCCTATCATCATTTTTTCAGCCCCATTATCTTATGTTTTCTGTAACTTTTAAGTGTTTTTTAGTCTACATTTATTTTAAGTTTCATTATCAAATCTTTGTCAATCTTACTATAGGCTAGTCTGGCCTAAGGTAATCAGTGGCTTTGGAAGAAAATAAATCCTGTAAAGTTACGAGGCCTAAAGCAACTGTCTCATCAGCACCTTAAGCCAACCTTGGTAGCATTTAATTAAATTTGAAAAGGAAATGAGATTTTTTTTTTTTTTAATAAGAAACAAATTTCATTGATAAATGAAATTACAAAAAAGGGGGAAAGAAAGCCCCGGATCCAAAGGAGTTACAAAAGACTTCTCCAATTGGACAAAATAGTATCGTCCCTTCAGGGACATCCGATAAAATTGGAACGATATAGAGAAGATTAGCATGTCCCCTGGGCAAGGATGACACGCACAAATCGAGAAACTGGACAAAAGAGTATTGAAGCTATAATCATAAAAGAGCTTAGACAATTTACACCAAGATATAATAGTATTAAGGACATGATCAAAAAAAGATGTCGATGTGCTGGATTTTGTTGTTGAAGGGGCGGTTGTTCAGTTCAAACCAAGCCGACCAGAGGAAAGCTCTAACAAAATTCATCCAAAGGAGGCCTTTTCTCCCTTGAAAGGATGATAATCAAGAGTAAGGGAGAGGAAAAGGCTAATATATGAAGGAAAGGCCATATGCCAGTTGAAAGCAGGAAGGATAATGTTCCAAAAGGCTCTAGAAAACTCGCAGTACAAGAATAGATGGCTTTGGGACTCGTTGTCCTTTTTACAAAGATGGCACCAGCTTGGGGAAAGCAGAGTAGATGGGTTGCGACGTTAATGCTTGTCGTGAGTGAGGATGGCCCTATGGGAGAGCTCTCAAAGGAAGAATTTAAACTTTTTTGGATAAAGATCAGACCAAATACCTTTAATAGAGGCCTCGGTGGAGGGCCCATTGTTGTTGTAGCGGGAATCAATCCATGACTTTGTGGAGAAAATGCCAGATGGTTCCAAATTCCAAAACCATTTATCTTGGGCATGTTGGGGCTGAAAAATGTTTTGGAGTTGGGAGAGGGTGGCCCATCCATCAGTTTCCACATCATTGAGATGACGACGGAGATGAAGGTCCCAACCACTAGTGTCAACAATCCAAAGGTGACTGACCAAGGCATCCTTTGCAAGAGACGGTGCATATAAGTTAGGAAATGAGGTGATCAACGGTCTATTTTCAATCCAAGCATCGTGCCAGAACTATTGTTTCCCGAGCCCAATGTGGCAGAAACATGCGAGTCCACCAATGGTTGGAGATGATGCAAGGCCTTCCAAGGACCTTTTGATGAGGAAATCGATCTAATACCAACTTTGTTGTCACAGGGGGAACTCCAAATTTGGCTGTGATAACTCTGCGCCATAAGGCCGATCGCTCCAACCTAAAGCGCCAAATCCATTTTGCAAGGAGCCCCTCATTCCTCAGCTTAAGGTTAGTTATCCTCAAGCCCCCCCCCCCAGATTGAGGGGTAGTGACTTTTTCCAACCAACAAGGTGAGAGTTCAGGCCATCGATCTTCCCTTTCCATAAGAAATCATGGAATAGTTTTTCAATAATATTAGCCACCTTGCTAGGGATGGTGAAGAGAGATAAGTAGTATGTGGGAAGGTTACTCAAAGATGCTTGAATAAGAGTTAATCTCCCCCCTTTGGAGATGTATTCGTAGGACCATGCATGAATTATTTGTTTGATTTTCGCAATAACAAGGGCTTAGAAAGATAGAGTTCTAGGTTTGCCGAGAAGGGGCAAGCCAAGATAGGTGTTAGGCCACGAACCAACCTTGCAAACATATAAACCAGCAATGTCCTAGAGCTGTGATGGGGACAAATTGATGCCAAGAATCTCGGATTTTTGGTGGTTGATGGATAGGCCAGTGCAAGATTGGAAAGCATCAATGACATCAAACAAGTTCCTGATCTGATCAAGGTTGTAGATAGAAAATAAAATGGTGTCATCTACAAACTGAAGATGGGAGATGGAGAGGTTGCTAGAACCAAGAGAAAAACCCTGAATCTTTTTATCCAATTCAGCCTGTGTAAGCATACGACTGAGGGTGTCGATCACAATATTAAAGAGGAAAGAGGATAGAGGATCACCTTGTCTAATACCTTTGATAGCATGTATCTTGCCCCTAGGGCGACCATTAATAATAATGGAGAAATTGGCGGATGAGATACAGCCTATAATCCATTTCCTCCCGAGGTTATCGAAGCCTCTAACTTTAAGAGAGTTGTCAAGGAAACCCCAATCAACAGCGTCAAAAGCCTTTTCAATATCTAATTTAATCATAATGCCCTTTTTCCCTTTTCTGGACCACTCATCAATGACCTCATTGGCAATTAGAGAGACATCCAATATTTGGCGCCCCTCAACAAAGGTTGACTGATACTCGGAGATCAAATGGGGGAGGACAACCTTTAATCTTTATGAGAGAACTCGAGCTAAAATCTTGTAAATACCCATGGTCAAGCTGATCGGCATATGGTCACCAACTCTTTTAGCACCAACACGCTTTGGGATGAGACAAATGTAAGTTTCATTAATGTTGGCATTGACGATACCTTTCTTAAAAAAATCTTGAAACACCCTCAATATGTCGGGCTTAAGGTATGCCAAGATTTTTTATAGAACTCGGAAGTATATCCATCAGGGCCCGGAGAAAGGGGGTTCATTAATGTTGTAAAGATCATTGGTGGAGGAACTCGGAAGACAAATGTAAGTTTCATTAATGTTGGAACCAAGGGCGCAAATAGCCCCCCAAATTTCCTATTCGGTGAAAGGGGATTCAAGCTGTAAAGACTGTTGCATCGTGAGGAAATGGTGGTTGCATGTGGGGAAGGCAGCAAGGCTATTCTTCTTTGTGTATTGACTTGTGAAAAAACTCGGGAATTCCTCAACAATTTCAAATTCTGTGAGAAGACTAACACCGACAAAGGAAATGATTTCAAGAATAGTGTTCAGTCTTTTCCTAGTGGTAACAATACGATGGAAAAACCTGGTGTTTTGGTCACCTTCACTAAGCCAAGTGAGCTTGCATCTTTGCCTCCAAAAGGTTTCCTCTTTAGCCACCACCGAGATAAGCTGAGCCTTTAGACTCGTCTTTTGAGCTCTCAAGACAGGTGAATAACCCGATGACTCCTCCATACCATCAAGTAACGAGATTTCCGCAATAATCTAATTCTTGTGGGTGTGCACGCAGCCAAAGATATCTCTGTTCTAGGCTTTTAGGACCTCTTTTAGACCCTTCAACTTTTTAACAAAACCATGCCCCGGGTGCCCGATCAAAGGAGTATTCCCCCACCAATGATCAACAAGGCCTCCGAAGTCTTTATGATGCAGCCACATATTTTCAAAGCGGAAAGGGGTAGGGCCCCATTTGTTAACACCAATGGATAGTAGGATCGAGAAGTGGTCGGAAGTTGGTCTCTCCAGTCTCTTGGAGGTAGTGAATGCAATTTCTGTTGGACGGTATCCGTGATCAAAAAGCGGTCAATGAGTGTGAAAACCGGGTAATGTCTATAACCTGACCAGGTGTAAGAGCCATTTTGTAAAGGAATATCTATAAGATCAGCCCCAACAATGAAGGAGTTGAAGGATTTCATGCTAACCGAGAGTGGGTTACCGTTGGATCTCTCATGGGTCCATCTAGAAACATTGAAGTCTCCCCCCAAAATCCAATTTTGAGTGCACAGCCCTTGAAGATCAAACAACTCTTGCCAAAAGAGAGGCCTGTCTTTTGCCCGAGAAGGGCCATATATACCAGATAGCCAAAAGGAGAAACCGTTAGCCAAAAAAAACTGAGTTGTGAGAGAGAAGAGACCTTTAAATACCTTACCAGCCATGATAGATGGGTCATTCCACATGAGAATGATACCCCCTGAAGAACCCGCGGCCTCCAACACAGACGAACTGATATGTCTAGAACTCCAAAGAGACTTAATGGTAAAACGGTCCACAACTTCCAGCTTGGTTTCCTGAAGAATGGCCATAGGCGGATTGTGTTTTAAGATGAGATTTTTCACAACTGCATGCTTCTCCCAAGCTTTGATACCTTGAACGTTCCAGGATAAAATGACCATAATGGTGTGTTCGTCCCACCAAGGTAGGCCTTTGGTAGGTCCTTGTCATAATTGATAGATGAGTAAAGCCTTTTTAGCTCATTAATACCTCTACTGTGCTTGTGGGAGTGCTTAGACTTTCTTGAGGTGGGTGGAAGAGTTGTAATGCACAAATTGTGTTCCAACAGCCAGGGAATCACAAGCCGAAGATTGGTGATAGGGTCCAGTGGACTAATGACCAGGGTGTTGTCTGGCTCTAAGTCACTCTCAACTAGAAGGGAGGTTCCCACTACCGAGCCATGAAGGGCTAAGCTACAAGGAGGGGAGGAATGATGGGAGGATAGAGAGGGAGGAGCTAAGGATAGGGGGAGAGGACTATGGTCTAAATCGTCCTGGTCAGAGATATAGGGGCAGGAGGTCAAAGGTCTATTCTTAGTGTCGGGAACAAGGAAGGACTTCTTGTTATGTAAAGTGATGGGCAGTTTGTTGGGGGAGGACCGAATGGTTGGGGGGGGCAAGGATGATTGGAGGGGAGGCGAGGGGTAGTTTAGGACAGGGTCGTCGCAAGGAAAAGATTGGGCGGGAAACAAGACCGGGCCGATGGTGGGCTGCACTCGAAGGGGCGCAGAGGGGGGGTGCAAAGTGAGGGCTGGGCTGGAAGGGGGTTAATCTGAGGATAGGAGGACAGGGTAGGGGAAGACAAAAGTTAGGCTTGGATGGGGGAAGCAATGGGAGGCCCATATGGAGTGGGCCAGTTGATGGGCTCGGTCGAGGTAAAAGGATTAGGACTGGCCTTTATGGATGAAACAAACTAGCCGGTTATGAGAGGGTACTTGTGGGTGGGGTGGGGGGAGTCAAATTGACTAAGGAAGGGAGACAGTTTGGTAAAAGTTGTTGACTCTGGGATTTGTCATAAAGGGATGTAGGGGGGTCAGAAAGAGGTACCTGCACTGGAAGGGCAGACGCTGGCAACGGGTACGGTCCTAAGAGACCCTTTTGCTCACTGTCACGCGCCTCGGAAGCCACATCTACTAAAGGGGGACAACCGTTCAGGGGTTGGGAGCCATGGATTCCGGCCACAAAACCCAGAAAGTGATTGTTGTTAAAAAACAGGTCAATTTGTACCAAAACAGGGGACGCTAATGAGGACGGTATAATGACAGAGACCGGAATGAAACCAGTGGAGTTGTCCTTAACTTTGATCAATGCTTCTAAAAGGTCCAGGCGTGAGAAAGTTTTCTTAGCAATTTCCAAAAAACCACCGCAAAAGTCCCCAATGAACTGTAAAGTACGATCATCCCAACGATCCAAAGGTAAGTTTTTGATTCTGATCCAACCGTCGTAGCAGGGGACCACCGGGTTGGCCTTGGTCAAGTTGTTATTCCAAGGGGAGAATTTGAGGGAAAACAGACCAACCTTGTACCAATCCTTGATCGACCCCAGGACATTTGCTTGTTCTTCATCCTCGCAGCTAAGGAGAGCTCGGTCGGCTTCAATCAGATTTAATGCACATCTGTCAGAAACATGGATCTAAAGGGCCCGCAAAATGCTATACAAATCATCATGAAAACATTGCCTTATGACAATAACTGTCGTGCTGAAGTGTATAGTGGCGTGAGATGAGGCCAAAAAGGGAAGGAATGACAACAGTACAAGCCTCATTGGATTGAAATAAGGTAGGTTTTGTCTTTAATGCCTCTTTAAAGGTTAAAGGACTAGCTTCATGGAGGGTTTGGGCTGCGCAACTAAAGGAGGTGGTAGTGGTTATGGGGGACCCTCCTTTCTGTCTAGGAAAGAACAAATCAAGGAATAAAAAGCTCTCCAACCATTTCTTCCTTCACCAATAGGGACCAGAATCTTATTTAAACCTCCATTGTTATCAAGCTTAGCAACTTCGGCCAATACCTCCCGCCAATTGTTTGATTTCTCAATCCACACTGTCTAATCATCCAATCGAAACTCCTTAAAGAACTTTAGGTTTAACGGAGCATTCAGTAAAGAGGAAAAGGTCGATCTGATCCAAGAGAGGGTCTACCAGTGCAAGAAAATAAGCTCGGTCTTTTGTGGTTTCAGTCAGCCGGATGCGGTAAGCGTGGTAGCGGTCATCGGCTTCAATGGAGAAGATCTTCCGGTCTATGGAGATGGAGGTTGGTTTGGTCGGAGGCACATTGGCAATGCTGGGGGAGAAGAGGATAGGGATGTGTTGAAGGTGTCACCGTCACTAGTGAGAAACTAGTGGTGGCGAGGAGAGGGAAGGCATATTTTTCCTCATTTATTGATGTGTCATTTAAAAAAGTTTATTATAATCAAAAAGGAAATGAGAATTATGATTAAAAAATAATCAAAATGAAGAAGACAAGAAGACAAATAATTTTAAAGTATAGAGCGATTGATCTACAACATTAAATCCTACATACCTCTCGAAATCTAAGCAAATTGCCTCAAACCAGTAGGTGAAAAGATCCTTACTGATGCGGGAATGGTAATTTCGGATAAGACAACAGAAAGTCGCATTCCTACAAGACAATCAATCCAATCACAAAAATAATGTTCCATGCCAAATGACAAATGAACCAGAGAATGCAAGACCATGTTTCATTGATTTACCATAACCATTTCCCTTCGGCAAGTGCCTCTTTAAGATGAACACTAGCAGGGTCCCTTTTAACCCGCTTTTCAGTTGATATTGCTTTTGGAGAAGTAACACATGCCTAAATAAATAAAACCAATGGGCAACCAATCAGGCCCATTTCTGGGGACCATAAACTACAACCATTCAAGAATCTAAATTATAATCCTAAGATAGATAGATAGATAGATATTTGGAATCTAAGAACCCTTAAAATGGAATATTGGACACATATTTGGAATCTCATTAGAAAAATACTTTCTTATTGTACATTAAGTGATTGAGTCAAAAATCAAAATAACAACTTCTCATCAATGAAGTGTGATAAATAAATATGGAATTGCATTATGTTTGGAGTACCCGATAGAGGACAGCTGCAGCAAGTTCTACCAACCCGCAATGTGAGCTACTCAAGGTTCCAAATTTATCATCTTTATTTGCATCAGACCTGAAAACTCTTCAAATATTTCCAATTACCAAACATTATAAGATGATAAACAAACTTTAACCTAAATGAGATATAATAAAAAGGGAAAAATCAAGAGAATAAATGAAATAGAGACCAAGGCACCCCCCCAACACTAGATATACTGCTTTGATCTAGTTCCTTATAAAGTACATCGAGTAGTTGTTCTATCAAAACCCTCTCATCATCAACTCCTCTCGTTAAACTTATTTGTAACCTTCCATAGAGGACAAGAGCATCCTGCAAAAGTAACAAGAAAGTAAAATATTCTAACAATAGTTCTTTTAAAACAACTTATAGTTAAGTCTATCCAACTTATTTCATACCTTTAGAGCTCGATCATGAGTCACCATCCAACAACGAAACACAAACTTTTGCACAGAATTATGGATCTCTAATAAGCTACTTCCTAGATTAGGACCATCCTTTAACAAGTATGTATTTACACATTCAATAAGTTTGCGGGATACTTTTCCTTCGTCCCTGACAAAGAAAAGAAAAAGAATTCATTCTTTCACTAAAAGAGACCAACAAAAACGCCAAGATCATGTTAACAATTCATAGGGGACACACAGTAATCAAAATGATAACAATTGGTTTAAAAGCAAGTATTATCATACCTCACAAGAGAGAAAATCTTAGCAATCCCATTAACAATTTCTTGCCTAATACTATCTGGGAAGTCACCAGGAGGATTTTCCAAAAGTGAATGGAGTGTCAAGATGCAACGGAAAAGCTCCTCTTTGGGAGTATACAGATTATCATTCTTCCCGACTAAACTTCCTTCCACCTTCTCCAAGTATAAAAGCAAGAGGTCTTTCCACATGGAAGAGAGAAGTTAAGATGAAATTAAACATCATATAGCAATCCAAATGATATGTAATTGTAGAGATGAAATTAAACATAAAACATAACAATAAACATTTCTCAGGTCGAAGTTATGACAGAACTTACTGCAGTATATGCGCTTCCTCAAATGAAAACGATAATCTCTTACAGCTATTAGATGCCTAATAATGATTCCATACTCAGACTGAAAGCATGATACAGTACTCAAGACGTCCCATGCATGACTAAAGAGTACCTTGACCACAGATATCAAGGGTACTGCGTTGCCTGGGACAAGAAAAACAAGCATCATAAGTATAATTTTAAGATATCCTGTCAAGAAAACTTCAGCAATATTTACAAATAAAGGAGTTTCATTGCTAACAATAATTGAGAGGCTACAACCTAAAAAGGGAACCAATAACGAACCACAACTAACAACCAAAAGTAATTGAAAGTATGAATGTTTTTTTAATAAGATTTTAAGTATGAATGTTAAACCACGTGGTCCATGAAGATCCCTCATCAAGAACGTGAACAAGTGGCTCACTGAGATTTATGCACTTTCATTAAACATAATCACCAATCTTGTACCTCCTCCAACATTTTTCTAATTTTTAGGACATGCCACAAATTTCAACAGAAATATGAATTACAAAAGAGACTGCAGATGTGGCAAAGAAAATCTTTTCAAAAAAGAAATTTTAAATCTTTTAGGACTTGCAGACGTGCAAGCTCTCTTTGCATTTTATCAATAAAAAGTCTTCGTTTTCTTTTCAATAAAAATATGTAGCAGAAAAAAGGAAGTTATAAAAGCATTAAAAATAAAAGTACAATTTTCCGGCTGGTAAAAGGCAACAGATACTTTAAGGTATCAACCTCACTGATCTATTGGATAATAAGCAAACTTCACAGCAACCAACAAATCAAACAAATAGAACACAGAAAATAACCAACGAAGAGTCCCAAAAACTCAAAAAATAAACCCAGCTTATCAAGAAAATGGTAACCTTCTCCTACCCTACACTCAGCTACTAACTTTCACAACGATTCTTCCATCCCTCCCCTCTACTACAAAAAAGAACAACAGCATTCCCATACAATGCATGACCACCCCCACTAACTAACTGTCTAGATAAATTTCTCTTTTAACTCTTTGTAGAATAAGTCTTCACCATGGGTTATTCCCCCCACCCCCTTTCACGATGGGAGGCCTCACACAGGGAACAAAAAGATGAGCAGGAGATTCACAACCATACTGACACATAATACACCAAGAGGGCAAGAGAGATAAATAAGGCATTTGACGTTGCAAGTGATCTGCAATATTAACAGCACCAAGACTAAGCTCCCAGTGGAAAATTTTAATCTTCTTGGAGTAAAAATCCTTCCAGATAGTGCATATTCAATTGCTCACCAGAAAACTTATTATCTTCTGCTTTTTGAATGACAGTTCTCAGTGTCTTCGCAAATATTAACTTTGGCACTCGCCGCTTGCTTGAAGATATCTCCATTGACACACATTGGATCAACAATTTTGTGATGAAAGGCCACGTTTCAGCTGAAGAGAAAACAACATAAATTAATTACCTAACATGGTTTTTGAGGAAAAACAGGAAAACATGCGCAAGTCAAACTAACAGTTGAACGTACGAGATGGAATTTCTTCTGGCTTGAGCTTAGCAGTGTTCTGTCCAATAAATTTACAGAAATCAATCGCTTTTTCTCCCTCTAGCCATGTATTCAACAACTTTATCCCTTCCTGTAAGCACATAAAAGAACATTAATGCAATGATCGCTTGAGCTAAGATGAATATTGATCTACTAGATGATGCAACTATCTGGCTCTGACTACATTAGATTAATTTTCAGCATACAAATTGTGAGAACTAGATACTTCGAACTAGATACTGAGAAGTATAACATTCAGCAATCCCTCAAGGTAACTACCTGGATACTGAAAAGGCATTTCGAACTCCCTATTGATCGAATATACATCGAAAACACAAAAATAAAACTTCTCATAGCTCAGAAACTACAGATATGCACTCTATAAGCTTTTTGCATCATGCATGTCTTGAGACCGGTCGAAAAGAAAATCGAAAGTACAAGAAAATGGTTCTTACCTCGCGAGCTTTAGCTTTATCAGAAGATAGCTTTGAAATGATATCTTGGACATCTCTGGAAGTGACCATGGCACCGTTCGGTGCTCCGGTTGCTATGCTACGATGTCAGTAATGAATGGGAGAGCTCAAAATGGCGGTTGAAGACATCGCAATGGCGGGAAAAAGTGGACAGGCCTGGCAGTGAAAAAGGGCTGTGACTTGGGAAGGGGTGCGAGGCTAGAAACTTATTTCGTTTCGGCTACACGAAGACTATGGAGATTGGGTAATCGCGGTTTCCAAAATCTTTTCCATTTTATTTTGTTTTTTTAAAATAAAACGAAAGGGAAAATATATATAAGTGAAAAATACTTTTTTTTTTTTTTTTTTTGACGATTGACATATCAAAACTACAATTAAATATTGCTCAAACTTTTGATATTCTTAAAACTTTTTATTTACCAAAACTTTTCATTTGCTCATTTTATATCTATAAATATGGGTAGTTCTAGGTTGTAAATCAAATAATTCATCATCTTTTTTCCATTCTCTATTCAAATTATTATATCATCATATTTTTAAAAGATTACATATTTTGATTCTTTTTCATTGTAATTCAAATAACGCAGCAAAAGCATATACAAGCTATCAAGATTTGCTTTCAAGCGTTAAAAGTTAAATTTGATTCACGAAGAGGTATTTTCTGGAAACAAATGAAGAGGTATCACAAGATGGAGTTTAGCTCGACAACACCATATGAACATTACTTTATGCATGTGTATTGCATAAAAATAAACAAATAAGACTTTGCAAACTTAGATAAGAGAAATAAACCAGTTTTACTAAGTGATGCACTGGAAGAATAAAGAACATAAAATTCACCGTTCGGGGTACCCTTGACTTTAATTGAGAATAAATTAATTAAACAAATGAATGCATAAATTAACCAGATAGTTTTTAATGTTTGACTCCTGAACCAAAACATGTCAATATTTAAAAAGAGTGTGGAAGCGATGTCAAGTCCCAACAGCTAAGTCACGGATTCTTTCTGTCATTTGTCATACGGTCTTTTCCCTTACCTAAAAAAATTGAGAGAAAATAACAAGTATAAAAATACACAGAAAGTGATCCAATACTGGGCTCACTAGATGATTTGTTAGCCAATTCTATCGGGACACAATTGTACTCTTTGACCTGAGGGGAAGAAAGCGGTGATTACCTGGGGTGAGGTTGACCTTCTTTCTGCGGTACGACTATTATCTTATTAGAGTCAGTAGCTGGGAATCTCTTCTTCCGCCTATTAGCGTTAGATTCTTTTTTTGACTTCTTGAGAAGACTTGTACATTACACGTCATAGGCATAAGCATAAAATGGGGAACCCAAAGACACACTTTCATAGGTAGTGATCCCGGACATGTGATGTGCTCAGCCCGATAAAACATTAACAGTCACCATTAGTCTAATCATGCAACATTCGACATTCAGATTTCGCACCAACCATAAACACGATATCCTAACCTCAATAACATGGCCATAGGTTTTCAAAACACTATCAAAAATCCATTCATCAGTAAAATCATAGCAAATCATTCCATCAAAATAGAAGCATGCATTCAGCGTAATAGCAAGCATCAACTTGGGGTTCAAAGGTGAATCGGTAATAAATCACTTACCTCATAATTTAAGCCTAAGCAAAAATAGCAATCCAAAGTCCTCTTTATCTTGAGTGAAATTCTTAGACATTAATCAAATTTAAATTTCATCATTAAGGACCTAATTTCAATCACCCAAATTCATCTCAAATATCTCCAATTAACTTACTCAACAACTAATGGTTTTCGGATGACCTCTACGCTTACTAAAAGGTCACGGTTATCGCTAGAAAGCAGTTCACAAAGATCAAAATCCTCATCCTAAAAGCTGAAAATCAATGGGTATCATTAGATTGAAACCAAAACTCGTGGGAATTAAAGATCCCCCAACCATTCATCCCAAAAAAAATTTATATAAATTTTTAAAAAAAAAACTCACCCAAAACTCAAGATTTTGACGAGATATCTCTCCCTTCGACGACAACAATGATACAGTGGACAGATAGAGAGGCGCAACTGGGCTGAGACGTGCTAACCGTTGATCAACAGGTGGCAACGCGAAGAACAGGCGACTGCTGGTTCGACCATCTACAATGCACAAGTGCACAACATATCCTCAAATGTTTAGTTCAAACGCTCTATTTGCCCATCAGTGTGTGGGTGAAAGGCTGTATTGAAATCTAACCGAGTACCCAATGCTGTTTAGAGGCTTTTCCAAAAACTAGAAGTAAAGTGAGGGTCTTCGTCAGATACAATTGATACTAACACCTCATGCAATCTCACTACCTCTTTCACGTATAATCGAGCTCACTTATCACCAAATACGTAGACTTCCTTGGAATGAAATGAGCTACCTTAGTGGGTCTGTCCACTTTAACCCATATCACCGTGTAGCCTTTCGCTCTTATCCGCTTATCTGCATAACTTTTCTGCCCGTCTCGAGCTGTCTTTAAACTTTCTCTAATAAGCTTAACACTTTCAGACGTCTACTGAACAAGTTCTGGGCCTAACAATTTTCTTTCTTCTACTTCATTTTAACATACTGGAGTCCTACATGGTCTTCCGTACAAAGCCTCGTATGGAGCCATTCCAGTACTCGAATGATAACTGTTGTAATATGCAAATTCGACTAACGAAAAATGTGTATCCCAACTACCTCTAAATTACAATACACATGCCCTCAACATATCTTCTAATGTTTGAATTGTTCACTCTGACTGACCATCTACTACGGATGAAAAGCTATACTGAAAGACAACTTGGTGTTTATTACCTTCTGTAAACTAGGCCATGAATTCGACGTAAATCGTGAATCCCGATCTGATTCTATCGATACTAGAGCTCTGAACTGGCTCACAATTCTATCAACATAAAGCTTAGCCAGTCTGTCCAATGTGAAAATAATCTTAACTGGTAAGAATTTGGCTGTTTTCGTCAGTCTATCTATAATCACCCATATCCCGTCATAACCTGATGGCGTCCTGGGCAAACCAGACAAGAAATCCACCGTGACATGCTCCCACTTCTACTCTGGTATTGGGAGTGGATTAAGTAATCCCGCTGGCCTTTCTCATTCAGGTTTAACCTGCTGACATACCAAGCATTTATCAACATATTCTGTTATCTCTCTTTTCATTCTTTAATGTTCTATACATTTGCGTACTGCTAGGATGCATAGCATAGGCTGAATTATGTGCCTCTTCTAGAATAGCCTGCTTAAGTGATAGGGTATTATGTACATATACCCTGCCTTCCCTCAGCAAAACTCCATCCGCTCTTATCTGATAATCAGTCTCCAGGCCATTACCTACCTCTTCAGCTATCTTTTGAAGATTATAATCCTCAACTGTTCACGTAAGATATCATCAACTAGGGTAGGTCATACCTGGAAGGAAGCTAGTACCTGGAATGAAGCTAACAATCCTCTCATTTGGCCAACTACTAGAGTAACCCTGACATTTCTAAACTCAAATGGCAGCAAATCTCTGATTAAGAAAATTGCAACTTTAGTTGTTTCTGACTTCCTACTCAGAGCATCTGGCACTACATTCGCCTTACCAAGATGATACTTGATAGTACAATCATAATCTTTGATCAATTTGATCCACCTTCTTTGCCTCATATTCAACTCTTTTTTTATCAAAAATATATTTTAATCTTTTATGATCAGTGAATATATGGCAACGCTCTCCGAACAAATAATGTCTTCATAGTTATAAAGCTAAAACAACTACCGTCAACTCTAGGTCATGAGTAGGATAGTTATGCTCATGTTTCTTTAACTGGCGAGAAACATAGGTTGTTACTTTCCTATCTTGTATCAGCACACACCCTAATCCCTGTCGGAAGGCATCACAGTAACTCTTAAACTCTTTACCTAGAGTAGGCAGAGTAAGCACAGGTGTTGATACTAGCTTCTGCTTCAACTCTTGAAAACTCCACTCGCATTCTGGCGACCATTCAAACTTCACATCCTTCCTAGTCAGGTTGGTTCATGGAAGAGCTATTTTAAGAAGCCCTCCACAAATCTCCTATAATAACTTGCCAAACCCAGGAAACTACGTACCTCAGATACAGTAGTAGGTCGTTCCCAACTAACTATTGCTTCTGTATTTTGGGGATCCACACTGACTCATGCTGTTGAAACTATATGCCCCATAAATACCACCCGATTCAACCAGAAATCACACTTACTAAACTTGGCATACAACTTCTTCTCTTACAACGTTCACAATACTACTCTCAGATGTTCCATATGCTTCTCCTTATTACTGGAAGAAACCAAAATATCGTCAATAGAAACTATTACAAACTGATTTAAGTAGGGATGGAATATTTTGTTCATAAGATCCATGAATACCGCAGGGATATTCGTTAAACCAAATGGCATTACTAGAAACTCGTAGTGCCCATACCTGGTTCTAAACGCAGTCTTTGGAACATCCATCTTCTTTACCTTAAGCTGATAATAGTCTGATCTCAAATATATCTTAGAGAACATCGTGGCTCCTTTCAGTTGATCAAAGAGATCATCTATACGGGTTAGTAGATATTTATTCTTGATTGTCACCTTGTTCTACTGCCTATAATCTATACATAACCTGAAAGTACTGTCTTTCTTCTTTACAAACAAGACCGACGTTCCCCAAGATGATATACTAGGTTTAACATACCTCTTATCAACTAACACCTGTAATTGAACTTTTAACTCCTTCAACTCTATCGACGCCATCCTATATGGTGCCTGAGAAATAGAAGCTGTACCTGAAATTAAATCAATAGTAAGCTCAACTTCCCTGTCAGGTGGCAAACCTGTTAACTTCTTAGGGAATACATCTCCTGCACAATTGTACATCTTCAAGTTTCAGTTTCTTATCCTGTGAAACAATTATATGAGGTAAATAGGCTTCACATTACTCAGCAGCTTCCTAACTTTCATTACTAATATTAAGCTACCTGGAACTAATATTTTACTACCTACAAATAGTATTTCCTATTCACTTGGTTACGAAATACTATTTCTTTCCTAAAGCAATCAATAGATGCATAATGCTTACTCAAGAAATCCATGCGTAGAATAACATCAAATTCCAGTAACTCTAATGGAATCAAATCAACCCATAAACTCTGACTTCCAATAACTACCTCACAATGCTTGTAGTATTCACGCACAACTAGAACATCTCCAACAGGTGTTGGAATAAACAAATCCTCAGGAATATTCTCAGACATTCTATCTATATGCAATGCAAACATACTAGATATGAATGAATGTGTAGCACCACAATCAAATAATACATAAGCACACTGGTTACATAGAATTACTGTACTAGTCACGATGTCTAGAGACTCCTTCACTTCCTAGTGAGTTATTGCATACACTCTACCCTGTCGCTAGAAACGTTCTGCTACCCCTTTCTGCTTTGCTCTACTGGAATCCTCACCTCTGGCTCCAGTTGTTCTGGGTTGATCTACTGTTTAGGAAACAACTTTCTAATCTGTCTGTGCCTCTCACACAAGCTGAGGACAATCTCTTTTAAAGTGTCTTGCCTGTCCACATTGGAAATAGACATTCTTACTACTGTAACTGTGAACCCCGAATCCTAATTTCTCTACTTGAGTATGTTCTCTACTAAAACTAGTGTGAGGAGTAGGTTGGTGTGGAAACTAGTGTGGAATGGTAGAGGAAAAAGTGGAGATTTGAAGAAAAAAGGAAATTTGGAAGTTTAACTCTTGGGGAAAATTTGGAAAATTTGGCTAAGTATAGAATTTTGTGTGGGATGCGTTGGAAGGGACCAATGCGTTGGAAGGATGTGTTGGATGATGGATGCGTTGGATGTGTTGGTGAAGGAAGGAAAATGGAAGTGAGGCATTGGGATGGCACGAGGGCTGAAGGGTGGCATGCGTCGATCAGCCTCGGGCAGCGCCCATGCAATACGTCAAGCAACCTCGGCCAGCGCCCTTGCAATGCGTCCAGCAGCCTCAGCCAGACGCCCCTGCCATGCGACAAGCGGCCATGCGTTGAGCGCCCTGTCGAGCGGCCACGCCCATGTGATGAGTGCCCTGTCGAGCAGTCATGTCGTGCGTCGAGGTGCCCTACCATGCAGCCAAGCGCGCATGCGGCCGAGCGAGTGAGCGATGGCCAGCATACACCGCACGCTCATGCGTCGAGTGACTAACCTATGCAGCACACTATGCGTTGGTGGTCAACACCATGTGCCCATGCCAAGCAAGCCGTGCAAGTGAGCCATGCGTCGAGGATGGACGGTCACCCTATGCGTAGGTGATGGTTAGCTCCTTACGATGGCTAAATTGAATTGTAATGATAGTGAACTGGCTTGCTATGCGTTAAGTAGAGGCTATCCGTTGTTTATGGACTAGGCGTTGAGTATCCAAGAGTTGGACGCATACAAGAGTGAGGTCACATAGAAAACGTCATCAAAACCATGTGTCTTCTTGGGAGGAAAGCCTTAAGCCTTAAGAATTTGAGTTGGTGGCATAAGATTGAAGGCTTATGCATTGGCAACATGGGAGTAAGACACTTAGCTTGCAATGATCACATCATTACGTTGATGAGGTGAGAAGGAGACACTTGGCCATGCAGCCAAGTAGGTGGTGTCAACTCCAGAGAAGGTTTGGATGCCTATAAATAGAGCCATGAGACTTCATTTTTAGTTCACAATTCAGAAATACCGTAAAAAGAGTGAGAGAGTGAGCAAACCTTGCGTTGGAGCCAAATCCATGCGTTAGACATAGAGGACGCATTGAACAGTGAGGTATGATGAGGACGTATCAACTTGGGATGAAAAGTTCTCCCAATTTACTCCTGCGTTTGGAGTGATTTCAAAGCCACCTAAAAGCTCTTTCAGGGTAGGGCTGCCGGAAGAAAAGCTCAAAGGGATCGGGCTGGAAACTGAAAAGAAGACAGAAGGGTCAGGCTGTCGGATCAGTTTGGGCCAATCTTGAAGATTCTGTGATTCCGGCCAAACCACAAAGAGTTCTAAGCTCAAATTTTAGGGTAAGCTTCCTGAGACATTTTAAAACATGTTTGTAGAAGGAAGTATCTCAAAATAAAGATCATAACTATGAGTAATCTAAGCTATAAATTGAATCTGGATTCTAGGGGTGAAAAGGGAGATACTAGAGTGAAAAGCTCCTAAGCAATCAAGGTGAGTGGCTAAAACGTTTTGACTAAAACATTTGCTTAAAATGTTTGATTACAACGTGTTATAGAAAGCATGTTTTAAAGAAGATTATTCTCATGTCAGGTAGTTTTACAAAGTGATTCCAAGCAAACCATGAGTTATGTTTTAAACGCATGCATGTATGAGAAATTGTTGAAAAGCGATTTATATGTGTTAAATATACTTAGCATGCGTTAGTACCTTTAAAGCCATGTTTTTATATGTGCTATACTTTACATGCTTTAAAGAGAAAGTCATTTATGACTAGTTTTACTTAAAACGCAATATCGAAGGACATTTGAGAAGGTATCTGCCCAATTAGATACTGAAGGACATTTGAGAAGGTACCAAACCTATCAGGGACTGAAGAACGTTTGAGAAGGTATCTGAACAAAAGTACCTAAGATATGATGGTACTTAGTATGGCCACGTGCACGTAGGTAGTTAGAGTCAGAGATTGAGCAAAAAGGTTCTCTCTTGACTAACAGTTAGTGTTGGGATTGTTTTATCCACAATAAAGATTATTCTCAACTAAGAAATAGTTTTACTGTTTTATGATTAAAACAACTTTATATGTTTTATGCTTGGAAAATGTTTATACTACATAGAAGCTTATATTTCAGTTAAACTCTTTATTGAGATTTGCATGAGAATTAATTATCTTTCTTAAGTCACTCACTGGGCGCAAGCTCACCCCGTTTTCAAATGTTTTCTCCCCCCCCCCCCCCACCATAGGTAGCGGTCAAATCCTCTGAAAATAGCTCTGCATATGCTCTGCCACTAAAGGAATAAGAGATTTGTAACCCGTCGATTTAGATGGTTACTGTTACTATTGTACACATGCTACTGTTGTTCATATAGGGACTAGGGTTTTTGAGTTTTGGGACTTGTGAATCTAATGTTGTAACGACTCTAAATACGTTATGCTTTTAAATTAATAAATTTTGGCCTAAAGATATTCCGCTATATAGAAGTTATATTTTGGTATCAGAGTTATTCCGCAAGAGGTATTAGGCAGTAAGTGTCAGGCAAAGGGTTGATAACTACTGCAGTCACGCCCTTCTCTAGGCTAAGAGGGTGGTCTGGGGCGGGGTGTGACAGTAACACATTCCAAAATGATGCTTCCCACAACTAGAATATAGGGGTTTCCTACTTATACTAGCTACTGACTTACCAGTACTTCCAGTCACCGATTTACTAGCTGACCTACCTGCAAGTCTTGATCTTTTTCTACTTGAGCGTTGCTGGCTTGCACCTCTCTGACTCTTCATAATTGACTGTCCAGATAATGAAGGCCTAAAACTCTTACCTCTAGATTCTGGTGGAACTCCTTCTTGCTTCTCCTTAACCTTTAGTAACGGTTCTACATTCGCTAAGCTTCTCTCTACTCTGATAGTTGTCTCAACTAACTGACTGAAATCCACCCAATTAGTTGTAAAAGTGACTGGAGTACAAATTTCCTTTCTTAAACCATTCTCAAATCTTCGACATTCCTCTTTATTTTCTGCTATAATCGGAAGAGCGTACTGTGATAACTCTGTGAACCTTTGCTCGTATTTAACGACCGTCATCGATCCCTGAACTAATCTGAGGAACTCATCTCTCTTAGCTTCCTGAAGGAGCTAGGGTAGTATTTTTCTTTAAAATTTTTTCTAAACTCTGGCCAAGACATGGCCTCTAAACCATCTCGTCTAACGTTCGCCACTTTTCACCATCTTTCGACTCCCTTCCGTAACAGGAACATCACTAATCCGACCTTACAGTTGTTCGAACATTTCATCGCACGAAAGAATTTCTCGATCAAATTTAACCAAATCTCAGCATCTTTCGGATCGGTGGCACCCTTAAACGTTGTTACACCTAAGGCCTTTAACTTTTTGATGTCGTACTTCTTTTCCAGATCTTCCTTAACTGACCTTACACTCGTCGCCAATCTCTAGGTGGTCTTGTCAAATACCCTATCCTCTAACTGAGGATTTGTTCTCACATGTGGGGTACTCGATTCACTTTCTGATGTCGTTTCTGTAACTACTGGATTTTTACCTCTTCTTCTACTGGAATCTGGATCCCTTCTAACTTCGGCATCTCTAGCAGTAGGGTCAAGATTCCTATCTACTGTCTGCTTGCTCAGCCTGCCATTTTTTCTCGGCATCTTTACACCTAATTATAAAGTACACATGTTAGGGACCTAAACTAATGCATGAACTCTCTCTTTTCCCAAGACCTTGTGCTTTGATACCAACTTGTCACACCCCTCTTAGACTACCCATAAACACTGTAAAGGAATGTGACTGTAGTAGTTACCACTCAACTAGAAGCACTTATTGCATAACTTTCTTACTCACCTACTTAAAAACCCTGGTAAACGAATGAATAATGGTGTATACAGAACAATTCAACTAGCATCTCCCTTTAAAAAATAGTAACAGGGTTTCATACATCCTAAGACAAACATAACATATATAAATCAAAAAAGCAGTGGGTCCCGACAAACTAGCCTTGTCCCTATATGAACATGACATGTGTACGAGTGCATACAAAACCAACATCAAAGCTTCTTTCCAAGCTAAATTCTTGAGTGGCAGAGCAGCAGTAGAGCTACCTCCTGGGAAATTGACCGCCACCTAGGGAGAGAAAATATTTCAAACAAGGTGAGCTCCTAGCCCAATGGGTGACTAGATAAGTATAACAACATACTTAAATTTTGAAAATCATCAAGTAAACTCATACTTAAAACTTTTATAACATGTAATATCTAGAAAGCATTAAATATCTGAATCCTTAGTTGAGAGAGAACTTCTTTGCTTAATCACTCAACGTCAAGTGTTAGCTGGTGTGGAGTGACCTCGACACAACCAACGTCAAATTTTCCTACGTACATGTGGTTATTACTAAGTACCATCATACTTTAGGTACTATTGCCTAGATACCTTCTCATTGTCATTCAGTATCGAGTTCTAGCATTAATCATTAAACTCATACTTTGAAAACATGGCATCATAAGATATATGCTTTAATACTTTTACTATCAACCTTCTGTTGGCTTTTTGGTCCTTAATCTCAAATTAATTAATTTTAATTAATTAATTAATCAATATTTTGATGATAACAAACTTAATTTTAATTATTGAAAATTTTAGTGTTTTAATATTTCCATAGCATAGAGCTCGAAACAACGATTCCAACACCTCTTGAATCACTCAAATCGGAGCTAAAACGAAGATGATATAACCGAAACAAGTCTATAGAGAAAATACCGTGGTGGATGACGTGGCATAACCAGACCATTTGCATGTAGACATGTGATAACATATTGGTTGAATGGTGGATCATTAAGAGATTAACATATGATGGACTTTTGATTTTTGGATTGATTTAAAAAATGAAATTTAAAAGAAATTTAAAAGGAAAATAAATTTAATATTATTTTATGTTTGTGTCTAACGGCTAATTTTTTACACATGGTATATTTTTTTATTTTTGGATTGACTTTAAAAAGAATCAATTTAAAAAGAAAATTAATTAAAAGAAAAATGAATTTAATATTATTTTATGTTTGTGTCTAACGGCTAGTTTTTGACACATGGTATGTTTTTTATTTTTTGGATTAATTTTTAAAAGAAAAGGAATTTAATATTATATCTTGTTTGTATCTAACGACTAGTTTAGTTTAAATCTCCACCATTGATTTTTCTTTTCCAAAATCCAATGGTCCAAATTAATTGTGGTTTCTAAAAATTTTTCCATCTCTATATAAACCATCTTCCTCTCCAAATTTTGTACTAACAAATTTTATATTTCATAATCCTCCAAAACTCAAAAGTTTCCATTGTTGCTCTCTCTAAGCTCCCAATTTTTTTCTTTCTTTTCATCTTATTCTTGAGAGAGTGTTATTGTATTGTGAGGATAAATTTGTTGAGTGCTTAAACTTGTAAATCCACTCTAGTGAGAGTTGTATTGTGTTCTTCAAAAATTCCAACATTTGTAACGGTTTGATCCTAAACCGTGGAAAGGATCGAGTTTGCTCTTGAACCCATAAAAGAAGCAGTGGTGTAACGGTTGGGCTCTAATCCGTGGAAAGAATCGGAAAGATTTTATTCATATTCCCAAGAGGCGCTTGGGGAGTGGAGTAGGTCAAGTTTGACCGAACCACTATTAAAATTACGGTATCTTCTTCTCTAACTCTTTCCTTTTTATTTTTGCAATTAATTTAAGCAATTTATTGTATGTTTTAGTTTGTTCTTATTTATTTGCTAAAATTTGATAGAATTAAATTATCACACTTTTTGTCATCTTATTTGTTGCATAAATTGAATTTTTCTTATTATTTCTAAAAAGTGTATTAATTAGTTTAATTGGGTTAATTTAGAAAAAAAGTTTAATTAAATCCTATTCACTCCCTCTAGGGTTGCCATATCGATCCAACAACTTCATCTCTTACGCATGCTCTTTGGATAAATAAGTAATGAAATACTTAAGTCATGCTTATAAACTCCTTCAAAAACATAGCATACGTCATTAGCTTTCACGTACATAGCTTGCTTGGAAAATATTTTAATCATGAATATAGACAAGCATAAGTCTAATATCTCGTAAGCATGTGTTACTAAACATTTGAAAAATATTGACTTGTCACTCACAACTTTGGCAACTTCTTTAAGGTTGGTAAGCTTCTTCTATTGGTGTCAATCCTGTGGACACAACAAAATACTTTAGCTACTAGTAATGGTCTCTCTTTTGAGATTAACTTGCATAATTAAGCTCAACATCATCTCTAAAATAGGGTATCCTCATCTCAACGCATACCTTCTATGCATCCAGCACTTAGGAAAAATCTTGGTTGCTTAAGACTAGATCATGCGACCACTTAACACCAACCAAACTGGTATTAGAGCATCATTTAAACAGTCAATTCGGTTTAATTTTGGTTTGGTGGGTGTTGTTCATAAGTTGTATGAAAATGATGAATTGATATGTTTTTTTTGTTAGTTTTGGCATTGTTTTCTCTTTAATTATGTTGTAATTCTTGTAATTGGCTCTTAATTGATGGGCCTTAGTGTGTGATTAAGTGTTTGTAATTTTATTGGAGACATTAGAGTTTCAATTAAGATGTAATTGAAGAAATAAGTGAAGAAGGTCATATAGTAGGAACTGGATTTTCAGCCACTGTCCAATACTCGATGCACGATGCCATACTTGATGAGCAACTCGATGATATTTTGTGAAATACTTGATGCACGATGCCATACTCGATGGTACTCGATGCTCATATTCGATGGTATTTTGTGAAATACTTGATCCATGATGCCATACTCGATGGTACTTAATGCTCATACTCGATGGTATTTTGTGAAATACTCGATGCATGATGTCGTACTCGATGGCATACTCGATGGTATTTTGTGAAATACTCGATGAACATTGGCATACTCGATGCTCGATGGTACTCGATGGTTTTTGCCTGGTTCAACCCAATTTTGAGCATTGGAGTTCTGGTTCGAGAGGTTCGGGTCCAATTCAAGGCAATTTGAGCAATCCAAAAGTGTTTTGGAGCCGATTTTTGCTGAATTTTGTAATAATTAGGCCTTTGTTTGCTTGAAAATGCCAAAGCTAAAACCATATCAGCTTGTGTTTAATTATTTTTGCATGTGATGTATGTTATAATTAAATAAAACTTCTATGTGCATAAAACATGTCATGTAGATTTTAAATCCCACCATAGAAAGCATGTTACATGGATTCAAAGTATGTTATAAAGTGTTATAATATATAGTATGCATGTATATGGTTTCAAATGTTTTAATATAAATGTTATATTAAATATTGAATGTCTTTGATGTATGTTATGGTTGCTTAGCATGTCCAAAATTTTGTAAGCTGTTATAAAATTGGGTTAGACATTTAAAATCCATAACAAAGATAAGTTGCATGCTCACGTAAGTTAACCACCCGTTTTAATAGTTAAAATATGTCGACATCTTATAAAATGTGGTTACAAACTCAACTGGTATATAATCCTGTCTAAGACTGGGGGTATTTAAGTTGATAGTTTACGTAACACCTCCTACCTGGGGATTATGATCGAATAATTGAGCATTGTTAACCGGTTTTATGAGCAATATGAGCGGTGTGAGATTTTAAAATTGGTTTATCACCTAGACATTGTAGGTTAAATCCAATTATAAACGTTATACTTGGACAAACACCTAGACTTAGGTTGTTTAATTAGCTGGAACATTACTAAGTAAAAATATACCTAACCAAATAATGGAACACTTTAGTGGGAGTTTAATAGTATACATGATATGTTATTAGAACGCTTCAGTGGGAATTTAATAACGTTTCGGTGTGAGATTAATAACATATATGATATGTTATTTTTAGCTCTCATGTCCCTAAGAGTTCACATCGAGATTCATGCTTTGCTTCGTGTCAATTATACCTCAACTGCTCCATTCAGAAAGTGTTGGCATGAATCAAGATCAGATGAATATGGGAAGTTGTTCACAATAAAATCAAAAGTGATGTTCTTATTTTAAATCTCACGTCCTAAGATTTCACATCGTGAGATCCATGCAATGCTTCATGTCGATTATGAACTTCGACTGCTCCATTTGGAAAATGTTTGCATGGGGTCAAAATCAAAGTGAATGAAGGGAAGTTGTTCAATGTAAAATCAAATATAGGATATATTGATTTCAACTCTCACGTCCCTAGAAAGTTCATACCATGAGATCCATGCAACACTTTGTGAAGATTATGAACCTCAATTGCTCCATTCGAAAAGTGTTTGCATGGGGTCAAGATCAAGGTGGATGGGGGAAGTAGTTCATAGTAAATGGGTGAAGGATATGTGTCAACACATCCTGTGGTCTCTTTCATCTGTTTGAACTGTAAGATTCCTATGTTGCGTCTGCTTCTCGTCTTTAAGTCTGCCTTACTAGTTGTTTAATGATAGCTATCTCCTCGGAGGGTTGTAACATGGGATTTAGAACAACCCAAACTCCAGAAATGGATAGGATTTCTTAGGTCGTTTTTCAACCTTGACTTTCCAATTCGATAGCATCGAGGCCGACTTCTAAGGTCTGAAAATGGAGGGTTACATTTACGAAATTACTAAAGTGTTAGTAAGTTCTGACAAAAAACGGTAGCTAAAAAATATCGAAATATGAGTTATTCTGGAGATAGTATTTAGTCGAGAATATAATACTTTAGTGAAGGAGTATTTGACTGCCCCTTGGTAGCACTTATTTTTATCATTGCAAATAAATAATGATTATGGGTACATTATTACTTTTTGCTAAAACTTTATTTGGATTTAGTTGCAATTTACAATAAGAATATGTTTAAAATTTCAGCATGTCGAATTCTTCTAAAATACTCGCTTCTGCTTTAATTGAGGGTAATAACAATTCAACATACAAATTACTAGCAAATGATGATTCAAAACAAGTTTTAATAGAGAGAATTTTCCTCTATCTCCCAAATCATCTAAAGTTTTGAACAATATAGATGAGAATTAAAATTTCGAACGACAGAGTAAATGCGATTTACTAGTCATTGAAAAATACTTAGTGGAAGGCGATAAAAAGACCTAGATAATAAATTCAGGTGCTGCTAATTATATCTGTATTTTCTCTCACGAAACTAGTTCCTGGAGACAACTTATAGAAGGCAAAGCGATCTTTAAGATAGGGACCGGAGAGGTTGTTTCAGCTAAAGCAGTGGAAGATATGAAGTTATTTATAGGACATAGGTATATTTTACTTGAAAATTTTTATTATGTTCCTTTTATGAAAAGGAATTTAATATCCATCTCATTTTTGCTGGAACAAAATTACAAAGTTTCTTTTGAAAATAATGAAGTGTTCATTACTTCCAAATGCATATCTTTGGCACTTGAAACTCGATCACATAAATCTCAATAGGATCGAGAGATTGGTGAAGAATGGCAATCTAAATCAGTTAGAAGACAGTTCATTACTGTCATGTGAATATTGTCTTGAGGGTAAAGTGACTTAAATATCTTTTTCTAGAAGAGGTTTTAGAGCCAAAGAACCCCTGGAGCTAGTACATTTAGACCTTTGTGGTCCGATGAATGTTAAAGCTAGAGAAGGGTATGAATATTTCATCAACTTCATCAATGATTATTCAAGGTATGACTATATTTACCTAATACATTAGAAGTCTGGTACACTTGAAAATTTCAAGGAATATAAGGTAGAGGTTGAGAACCAATTAGGTAAAAAGCTTAAAACACTTTGATTAGATCGAGGTGGTGAGTGTATGGATTTGAAATTCCAGGACTTTTTGATAGAACACGGAATCCAGTTACAACACGCAGTACCTGACACACCACAATAGAATGGTGCAGGAAAAAGGAGAAATAGAACCTTGTTAGACATAGTTCATTCTATGATGAGTTATGCTCAATTGCCAAATTCTTTTTGGGGTCACGCAGTTGAGACTGGGGTGTATATATTGAGCATGGTTCCCTTGAAAAGTGTTTCTGAAACACCTTACGAGCTATGGAGATGACGTAAAGGTAGTTTTTGACACTTTAGAATTTGGGGATGCCCAACACATGCGTTGGTGCAAAATCCTAAAAAGTTGGAACATCGTTCAAAGATATGCCTATTTGTAGGTTACGCTAAAGAAACAAAAAGTGGTTTCTTTTATGATCCTCAGGAAGATAAAGTTTTTTTTATTGACAAATACAACTTTCCTAGAGGAAGACCACATCAAGAATCACCAACCTCGCAATAAGCTAGTAATAAATGAAGTGACCAGAGAAACGACAAATGCATCAACAAGAGTTGTAGATCCCGTAGGTCCATCAACAAGAGTTGTTGACGAAATTGGTACTTCACGTCCTTCTCAAGAGTTGAGAGTGCCCCGATATAGTTGGAAGGTTGTGCAACAGTCTGACCGGTACATGGCTTTAACTGAAACTCAAGTCATCATACCTGATGATGGCTTAAAGAATCCATTAATTTTCAAACAAGCAATGTAATATGTGGATAAAAAACAGTGGGTTAAAGTCATGGATCTTGAAATGGAGCCAATGTAATTCAATTCAGTCTGGGTTCTTATAGATCAACCAGAAGGGTAAAACCTATCGGTTGTAAGTGGATCTACAGGAGAAAACGAGACCAAGCTGACAGGTATAGACCTACAAAGCTAGGCTTGTGGCAAAAGGGTTTACCCAAAAAGAGGGGGTGGACTATGAAGAAACCTTCTCTCCGGTTGTCATGATAAAGTCTATTAGAATACTTTTGTCCATAGCTATATTTTATGATTATGAAACTTGGCAAATGGATGTCAAGACAACCTTCCTAAATGGCTATCTTGAGAAGAGTATCTATATGTCTCAACCAAAAGGATTTATTGAACGGGGTCAAGAGCAAAAGATTTACAAGCTTAATTGATTCATTTATGGATTGGAACAAGTGTCTCGATCCTGAAATATTAGATTTGTCACTGCAATCAAATCTTATGGCTTTGACCAAAACGTTGACAAACCTTGTGTTTACAAGAAAATCGTTAACAAAACTGTCACTTTTCTGGTTCTATATATTGATAATATTCTACTTATAGAAAATGAAATAGAATTTCTGGCTGATGTCAAGAGATGGCTTGCTATGCAATTCCAAATGAAAGATTTAGGTGAAGGGCAATATGTTTTATGGATTCAAATAGTTCGGAATCAAAAGATAGAACTTTAGCATTATCTCAGACATCTTATATAGATAAGATGTTGTCTAGATATAAAATGCAAAATTCCAAGAAAGGAATATTGTCTTTCAGACATGGAATCATCTGTCTAAGGAACAAAGTCCTAAGACACCTCAAAATGTTGAGGTTATGAAACGAATTTCATATGCATCAGCAGTAGGGAGCTTAATGTATGCCATGTTGTATACTCGTCCCAACATATGCTATGGAATCAGAATAGTCAGCAGATTTTAGTCCAATCTAGGATATGATCATTGGATCACCGGTAAAAACATCCTCAAGTATCTATGGAGAACGGGGAATTATATGCTCATGTATGGTGCTAAGGATCTGATCCTTATTGGATACACTGATTCTGACTTCACAAGGAAATCAACTTTAGGGTCAGTATTCACTCTAACTGAAGGAGCAATAGTGTGAAGGAGTAACAAGCAAAGTTGTATTGTTGACTCCACAATGGAAGCTGAGTATGTACCTACAAGTGAAGCAACAAAAGAAGTAGTATGGCTCATAAGGTTCCTGCCTGACTTGGACATGGTTCCAAATATGCACTTGCTAGTCACTTTATATTGTGATTAACAGTGGAGCAATTGCAAACTCAAAGGAACCTAGAAGCCATAAACGTGGAAAGCACATCGAACAAAAGTACCATTAGGAAGATTGTACACATAGGAGATGTGATTGTCATGCAGATAGCCTCACAAGACAACTTAGCTAATCCATTTACAAAAGCTCTCTTGGCTAAAGTGTTCGAGGGTCACCTAGTGGGACTAAGACTACGAGATACTTTCTACTAGGACAAGTGGGAGAAATAATAGGTATTTGATGCCCTAGTTTATTGTAATTTTTTTTTTGTTTTCTCTCATTGAACTCAACATTGTATATATTTATCCACTGGAGTTTTAGTCCAAGTGGGAGTTTGTTGGGTTGTATGTCCTAAAACTCGCAGTTTGTAGAGTTAAACATTTTTTATTATCAATAAAGATGTTATTCAACATTTTTTCAATAAAGTTGGTATTGTATTTGTAAATTGCACTTGTAAAGACTAAATCTAATCAATTAAGATCCATGACTATTATATGAATACTTGAATTTCATGTGGAGACATAAAAGTGGATCAGGTTCAAGTAAATACTCAAAATGATCTATAGTATACGAATAAGCTTGGGTGCTTTATTCTGATAATACTATTGGATGCGATCCATTCTGTAATTGTTACAATTTGTTGTAAGGTGCTACAAACGAAGTGATCCTGATTCGTACATGTATTGAATGAGGAGTGGGGGTGTCCTATGCAATGTGTTTGTATAAGATCAGACCAAAAAATTAGTCACTCCTACTTTAAAACACTGTTTACTATTTAAGATTGCCTATTTCGCTTAGATGAGCTAGTAACTCGATATTAATCCTGAGCTAACTATGAACTCCTGGTTATTTAGGATTATCCTTTGATTTGAATAGATGAGTGTTGGCTCAACAACGCCAACTCAATAAGCCTCTCATTTCAGGAGTAAGAACGGGTAGATAGCTGGGGACATAGGGTGCAAGATGGAATTCACGCCTACCCAATTGAGGGATAGAAGAAAGGTCGTTCTCTTAAGTGCTGAATTCGTATCTTGAAAAAGGGGCCCCACCCTCTCATTGGCCCGAGAGGAATCCAATTTAGTGATTGGATCACAAACCAATTGTTCATTAAAGGGTCAGTGGAACTTAAGGAGCAAGACGTAATTTTGGGGGTAAAATAACATTTGACCCAACCGTTATTACAAACAACTTGTGAAGGATCGACTTACTGATTATGGTGGACACAAATATATCTACAATGAGAAGAGTGTAACTATCAAACTATAGTGGTGTGACTCGATAGTTAACGAATATTGATTAATTTAGTCTAAAGAGTTTTAGCCAATTAATCTCAAATCGTCGGAGCTCATGATCTGTAGGTTCATAAGGTCCCTCTACTAGGTTGTAAAACATGGACACCTTGAATTAATGAATTGAATGAATTTGGAATGATATCAATTGGAAGTGTTCAAATTGAATTTCAATTTGAAATGTTCAAATTGAATTTAGAGTTTGAATTTGAATAATTCAAATTCAAATTAAGGTTTGTATAATTATATAACGTTTAATTTATTGAAATTAAACGAAATTGAAGAGTTTATAATATTTAAATATTGATTTAAATATTAATTACATGAATAGGATTCATGTTTAAAATTAGGGGTGTGATTAATTTAATATTTGATATTAAATTGTTATTTAATTAATTAAAATAAAATTATTTTTCAAATTTAATTCAATTTGAGAAATTGAATTCTGAAATTTTGATTTAAATTAATTTTGAATTAATTGAAATAAAATTCAATTTGTATTAGGAATTTGGAATTTTAGTGGAAAATTCCAAAGTTTCACCAACTAGTAGGTGGAACTCTACAATCCACACATCTATCCCACTCAATCTTCAACTTTGAAGTGTCTTTGACATAATTCACTGATGCCTGCATGTAGTTGAAGAATAAAAATACTCCAATTTGTGAGAATTCAAGAATAAGAGGATTGAAGAACTAGAGGAAAGAGTTCATGTTGAGTTATTCTCCTTAACTTGAAAACTCATCCTTTTCCCTTCACAAATTTAGCTCAATTGTGAGTTCCACCACTCAAATTCAAGACTGAGAATAGTAAAGAAGATATCTTAGTGGTTCACTGAATATTTGGAGCTGAGAATTCGTGAGGAGTAGCTTAGAACAGAGAGAAATTCTTCGAAGGTATGTGTTTCTTGAAACCATCTTATTACCCTTTGAACATGCTTGTTTTAATGTCAAAATTAAGAAATTAGAGTGCTTAATGATCCTGGTTTCTTCCACTGCTTGTTTTTGTATTCCAACAGAGTCAACGCCTGCTTATGCACTTATCCAGTCGCACGCCTTCACATGCTCAACGCAACCTTGCGCGCCTACTCGTACACACTGCACAACCTTTGCATCCAACACTCAGCGTATTCGCCCGCTCAGCCTGACGCACGTCTTTAGCCCTCTCGCGCACAGCCTGACGCGTTCCCTCACGCAAAGCCTCTGCGTTACTTAGTTCTTATGCGCGTATTATCTTTAACGCGTCCATGCTTTCAACACATGCCTACTCAATGCGTCATGCACTCCCGCACAACTCATCGCTTAGCTTGGTCCCTTGTGTGTGTGTTGAGCTGCCTTTTTGTTCAACCAAAACAATTGTCTGCTTGTTCAAAATTCTCAAAATCAACTTATAATTCAAATAACTTATTTCCAAGTCTTTTCTTAGAAACTTTCCTTCTATAAACTTGTTCAAAATTGTCTTAACTTGCTTACCTTAAATTTTGAGCTCAATATTTCGTGTGCTTTGGCAAAAATCTTTAAATCTTCAACACTGGCCCAAAATCACCTAGGAGCTCGGTCTTCTCTCAAATTCTTTGAATTCCAGCTCGATTTTTTTATGGAATTTCCTTTCGGCAGGCCTAGATTACCAACTAAACTCATAAGGCTTTCAAATGATTTGGAATTACTATGATAACATAAGTAGTTCATTCAAACCAACCTTTTTAAACTGACCAACCACTTTATACCACAGACTGCATGCCTCCCTTCAATTTCAAGTTGCCAACTCCTCCCACTAAAATAGATTAGGTAATTTGATTATGATAATAGCTGGCCACTTAATGGATGGTTAAGCTTATCACTTTCCCTTGGCCATCAACGCAAGGCTCATTCCTCACATCAATACTTGCTACCACTTGGTCGCATACCCCTTTGGCTATGTATCAACTAGCCTTAGCCAACGAGTGGCTCAACCCATCGCATCACCAATTAGACGCACGCCTTGGAATCGTTCGTACTACCGCGCATCAAGTCCAACTAACGCACGCACGTAAGCCTTGGAACTCACCTCATCCTCATCGCACTTCCCCTCAAGCAACACATGTCTCTTAAGCCTTGCGACAACGCAACCAGCGCAATCCAAGCACTCGCTTGGTCTTCCAGCGCATGGGGCCTTCATGTCACGCTCGCCTGCCGCTCAATACACAACGCATACTCTAGTGCAACTCCCTTGCATAGTTCTGTGGCTAACGCTTAGACTCCTTGTTGCACGCTGGTCAGCACGCACGTCTAGCCTTAATGCCTAGACTGCCTTGCCCATGCCAAGAGCTCAACGCCTCGATAACCGAATGCCTACACGCCTAGCGTTTCCACGCACATCAACAGCCTATCAAGGCCTTGACCACCGTCTGCCCCTTGCTAACGCATAGCAAGCCCTCGACCATACTTATCCTTGGTTTCCGCACACCACAAGCTCCATACGCTCATGTTTCACAAGCTTCATTGCAAGGCTACTTTTGTTTTCAACACTTAGCTAAATTTTTACATACTAATGCCAAACATCTTACTAACCGAGATCTTATATCTCAAAACTCAAAATTCCTTCGTTTCTTCTTCAATATCTTCATGCCTTTCCCTACAATCATAACATTAATTCATGCTTAACTTACTTAGCATATTAATGAACATACTTAGGTAGGAACATAGGGTTTGGGTTTCACAATACATCTTCGTGTTGCCAAGATGTATCAGCACCAAGATGTATCAAGAATGGGGAACTATGAGCTTATGTCAACAATTCATTCTGAAGATTATTGTCTATAAATACGCATAAACGTCCCTAATAAAGGAGACCATGATCCAAAGACACTGAAATTCACTTTCTGGATGTAACTCCACTTGACAAATTTTTTTAATAAGGTAAGAATCGCCCCGTTGTGCATCGATATTCCTCTATCTTAAGGTCGGTTGTAATATGAGCCATGCTAGCTGTGAAATGACTTCCCCCACTGCTACTGTAATTTTAGCCCGTTCAAAATCATTACATATTTGAGTATGTTTGGTAGTTAAGGCTGCTAAATTAGTTGTCTACTGAGAGCATCTGCCACCACATTTGCCTTTCCTTTATGATACAGAATTTTACAATTATAATCTTTCACTAACTCGAACCACCTGCTTGGATGAAACCCTTGTCAAGAAACTCTTACAATTGGATCCTAAACTCTTTCAGTTCTGCTGAAGCCATTTTATACGGAGATTTAGAGATAGGAATGGTGTTTGTTCTAACTCAATAGTGAAATCTCTCTCTATATATAGTGGCAAACCTGGAATATCCTCTGGAAAAATGTATGGATACTCTCTCACGACTAACTCGGACGACAAAGTGTCCTCAGGGTCTCTGGTATCAACTACACTGGCCAATAGGCCCTAAGCACCCTAGCCAACCGTCTTCATAGCTTTTAGAGTTGAGACTATCTTAGGCAAAGCCTCGATCTTGGCTATTCTAAGCCCAAAACTAGCTTCCGTAGGAGGGCTAAAGACTACTTCTTTATGAAAACAATATATGATGGCATGGTTGGTAGCCTACCAATCCATGCCTAATATAACATCGAAATCCAACAAATCTAGGACTAGCAAAGTCAAGTCTAACATATGTTATGCTATTACAAACTAACATGCTTTTACCCTCTCTATCACATGAATAACATCTTCAGATGGAGTAGAAACAGAAATCACATATTGAATGGCTCTAATTTTATACTAGCATGCTTCATAAATGCATATGATATAGATAAATGTGTTGATCCAGAGTCAAACAATACAAGAGCATAATGTCCCAAAATAGGAAGCATACATGTCACCACCGAGTCTGACTTATTTGCCTCTCGTCGAGTCATAGCATAAACTTAACCCTACTGTTGTTGTCTATTTAAACTCCCCTATTGTGAACTCAGAAGCTGATCCTTACCACCTCTAGTACTGCCACTAAGGCATTGGTTGGTCGTATGCCTCATTTTCTTACACTTGAAACAAGTTCTTGTACCAATCAAACAACGTCCTCAATGACGCTTCCCACACGATTTGCACACGGGCCTATCCCTTCAGACTTCTCCTTAATATAAACTCACTGCTTGATATGTCCTAGTGGCCTTTCTATGATCTGGCTCTTTTGTGGAGGCTTTAGAGCTCTCTGTCTGCTTTTCTCTTATGACCTGAGGTGGGTTCTACTGCCAAATACTTTAAAAACTCAGACCGAGATGGGCATCCTACCTGTGCTGCTACACGGAATGCTTCTACATAGGTAGTCGACTCAATCACGATGCTTCACACCACATCTTTAAGTCCCTGAACAAATTATTCAGCTTTATTTTCATTAGTGGACTTTGAGTCAGGGGAAAAACAAGACCCTATCAAACTCTTCCTCATACTCTTCACCGTCATGGTCCCTTGCTTTAGGTTCATAAATTTGGCCTACTTGTCGTACCTCACGTGGGCAAAAAATTACTTTTCGTAGAACCGTTCCATGAGTTGGTCCCATATTTCTTGTCCTTCATTATCATTTATCATCCTCTCTACTGAACGCCACTAGCTCTTGGTGTTATTGACGAGTATAAAGGCAACACATTGTAATTTTGTTCTTCAAGACACCACAAATACTGGAAGATACTTTCTACAAAATACAACCATAATTCCACTTTAGTAGGATCCTTTAACAACCTGTCAAATGTGGGAGGATCATATTTCTTGAAGGCTCGTAGGTGTTTTGTCTCCACTGAAAGACCTACCACAACTTGGTTTGATGCCTGATCTTTATTCTAAACTTGTGGCATTGGAACCTGTAGGGGTGGCATCTACTGCCATTGAACATGTTGGGCTAACTATTCCGCCACGATGTCCTTTAGTTTGCCACACCACAACCTTTGTAACAACTTCTCCAATCACTGCAGCCATGACAGTGTACTTGGGGGGATCTCTGGGGGTGTCTATACTTATGGGGGGGCCGTCAAATTTTAGGTCCCACTTCTTGCTCTAACTTTTTGCCATGTTGACCCATAAGGGTCAATAGGTGGTGGGAGGTCTTCATGTATAAACAGGTCCTGCACTTCTGAGTTTTGCACCCTTAGGGTCTTGTACTTCAGGATCTTGCTCCCCTCTAACATTCTTGCCTTAACTAACCCTTTTCTCATTTGTGATTGAAGGAACAGTGAAGTTCTATTGTGGAAGCAGGGGTTGATCCCAATTCTTTTTAATTTTACACATAACAAAATTTATAGAACAAGATTATGCAAAATATAGAAATTCACAGCATGCAATAGAGGGGTAAAATAAATTAGGATTTTGAAGATCTTACCCTTGAAAAAATCAATTTCTTCACGAAATCCCTCCTCGATCTACCATGAACAACTGGATCATGAACACCCAACGAGGACACCATCAAGCGGGGCCTTCTGTGTTATCTTTTGGGTAGAGAATCTTCAGAAGTGTGTAAGCTCTGAGATTTTGGGAAGAGGGATTGAGACATGGCTAACATTTTGTTCTTTCGATCTCTAAAGATCTGAATGCCCAGGACAAAGTGTGCCTCTCCTAAATCTTTCATTTAGAATTGGGTCATTAATCAATTCTTAATTTCAGTCAGTAAACCTACATCATTCCCAATGAGTAAGATATCAAATCTTATATTTCAAGATCAAAAAGCTTGCTTCAATCTATAAATGGACTGATTAAGCTTGCAAACCTTTTGCTCTTGACCTTGGGTTATGAATCCCTTAGGCTACTCCATATAAATGGTCTCCTCATGATTGCCATTCAAAAAAGTAGTGTTGATGTCTATTTACCAAATCTCAAGTATGAAGCAAGGAATAGGAGTATCCAGATAGACTTCAACATAGCAACGGGTGAGAAATTCTCCTCATTGTCGACTCCTTCAACTTGGGTATAACCCTTTGCCATAAGTCTTTCCTTGAAGGTTTGCACCTTCCCATCAACATCCTGTTTTCTTTTGTAGATCTACTTGCAATCTATAGGTTTAACCCTTATCAGGTTGATCTATAAGATCCCAAAAAAAATTGAAGTACATAGACGCCAATTTGAGATCCATAGCTTTGATCCACTCATCTTTGTCAACATTCTTCATTACCTTCTTGTAAGAAAATGGATCCTCAACATCTTCGTTAGCTACGATAGCTAGGGTTTCTATTAAACCCATATAACGAACAGGCGGGTTCGTAACCCTTTCACTACATTGAGGATCCCTCAATACTTGAGGTGGATTTGACTTACTAGATGATCCAACTTCAACAACTCTTGTTGAGGTAATGGGTTCTTCAACAACTCTTGTTGAAGGTTTATTAGTTTCATTGAAAAGTTCACTAAACATAATCTTACTACGGGGTTTATGCTCCTTATTTGGTTCTATTATAAAAAGGTAGTGTTTGTCGACATAAACACTTTATTTTTTTTAAGGATCGTAGAAGTAACCACCTCGTTCCTTCAGGGTAACATATAAATAGGCATAATATCACACCCCCTCCCAAGCCTTAAACCCTAAGACCGGGAAGGGAGTGTGAGAGTGACAATATAACCTTTTAAGACAATACCTATGCTCGATATGTCCCCCATGTCTCTATAAATTTTTAATAGGTTTACAACATTCCCTCTATCTATCTATACATATAATTAAATTTTCTTTCTATTCATGGTTTGAGCCGTGCCTCGAGAGTTTACCAAATTCATATCTGGTGGTGGTGGATGATGGACTCTTCCTTAAACGCTCCGCTTTGCTACCTGGGGGGAGAATAAAGAAAACATTTTGAAAAGTATGAGCTACTAAGCCCAGTGAGTGGTTCTTTTAAGATGAAATTCACTTTGAAAATCATCATTTTTGGGAAATCAATCACATGCCAATACTCGCATTATAACTCATGCACAGTCAAAGATATAATCATGCAACCAGTAATTTTTATCCCAAAAGTTACACGTAGCATGCATATCATATCATTAATCAATACAATCATCTATGGAAACCTTCCTATGACCCCAATTTCCGCCAATGTGCACATCGATCATTTTATTTATCCCGTTAGTCATGCTTAGGTACTTGACCATATTTCCCGTCGGTCGTCACCGACTATTATTTCCCACCGACCAAAGCCGACCATTATTTCTCACCGACCAAAGCTGACCAATTTTTCCCGCCAAACACCTTTTGTTAAGCATGCTAACCACATCCGGGGCATAATCGCAGTTTCCATAATTACTATACAAACAATATCATGACAATCATCATATCACCAAAAGCATATATTTTGCATTTACTTATACCTATATCTTTATATCAAAGTATAGAGTTAAATAAATATTCATAATATGCCACACTGTATATATACTCAGAATCTTCTTTTTATATCAAGGCTATATAATATACTGTTCACAATATGCTTCACACCTACCAAAGTTATAAATATTAAAACTATATCACATAGGCAGTACCTAATATGCATGTCTTTAATTAAACTTCACAACACGTAGCAAAGTCACATTAACACCCTAATATGCATTCAATTACTAAGACCTCACAGTATGTCAAAGCCATAATAACGTTCTTATCATGCATTTATATATATAAACATTCACAGTATGCCAAAATTGTAATAACAATCATGATACTTCAAAGTTGTAACACTCACGATATATCGAAACTATAAAGCTATAACACTCACAGTTTTGCCAGTTTCCTCTTTCGTATTTTGTTTCCCTACTCAGACCAAATTGGAATTTAAGCAGCACCTCTTTCAAATTTCCTTCCTTCCAGACCAACGATAGCTTTCCCACTAAATGCTCACTCTCTACTTAGGATTTTTACTATTGAAATTGTTTGGAATGAGTTTAACCTTCATGCCGAGGCCTCTTATTTATAGTCGTTCCCAGCCTCTTTCCTCACGACAACTCACCATATAAATGGCTCTTCCTTAGGCTGCTCATGCTTACTCTTGCTAACCGAGCTTTGAGTTGTCTAATTTTGGGTTTGCCAACCAATATTATCTAATTTGCATGTAATCTTAATCGTACACCACCTACTTAAGTTGATAAAAATCTTCATGCATGTAATCTCCTTTTGCCACTTCATCTGCTTAATTTCTGATTTATTTATTCAAATTACTAATGAATGCATCTAATTCTCCTCAAATGCGTCTATCTGTCCCAATCACACTGGTTTCGCTCTCGTGGCTCTCGCTCTTTCCAACTTTCTCGCTGGTTTTGCTCTCGTGACTCTTGCTAATGAACGTAACCTCCAACCCATCGCATGGCTCCATCGTCTCGCACTCGTTCATAGTGGTCTCGTTGATCTCGCTCTCACTCTCAGTCGATCTCCTACATTCACCCTCCACGCTCTCGCTCTCAGTACTCTCACTAATCTCGCTCTTGCCCACTTTCTCGCTCAAAATGCTCGCTCTCTCCAATCTCGCTCTCTCTCATTTTCTTGCTCAACTGCTCTTCCTAATCCCGCTGGTGTCGCCCTCTCCCATTTTCTCTTCACTCTCGCTTGGCATCACGCATAGGACAGTTGTTTGGTTCAACACTTCCATCACTGCATGCTCTTCGCAACACGTAGACAATACTTAAACCTTTGCGTTATTCCATACTTAATTAATATATCTTGGTTTTCCCGCGTCTAAATTCCTCATAATTTTATTATATTTCTTGTTTTTATATCCTATTTCCTCATGCTCTCCAAATTAGGGTTCGGGTATTACACACAATTTTGAACAAGGTTCCAATTTCTTAGAATTTACCTCAAGCACATGTGTTCGGCAAACCCAGACCTTGAAATGGTGTAGACTATCTTTACGACCATTCCATAATTCCAAAGGTGTTCTAGTAACACTTTTGGATGGAACACAGTTCAAAATGTAAGCTGTAGTCTATACTGCATAACCCCAGAACGAGTCAAGTAAGGAAGCATAACTCAGACCAAACCATGTCCAACAAGGTTTAATTTCTTCTTTCTGACGCACCATTTATTGGATTACAAAAACATGCAATGGAAGAAAACAAGATCATTAAGCATTCTAATTCTTTAATTTTGAAATCAAAATAAGCATGTTCATAGGGTATTAAGAGGGTTTCAATAAATACCTTTGAAGATCCTCTTCACACACAAATTTGAGCTACAATCTTCTCCAATTGAAGTTGTGAACCACCAAGAGATCTTCTCTACTATTCTCAGCCATGAATTTGAATGGTGGAACTCACAATTGGGATGAATTTGTGAAGGTTTTGGTGTAGGTTTGAAAAGAGGGAAAAACAATTTCTGCATAAACTAGTATTTAGCAGCCTCCTCTGTCTTTCAATCTTAAAATTGAAGAGCTTTATCATTCCCTTTCATGCAGGCACTTAAGAGACTAGCTAATGCCACTTCAAATGCATGGAAATAATGGGCAGTGTGTGTGAATTGGAAGAATCCACCTCCTACTAAGAGAAGTTTGGATGTTTCCACTAACAACTTAATTTCCCATTTTCATTTATAGTTTTAATTAATTTCAAAGTTAATTAAATCTAATTTAATTAACTTCAAAATTTCAAAATCCAATTTCTCAAATTGAATCAAATTGAAAATTATTTTGATTTTAATTAATTAAACATATTTAATTAATTAGATAATAATTTAATATCAATTATTAAATTAATCACACACCTAATTTTAAATGTGAATTCTATTCATGTAATTAATATTTAAATCAACAATTTCGTTTAATTTTGATAAATTGAATATTAATTAGTTATATCGAATATAATTATATAAACCCTAATTTGAATTTGAACTATTCAAATTCAAACTCTAAATTCAATTTGAACATATCAAATTGAAACTCAATTTGAAAACTTCAAATTTATATCATTCCAAAGTCACTTAATTTACTAATTCAAGATGTTTATGAGCTAGTAGAGATCTTATGAACCTACAGATCATGAGCTCCAACGATTTGAGTTAATTGGCTAAAACTCTTTAGACCGAATTAATAAATAATCGTTAACTATCAAGTCACACCACTATCGCTCGTTAGTTGCACTCTCTTCACTATAGATATATTTGTATCCACTTGATTTAACCATAATCGGTAAGTTGACTTTTCACAGGTTGTTCATAATAACGACTGGGTCAAATACGGTTTTACCCCAAAAATTACATATTGCTCTTTAAGTTCCATTGATCCTCTAATGAATAATTGGTTTGTGATCCAATCATTAAACTGGATCCCTCTTGGGCCAATGAGAGGGTGGGACCCCTTGTTCAAGACCTGAATTCAGCATTTAAGAGAACAACCTTCCTTTTATCCATAAATTGGGTAGTCGTGAATTCCATCTTGCACCCTATGTCTCCAACTATCTACCTGGTCTTACCCTTGAAATGGGAGGCTTATTGAACCGACGCTGTTGAGCCAACCCTCACCTATGAAAATTAAGGATAATTCCGAATAAACAGGAGTTTATAGTTCGGTGAAGATTAAAATCGAGTTACCTAGGTCATCTAAGCAAAATAGTCAGTCTTAAACAGTAAACGACGTTATAAAGTACGAGTGACTTATTTCTTGCCCTGATCTTATGCAAACTCATTGCATAGGACGTCCCCACTCCTCATGTTAATATATCAACGAATTAGGATCACTTCGTTTGTAGCACCTTACAACAAATTGTAACAACTACAGAGTGAGTCATATCTGATAGTGTTACCATAATAAGGCATCCAACTTTATTTGTTTACTTTAGATCATTTTGACTATTTACTCAAACCCGATCCACTTTTATGTCCCCATATAAAGTTCAAGTATTCATGTAATTTCCATGTATCTTAGTTTATTAGATCTAGTCTTTACAAGTGCAATTTACAAATTCAATAACAACTTTATTGAATAAGTGTTAAATAACATCTTTATTAATAATAGAAAATGTTTAACTCTACAAACTGCGAGTTTTAGGATATATAACCTAACACCATTCTGCTGAGGTGTACCAGATGCTGAGAGTTGGGATACAATTCCATGTTTTATTAAATGGTTTTGGAATTTTAGATCCAAATACTCTCCACCTCGATCAGATCGAAATGTTTTAATAGTTTTATTTAATGCATTTTCAACTTCAGCCTTATACTCCTTGAACTTTTCAAGGGCTTCAGACTTATGTTGCATTAAATAAACATACCCATATCTATAACAATCATTAGTAAAAGTGATGAAATATTCAAACTCTTGCTTTAACATTCATCGGACTATAGAGGTCTGAATGTACAAGTTCTAAGGGTTTTTTGGCCTTGTGACCTTTTCCAATAAAAGATCTTTTATCATTTTACCTTCGAGGCATGACTCACACACAGGTAAAGAATTTTCTTCTAACTCACTTAGAGGTCCATTCTTGACCAGTTTCTCAATCCTATTGAGATTTATGTCTTAATCTCATGTGCCAAAGATGGACATTTTCCTTAGGATAAATTTTAAGTCTTTTATTCTGAGTTACCGCAGTTTTAAACAATTCAGTATTTAGAAGGGCTTTAGTTGCTAATGGCCTTAGCACATATAAATTATCTTCCAGATTAGCAGAACAAAGTTCTATATCATTCTTAGAAATAAACGCTTTATTCATAGAAAAGTATACATATTACTTTTGTTCAATTACACATTTTATAGAAATTAAGTTTCTCTTTAAATCAGGAACTACGTATACATTGTCTAACAAAATAAATTTTTTTTTGTAAAGTATGTCGGAGTCCTTCCACTGCCGTAGCTAAGACAATGTGTCCAGTTCCAACACACATCGTCATTTCCCCAACCTTCAGTTGTCGCTAGGAACTAATTCCCTGAAATGAAGAACAAATATGGTTAGTGGCGCTTGAATCTATTATCCAGGTCGAAATATCATTTTCACTAAACAAGTCTCCAAAACAAGTAAATTATATTCACCTTGCTTGGCCTTCTTATTTTCTACCAAGTATTTAGGACAATTTCTCTTCTAGTGTCCCTATTGGTTGTAATGGAAGTAAATTCCCTTTGCAGCCTTGGCTCTGTCTCCCCTCTAGGCAGTAATTGGTGGGTTATCTTTCCACTTTCCACTTTTCTTCTTCTTCCACTTTTTAGTGCTGAAAAAAGAAGACACAAACTTAGTTCCAAAGTACGATCCTTTGTAGAAATTTTTAAAGGACAAGGCAACATTTTTTCCACCCTTTTGTTCCTTGTATTTCATCAAGGATTGGAATGTTTAGAGCTCGTTGAGCAAGATGGTCAGGTTGTAGTCAATCTTGTTCATAACAACATTGCTACAGAACTGCAAGAAACTTTCAGGTAAAGATTCTAGGATGAAGCTAACTTGACTGGCCTCATCTATGATAGACCCATTCATCTCCGCTTGAAGTGGACCATCATGTTGAGAACATGTTCTCTAACAGATGCCCCCTCTTGCATATGGACATTGAAGATGTTTTTTTAGAGCATCATGCCTGAGTTGTGTGGACGGTTGTTTGAACATTGCCTGCAGGGATTCCGTGATCTCACGTGTAGTGATCATGGACTCATGTTTCTTGACCAAGACTTCAGAAAGGCTTGCCAAGATATACACTTGGGCCTTCTCATTTCCCCGTATTCAACGTTCATATGCCTCCTAAACATTTTAAGGAGCATTTTGAGTAGAAACAGGAGGACAAACCTTAATTAGGACAAATCTCAAGTCATTAATGATTAATATTTTGTTGATTGCATTTCTCTATATAGTGTAATTTTTGCCGATAAGTTTGTCAACGATGAATAAATTTAGCATTGTTGTTTGCCTCACGATTTGTATTAAAAAGTGATTGGGAATGAAGATGAAAGATGATGGCTTAGGTGAATGGTGATGTTTGACGAATTACTTCTCTATGTGAGAAGAGACGATGTGTTGAGGTGGTTTTGATTTACATACAATGCGTACAAGCTTTCCCAAACCCAAGTATAAATTTGACACAGGCTTCCTGGTAAGCCTAAGATCGAACACAGGGATTTTTTACAGTCTAATGCAGTCCTCGCATTGTCTCAATTGTAGATTGGTTCCAGATTAACGAGAGTGAAGATTATCTATACTAAACATAATGTATGCATGCAAGAAAACGTAGTAGTTCAAGAGGAAAAAGGGGATCTATGGTTGGATGGTGCTAAGTGTTTGGGGGTTATGCATGAGTCCCAAGCTAGATGAACAAGTGATGAAAGCATGAGAATGGAATGAAGATGATATGGATGCTTATTTACAAACTGTGTATGTATATGTTAGGTCTTTGTCCCTTAAGCCTTATTGTTCAGCATTTCTCAATGTGAACGTCACATATATTCCTATCTCTAGGGTGCATGCGTTGGAGACAGAGAAAAGTAAAAATAGTCGCAAGTAGTTTTATCTCTAAACCTACTATGTGCCTGACTCAAAGCTCTTTAGTTAATCTACTCTTTCAAATAGTTTAACTGAGAAATAACTTTAATCAAGTGATTAAGATGATTAAAGCACGAAATTCAAGTATGCAATGACTTAGAAGGATGGTTGCCACACATAAATTTGAGTGTAAACAAATGAATTAATAGTGGATCGATCAAATATAAGACTGAATTTAAAGATAGCAAATATATTTACAATATTCTCAATTTAATCGAATCATTGGTAAATAGAGGTGAGAAGTAAAAGAAGAGAAGGAAGTCAAGCTGCATAGTTCAATCTCTTGTCCTCTATGGCTTGTTCTAAGTGCTTGTTGCCACCAACTTGGTGAAGATGTGATGAAGGATTCTTTCTTGAGCTTGGTTTCTGATGCGTGGAAAATGGAGAGTAAATATGCGTTCGTTCTCCATGCGTCGCTGGTCATGCGTTAGACTAAGGGAAATGCAATATGCGTCTAAGAATCTATGTGATGACCATGCATTCCTACCACAGGTTTTCTTGCTCTCTTACCAAGTATAACGAGATCGCAAGTTTCTCAAGATGATATGAGGTCAAACTCAGGGACTTGTAGCTAAATGTTATGAAGTAATGTGTTTGCAGGGAAGAATAAAAGAATAATGAAGTTTAAGGACTATGCACTACTCCTACTCTTAACTAAAAAAATTAAACAATAGAAGTATGACTGTGAGAGTTGGTAGAGATACGACAACTGTTAACGCGTAATAAGATGCATGGAAAAATAGATAAAATAATGGAGGGGATGACTTCACCGCATCAATAAGCTTGATCGCAAGGGTAACCTCAGCCAACACAAGTTATGCGATCATGCTATACACAATTGTCTAGGACGCATGCGATAGTGTCGATAGGACTTATGTCTAAGTTTCTATTCTTTCTCATGTGATCTAACACATAAACAAGGTGACCGTATACCACTGTATCCTACTTTTGGACGCATGCTATGTGACCGCATACTATCATATCCTATCTATAAGGTGCATGCAAAGTGTAATAGAAAATATAACTTATGTCTAAGTTTCTACTCTTGCTTATGCGATCCAATCTGACTCTCTCAAGCCTAGATTTGGTCTTTAGACTACTCTCTCAAGTATGTCCAAATGATGAATGATGCATTCATAAGACAAGATAATCACATAAAGCATGGTTGACATAAGATTATTCCTATCTTTAGGAACATTGCTTACTTTGCTTAGTGAGTTCCACTACTTACCCTTTCAAACAGTTAGTCGCCACTGATCAGCTCATAGACAAGCATTGCGACCACTCATAGACAAGCTTTGCTACAGTCTCACACTAAGTAAAGAAGAGTTTCTCACAATACTCGTGCAACGCACACCTCTCGATGGTTTATTATATGCTTCATATGTCTATGTCGCATGATTAAGTATGCGATACTCTAGCAATCTTACTTAGTCATTACGATGAAAGTATAGGATGATAAAGAAGAGGTAAATGAAGATGGAATCGAAGGAAATAAAGAAATTCATTGATCACAAAATGTATTAATATCTTAAGCAAAAATGTAATACAATACAGAGATAGAAAAGAGATGGAGGGCTAGATGTAGACAATGTCTTGCTTCCATCAGATGTATGTCAAAGCTGCCGATGGTGCCATGGATGGACGGTGGAGTAGTCTCTCTCTCGATCCATCTCGGGCGAAGCTCCGATCATCACTTGGAATGGTTGAAGGAATGAAAAACTCTCAAAGAATGTCTTCTCATGCTTTCGTCTGTGATCATAAGGATCTGCCCTAAGGTAGAAGCTCGGATGATTTGAAGTTGGGCTCTAAGGCTCTATTTATAGAACTCAATCACCGACAACATTAATGATTCTGCTCGAAATTTCTACTACTAACGGCGTGATGGACCTGCTCTGAATCTCTACTACTAACGGTGTAGTAGGTGTCGACATCATCTTTTGATACTCTCAAGGCATGCGTTCATGCTTGGTTTTCGAAGTACCATCGCATTCCACCACCCTTGCGTTCATCCCTCTATTATGGTTATTACTCTGTAGCCGCAACCTCTATGCGATGGACACATGCAGTTAATGGCCGTAACATCTATGAGATGAACGTATGTGATCGCCTTTGTGATGGTGGGATTCACCCATGCGATCGATTCCTGCGATAGCTACAAAAATAGACATTTGGACGCAGAATAACGCATAATATTGGGTTAGCCGAGATTTTTAATGCTGATCAATGCAAGCTCACTTTTCACATGAATTCTTAGTATAATCACCACATATTCTTCTTGTTAGCCCTCATAATTCTAAATACAAAGGCTTATAATAACTTGCATTTCTGCCAGTTATCAGTTTCCAACACTTTTCTGAATCAATGATGATAATGGACCTTTTCCTCCTAGCTCCTTGCAACGGAAAAATTCTTGGCTATCTGAATTCTCTAATATTTTTAATGTGTCTAACTCTGTTCTCTTGGCAGCAAACCTCCTATTTGTAGGCGTTTTCCTCAGTAACTTGCGACAAGACTCACATTAAATTCCATGTCCTGGTCAGCCGCCTGCCATTTCAGAGCTTTTCATATACCGCTAGTTAGGTGTCCATACTTGCAAGTGGCGATTTGACAGAAAATGCACAAGCCAATGAATCTCTTCTACGTCAGACATATTTGGACGCATGTCCTCGTGTTAGCTGGGTATGGAACACTTGGTGAAATTTCTTAATTTCCTGCAATCAGATGTGTTAGTGAAGCAAATCTATCAAGAATGCTACTTTTGTATGCATCGGTGATATGTTAAGGGATTTCATGTGTTTTTCCTTGAGTGCATTTTTATCACAAAGAATCCTAATTGTTCCAATCTTTAAGAGATAATAACTTATATTTCTACAAGTTATCACACATAAATCATTATGAAATTTGTTGAAATATACAATTTATTTTTATTAGTATTCAAGCATTACTCATTTGGAAAAACCAATCAAATTTAGCAAAATAAATTTGATACACCCTATGTGACATCTATTTTACAATGATGTTTTAGTGAGGTATGGTAAAAACCATCATATGGTGTTCAAAAACCATCATATGGTATTCAAGTACCCCCTTCACTGAAATGAGACCATCCAACCAATATACAAAACAACTCCTTATTACTGTAAATATCAGTCACCATTGTTCGATCCAGAAACTATTAATTGACTTAACATTTTCTTGTAAGTGTAATCCCTCATTGTAGATTCTAGAGTTCCACCCGAATGAGTCAGCCATAGAGAAAAATTAATTGGAGACAAACTAAAGCAATCCTATCCATTTTTGGAGTTTGAGTAAAAAATCATGCAAATGTCATCCGTAGGGGGACACAAGCAAATGTGCCTCCGGGCCAAGCATGAAAATTTACTACAAACTAATGAGAGAGACCGAGGGATGTGTTGACATGCGTCTCGCTCCCATTTACTATAAATACTCTCTTCATTCACCTTAGTATTGACCTATACAAGCACCACCCGTAGAGGGACACAAAAAAAGGTGTCTCGAGGTCGAGTATTGATCTCACGGTGTGAATTTATAGGGAGAAACATGAAAAAGAAAAAAATGAAGTATCATATATCCCATTTTCCTCCCACTGAGTATTTTACCTATGGTAGAGTTTTCATCGATCAACATGATGAATCTCAGCTAACCCGTTACTTTGGGTTAATTATGAGTTCAGTATTCTATTTTTGTAGCCAACACAGGAAATGAACGCAAACGTGGAAACCAGACCACCACATAGACGACCGCATGCGGATATACTCTCCATCGCTTAGAAAAACACGACTAATTATTTTACTAAGTGATTGTTTAAATTTGCCAAAAAGTAACACTTATTTTGGATTGTTAAACAACTTTGATTAATGTTCATTAAACTCTTTAATAAACTTTAATAGACTTTAATCAATGATTGTATACTTGTAGAAAATTTATCCAATTCACCTTTCCAGGTCAGTTCCTAGGTAAGAGCTTAAATACCCCAGCCTAGACAGAACTGACCTTAGACAAAAGATCCTTTAAAGATACATTTGCTACAAATTTAATCTTTTAATTAAAATCAATTTAATTCTATTAAATTGATTAAAAGATTAAACTTATTTCTAATCTCATTAGAAATGTGATCTTAGGTCAAGGTGAATCATATTTTAAAACTACTTTAAAAAATGATTTTAATCTAAGGTTTGCATGCAATTTTGAATTATTGATTTTAATTTATAATTTTATTCAATTATAACCTTTATAAAAGAAATGAAATAAATTAAAACCAATCATTGCATGTGGAAGCATACTTAGGTAAATTATAAAAATTATAAAATAACCTAAATTAGTGTCTCGCTTCATGCAATTCAATTTCATTACTTAACATACATAATACTTATGTAATAAAGTAATGAAATAATTGATAACATACATCCAACTATATACTGTAACACTTCTAATATAAATGATATACGACAATGTTATTAATGCATGCAAGCATATATTATATGATGCATGAGCATGCTATAAAATTAAATCATGCAACTATATATTATAACATTTATAATATAGATGATACATGAATAATGCATAACCTATGGTGGGATTTACTATATGACAAATATTATGATTTATAATTATATAAATTAAACCATACATCATATGTATAATTTAAACAACAATTATTGGATCGGGATAGAACTCCTAAACAATTAATTAAATTAATTATAAAACTTATATGAATTTAATTAATTAAAACAACTAACTATTGCATAATTATTAGCCAACCAGTTCAAAACAAGTGAAATCGGGCCTTGAACCGCTTGAATCGGACTGTCCAGCACCAGAATTGCCCTTGAACTACTCGAACCAAATGAACCAGATGCGATCAGATGCAACTCAAACTAAATTGCACGCGAATAGAAAAAAGTTTTCATTTCAGAACATTGCAACGCTATGAAAAAATTTTTCGTTCGCAGCGTTGCAATGCTATTATACACTAGCCACTGTACAATTGCAAATTTTGTCAATCATTCTCCTATTTAGGTCTCGTTTTCTCCAGAAATCCTATAGAAAACTCACAAATGACTAAAACTTTCAAATTACAAACTCTATAACAATTTATGCCGGAAAAACAGAAGGGCTCTTACAAATCAAAATTGTAAAATAAAGCTGTAAAACACGAATCCAATCTCGAAAACATCCAATAATCGCAAATCATTCACAAATCCATTCATCATATGAACAATTTACATAATGCAACCCACCAAATCTGTAAAAACATTATGGAAAAAAAAATTAAATTTTTTTTACCAAAACCTCGCTCTGATACCAATTAAAGGAACGGTGAAGTTCCATCACGTAAATGGGGATCGATCCCAATTTTTTTAAATTTTACACAAACAAGACTATACAAAATAAAAATATTTACAACATGCAATAGAGGGGAAAAAGAAATTAGGGTTTTGAAGATCTTACCCTTGAAGAAACCAATTTCTTCATGAAATCCCTCCTCGATCTATCATGAACAACTAGATCACAAGCACCCAACGATGACATCACCAAGCGGAGCCTTTTGTATTCTCTTTTAGGTAGAGAATTCTCAGGAATGTGTGGGCTCTGAGATTTTAGGAAGAATGATCGAGAAAATGAGGGAGAATTTACTTAGAGGAAAAAAGGAAAAAAAGAATCACCATCTTACTTCTCTGTGAAGAAGAAAATGATAAAAGATGATTCCTCTCAAAATTGCCCACCAACACACGTCTCAAACGAGAGAAAAGATGGGAGGGAATTATAACAACCCCAAAAATTAAATTCAAAAGTTAATTAATTTAGTTTTTTTTAACAAATATAATAAAATTTAATATATATTTATATGATAACTAATTCATCATATATAATATATATTAAACCATATGTTATATCGTATATAACACATAACCTATAGTTCTTATATTGTATCAAATACAATATAACCTATAATTTTTATTTCTTTCATACATGCATAGTATTTAATGTAAATTATATTTATACTAAATCTAATTACATGAATCTCATCCATATACTTAATATTTGATTCATATCCAAATATTTATTTCCTCTTAAATATACTTTATATTATAATGTATCAAATATATAATATTAATTATATCACATATAATTAATTTCCTTAATTAATTTAAACAATTCAAATAAATCCAAAATTGATTCTTAATAATCCTAGTTGAGCTACAAAGTGGACCTTATGGACTTGTCGATTGAAGCTCCAATTGTACTAGAATAATTAATTGAACTTCTTTAATTAACTTATTTAACATCCATTAACTGTCGGTCACTCCACTAAAAACTGACAACTGCACTCTTTGTACTACAGATATATTTCCATGTCCATTGAATATAATCAGTCAACAGTGCGATAACCCTTCACAAATTTCTCATAAGTACAGCTCGACTAAAATTACTGTTTTGCCCATGTAGTTACATCTAACTCCTTAAGTACCACTGATCACTCTAATTAACAATAAGTCAACTATGACCAAACCCCTCCTAGGCCAAGAGAGAGTGTGACGCTACATCATTTAAGCCCCAAAATTAGCCTTTAAGGGAGCAATTTATCTACTTATCTTGACATTGGGGAAGGAGTAAATTCTGTTGGGGAAAAAAGACTTTGCAAACTTAAGAGAAACAAACCATTTTTAAGGATGGCCGGAAGAATAAAGAACGTAAAATTCCCTGACTCTAATTTAGAATAAAATAAATAAATAAATAAATAAATAAGTAAGTAAATTAACTAAGGAGTTTTAAATACTTGACTCTTGAACTAAAACATGCCAATTTTTAAAAAGATAAGTGCAGAAGTGATGTCAAGTCTCAATGGCTGGGTCACGAATTCTTTCTGTCATTCACCGTCCGATCCTTTTCCTTACTTGAAAAAAAGGGAAAGAAAAGAATGAGTATAAAAATACCCAATAAGTGACCTACTACTAGGTCCACCAGGTGATTTGTTAGTCTTCCTATCAAGACACAAGTGTACATTACACATCATAGGCATAAGCATAAGGGGGCAAAGTCAAAGGTATGCTTTCATAAGTAGTGATCCATGAAAATCGCAATCATAAGCATAAATGGTGATCCCATAGGGACACAAAAACATAAACATAAGATGTGAATTCGAAGGTTCAAAAACATGCTATGTACTTAGCTCGATAAGAACACTAACAGTCACCATCAGTCTAATCATGCAACATTCGACATTCAAATCTTGCACCAACCATAAACATGATATCCTAACCTCAGTAACATAGCCAAAGGTTTTCAGAACACTATCAACAATCCATCTATTGGTCAAATCATAGCAAATCATTCCATCAAAATAGAAGTATGTATTTAATGGTGGCGGATGCATGATTGCAAATGGCAGCGAACTATCGAGACCACTGAAGTCGACTGAGTGCATGAGAAAGTGAAAGTGAGCACATGAGAGATCCAGACGAGATGTGAACGACATCGGCTTAAGGCAACACGAACTAAACGAGGCGACGGTGGATGGAACGGTTGGGCAGGCGAACTCCGACAACATCACGGTGGTCTGAGCTTCGAATGGCAGAGGAAGGAAAAAAAACATAGGGGTCCGACGATGTTGAAATCGTGAAGGAGAAGAAGATATTTTTTTTCCCTTTGACATGCTTTACGAGAAACCTATAATAATATTTATAAACACTCTTCCTCCTCCCTTAGACCCTAACTCCCAAAAACAAAATGTATTTTATATTCTTTTCCTTTTCCCTCTCAAAACCCTAAAATCGATAAAGGTATTTATATTTAAATATCACATTCTTTTTCATTTCCCGTTTCTACTTCCAAGAACCCCCAAATTTAAATTCAAAAAATTCAAATCTCAATCATTTATTCCAATTAAAATTATCTTAATCCATTTATTAAATTACAACCTCAAAATCCAAAATAAACTCCAAATAATTAAAAAAAAAAATCTGAAAATTTGGGACATCACATATATTGACTATCTTTAATGTATCTTGTTCTTTTAACTATGTCAACTAGTCTTTTAAATGCAAGGGGACTCATCTGTAAAATATCTCTACTCCGCTCTTCATTAGAAATAAAATTCATTAGAAATAAAATTCATCAGTAAACATCTTGATTATGTTCTTTCTAATTTAGGTTCCGACGGAAATCTTGTAATGAATGGTGGATTTTATTAAATTTCTAATAATATAGCTACGTAGCCAATTCAAATTGTTATAGCACCAACTACACGTCGTATATTTTGCTCCCAATTTCTCATGATATTAATCTACTCTCTCAACAGAAACGATAGATCATAATATAATTATTATAAAATATTTTTAATTAAATTAAAATAGATACTATGTTAGTTTACTTTTTTTTTTTTAACAAAAATATATTATCATCCTACTCTCATTTTATTTTTCATTCCATATATTTATTATTTATTATATACAAAATAAACATCACTTTATTTTTATAAGTTAATGTATATTTTTCAAAGAAAAGTTATATATTTTGAAATTTTAGACAACCTAAATGCTATTTTCATATATATATATATATATATTGCTTCTTGTAGTCGGGCTGTAATGCCTCCCTTCATTTGCTTGCCTCCTTCTAGCTTAAAAATCAAATCCACCAATTCTACAACAACTAAGAAGCAACATTGTATTTTAATTTTATCTCTCATGCAACATATCGTTTTTCTTCCCTTTTTTCATATATATATATATATATATATATTTATTTATTTATAACTATCAATGTTTTTTTTTCCGAAACCCATTTTTCTCACTTTTTTTTATTAGTGCACCTTCACATTTTTTTATCCTCTTAAAAACTATCACTATTTTTTAAAAAATTATTATTACTATAATTTAAATATTCTACTATTTTCTTAGTTTTTAGATTTTTTTGTCATTATACCAATATTTAACTATTGAAGGTTATTTTTTCATTTTCATATATATTCTTTTAAAATATTATTGATGCTTTCTTTAAAAGTCAAAGTTTCACTTCTTTTCCTTCCTTTTTTTTTTTTTTTCATTTTTTAAAACTATCATATTGATTTTTTTCTTTTTTCTTTCATTTTTTTTTAAATAAGAAACCTACTGTTTTACTTTCAAAATTGAATCTAAAAAAAAAAAATCAGATATTATATCTTTTACCAAACAAAATTTTGTTTTAGCTAATTTAGCTTTAAACAAATGAAACAAAGTAAATCCACGCAGAACTGGAAAAGAACATATTATTCGTATGAAGGGAAAGAAACTAAAAAAAATATAGTACTTAGATTATCCATCATATCAATAAATAGGAAAACAATAATGAAAATGAACAAAGCAAAAAAAAAAAAAAAAACTCACATAAGTTTGATTAGTTATAAAAAAAAAACGGTTAAAATTAAGAATATGCATTGAAATTATTGTTATGATAAAAGAAAAAAAATGTAAAGGAACAATGATAATTGATAGAAATACAAGTTATTGTAGCCTCTTATTTAGAATTATGAGAGCTAACAAGTAGAATATGCAGTGATTATACTAAGAATTCATATGAAAAGTGAGCTTGCATCGATCAACATAGGAAATCTCCGCTAACCCAATATTATGCGTTATTTTGCGTCGAAATGTCTATTTTGTAGCTATCGTAGGAATCGATCGCATGCGGTGAATCCCAGACCATTGCAAGGGTGATCGCATACGTTCATCGCATGGATGTTGCGGCTACAAAGTAATAACCATGATAGAAGGGTGATCGCAAGGTTGGTGGAATCCGATGGTATTTCGGCAAAAATGAGCATGAACGCATACCTTGGGAGTACCGAGAAGATGATGTTGACATTTCACCTACCGCGCCGTTAGTGGCAGAGGTTTAAAGCTGGACCATCATGTTGTTAGTGGCAGAGATTCAGAGCAGGACCATTAATGCTGTCAGCGATTGAGCTCTATAAATAGAGCCTTAGAGCCCAAATTCAAAGTATCCAAGCTTCTACCTTAAGGAAGATCCTTGTGATCACAGATGAGCACGTGAGAAAACATTCTTTGAGAGTTTTTCATTCCTTCACTCACTTCGATTGACGATCGGAGCTTTGCCAGAGATAGATCTCGAGAGAGACTACTCCACCGCCCTTCCATGGCACCACCGGCAGCCTTGACACACATCTGATGGAAGCAAGAGATTGCCTACATCTAGCCCTCCATCTCTCTTTTATCTCTATATTGTATTACATTATGGCTTAAGACATTAATACATTTTGTAATCAATGAATCTCTTTATTTTCTTCGACTCCATCTTCATTAACTTCTTCTTTATCATCCCTTACTTTCATTGCAACGAACTAAGTAAGATCGCATACTTAATCATGCGACATAGACATATGAAGCGTGTAGCAAACCACCGAGAGGTGTACATTGCGCGTGTATAGTGATAAATCCTCTTTGCTTAGTGTAAGGCTGTAGCAACGCTTGTCTATGAGCTGATCAGCAGTGGCTAACTGCCCGAGAGGGTAAATAGTGGAAGTCACTAAGCAAAGTAAGCATTGTTCCTAGAGATAGGAATAATCTTATGTTCAACCATGCTTTATGTGATCATCTTGTCTTATGAGTGCATCATTGATCATTTGGACATACGTGGGAGAGTAGTCTAAAGACCAAATCTAGGCTTGAGAGAGTCAGATTGGATCACATAAGCAAGAGTAGAAACTTAGGAATAAGTTTTATCTGCTATTTACACATCGCATGCGCCCTAGAAATAGGATGGTAGTATGCGGTCACCTTGTCTTATGTGTGTTAGATCGCATAAGAAAAAATAGAGACTTAGACATAAGTTCTATCGACATTTTCGTATATGCATCGCATGCGTATATTTGTATATAGCATGATTGCATAACTTGTGCTGGCTGGGATTACCCTTGCGATCAAACCTAGTGATGCGGTGAAGTTATCCCCTCCACCATTTTATCTATTTTTCCATGCATCTTATTACGCGTTAACAGTTGCCGCATCTCTACCAACTCTCATAGTCGTACTTTCATTGCTTAATCTGTTTAGTTAAGAGTAGGAGTAGCGCATAGTCCTTTAACTTCACTATTCTTTTATTCATCGCCGCAAACACATTACTTCGCAACATTTAGTTACAAGTCCCTGAGTTCGACCTCGGATCACTCCAAGAAACTTGCGATCTCGTTATACTTGGCGAGAAATCAAGAAAACTTGTGGCAGGAACGCATGGTCTTCGTATATATCCTCAAACGCATATTTCTTAGTCCAACGCATGACTATGGACGCATGGAGATCAATGCATATCATAAGATGCACGCATATTTACTCTCCATTTTCCAACCATCAAACAACAATTAACAAAGTAAAAAATCAAATAGGAAAAAAACAAACCGAAACTAACTTGGTGAAATAACGTAGAGGCACTAAAATATGAAGAACTGGAACAAAAATTACATGACGTAGGAAGGTTGGGAGGGTTTTAGTTATTAGTATAAAAAAGATCTATAAAAAGTATCTTGAAGAAAGATTTTGTGGGTAAAATCAGAAAAAAATATTTTTTAGTTTAAAATCCATCAAATCCAATGGTTTTGGAACGATTAAAAAAAAAAGTTGTTGGGCGAAAATTTATTTTTCAAAAATAAAGTAACCAACCTTTGGTGGGAGAATTCCACATTGAAAAATTTTGATTTGGAAGCCTCCCTTTTATAGTTTTGGGTTTAGGCTCCAAGGAGTACCCATATTTTGGAGGAAGTGAGGAGATAGACCAATGTGAGTTTGGTGGATGTCCCATACGTCACGGAGAGGCACATGTGTGTGATTATTTTTCTTTAATAAAAATATTTTTTATTTTATTTTTTATCTCTTTTATTTTATTTTTTTCGACTCGCCCTCGCACATTATAAGGCTGCCTGTCTCTCTCTCACGCGACAGTTCCATGCTGAAGACCTATAAAAGGCGTGTCCTTCAGCAGTTCAGATGGCGATCATTTTCACTTCCTTCCATTCTTCAATCGAAAGCTCTCCTCTCCTACTTTCTTTTCCACTTTTCGTTTTCCGAGCAGTCAGTCAGAAAAGGTCTATATCCCGATCGGTTACTGTGCATTTCCGATCGAATTTTCTTTTTGAGTTGTTTTATCCTGGGGACGACGTGGCAGTATTCCTGTCCTACTTGCACACTTGGGCAAAGCCACGAAACGTCTTAAAGAGAGCGAGCTCCGCGACTCAGCCTATAACGAGCTTCTGTTTTGTAGGTGTTATTCTTTGCTCGATCGTCGTGACCTGACCGTTTGCTGCTGTCCTATTAGTCGTTTGAGGGTCTTGCTGTTTCCAACAAAAATTAGAAAAAAACAAGATTTGAAATCTTAATTAAATTCAAAATAATTTACTATTTTAAGCTATCTAAACACGATAGATGTCTAGTAAGTAATGTATTGTAATACAAACTGCCACCTTTTCTTTCATAATTATTATTTGAGTACAATTTTTTAAGACGTTATTTGAGTAGAAATTACAACTACTATTTGAGGATTTTTTTTTAATTAACAAACAAGTTTATTTGAGTAATAATTTCTCTCTCGTACAATTCCATTTCTTCTAAAGTTTCTTCTTCATCCTTTTAATTTTCTCTTTTTCCTTCATTTTATCCTTCGATCTCCAAATTATTATCATTATCATTATTTTATCTTCATGCATTCTTTTTTAACTCCCATCACTTCACTACGATTTTTTTTTCTGAAAAGTTTCATCTAAAATTTTTAATTATTTATTGTGTATTTATCTTTTAATTATAATTAAGTTTCTCTCTCCCACTACTTTTTAAATTTTAAGTTTTTCTCTCTCCTCACTATGGCTCTCTATTTCTCTCTCGCAGTGACCCATATCTCTCTTAACTTCCCACCCATTGAAATGTTAGGAAAAAGAAAACTACCTCCCACTTATACGGCAAGAGTAAGCAAAAAAATAACTAAGAAAAATTTACATAGAAAACTCACAATTATATCTCCCGATCCTAGTTACAAAAGCGCTCTCTCAAACCTTTTATACTACTTACATCATTTTCCCATTCTCAAACTAGAGAATAGATAAAAAGAATTTTATTAAAGTTTGCATACCCAAGCTTACAGTATTTCTAACTGGGACGATTTGGAACTAGAGGTATAAACTCCTTTTATAGGTTTGAAGTCTATCTCCACAACTTAACCGATGTGAGACAAACTGCACTTCTAATATTTTGCCAAAATCCAACATCAAATTCCTAATTTTTAAAATAAAAATTCTTAGGGGGTGTTTGGCTCACCAACATGAGTTGAGATGCGTTGGTATAATATATCAACTCAATGTTTGACCCACCAACTTGTCGAGTTGGTATAGTTTACCAACTCACCCCAACTCACCTTTCTTCCAACGTTTTCAATGACTTCACCCATCGACCACTGTCGGTGACCATCGTTGTCACACTCTGGGAACTAACTATAGACTTCGACAACCACCTCTGATGACAACTCTAACGACCAAATCCAACAACCACCTTCGTGCGACTAACTCCGACGACCAATTCTGGACTCTGACAACCATTTCTAATGATGACTCCAGTGACTCAACTCCAACAACCACCTATGCGCGACCAACCCCGATGCCCAATTTCAGACTCCGACAACAAACTTCGATGACCAACTCCAACAACCACCTTCGTAGGCTTTAACTGTTATTGGGATATAGTGTATGTCCTAGTTTATTGTATTTTTTGTACTTTATTTGTACTATACATTAGTTTCCCTAAACTTTAGGACAAGTGAGAGATTGTTGGGAATGATGTCCTAAATCTTCTTGTAATCTCGTAATTTGTAAACTCTGTATAAACATATTGTTGCTAATAAAATAATTGTTATTTTATAAACATATACTCAATTCAATAAATTAAGATCCGAAGTTATTTCATGTAATTTAAACAAGTATGTAGAGACATACAAGTGAATCTTGTTTAAATAATAACCTAAACTGTCTAGAAAATGGATAAGTCTGGGTACCCTATCCTTGTGACACTATGGATACTGACCGCTTTGTAGGTGTTACAAGTATTGTAAAGTGCTACAAATGATTTGAATCTGATCATTAATGTAGAGACATGTAAGCGGGGTATCCTATACAATGAGTTTGTATAAGACCGGACCACGAAATGATTAGTCTCTTTTATAATGCCGTTAATAATAGAGACTTACATTTCATTAGGATGATCGTAGGTGACATGACCTAAAACCTGAGTGAGTTGTGAACTCCTACTCATGAAGGCAGTCCTTTGATTTGTATGGATGAGAGTGGCCAGATTGCCAACTTAACAAGCCTATCATTTTGGGATTCATTTGATTGGGGAGCTGGGAACTCAACTACACAAGACGAAATTCATTCTTTCTCCGATGCAGGGACAAGTAGATAAATTACTCCCTTAAGGGCTGATTCTGGGTCTTGAACATAGTGGCCACACCCTCTCCTGGCCCGAGAAGACTTGGTCATAGTGGGACTATGACTTATTGTTCATTAGAGGAATCAGTGGTACTTAAGAAGATGTAACTACAGAGGCAAAACAGTATTTTGGCCCAACTTTATTTACGAGCAATTTGTGAAGGGCCATCGTACTATTGATTGGTTATATCTAATGGACACAAAAATTTATCTAAAGTGCAAAGAGTGTAACTGTCGGTTTTTAGTGGAGTGACCGACAGTTAACGAATGTTGGGTAATTTAATTAAAGAGTTTAATTAATTATCCGAGTGCCGTTGGAGCTTCAATCTACAGATCCATAAGGTCCCCACTGTAGCTCAACAGAGATTTAATCTTTGGATTAATTTGAAGTGTTAAAATTAATTGAGGTAATTAATTAGATATGATATAATTAATTATAATGTATTTGATACATTATGAGAGGAATTTGAATCTGATTCAAATACCAATTATATGAATGAGATTCATGTAATTAAATATAAACCTTATTTATATTGAGAGGAATAAAATTTTTGGATATGATCCAAATATCATTTATATGGATGAGATTCATATAAGTGGATTTAATATAAATATGATTTATATTAAATGCCATGTATAGTTGAGAGAGAATAAAATTTATAGTTTATGTTGTATTTGATGCAATATAGAACTATAGGCCATATGTTATATTTGATATAACATATAGTGTATATATGTAATAAAGTAGTTATTATATATATATATATATACATTTATTTATTTATTTTATTAATTTATTTGAAATTAATAAAAAGAGAAAGGAGTTATAACTCCCTCCATTCTCTCAAGCAAACTAACATGTGATAAAAAAAAAGTTGAGGAGATCATCTTCTTCATTGGATTCACAATCAAAGAAAAAAGTTCTCTGAAAATTCTTCCCTCTCATCCTCTTCGTCTCCTTCCCTCTTCCAAAGATTCAAGCAAAGCCCACAACTCCTGCTTGAATTCTTTAATCCCAAAAGAGAATACAAAGGATTCTCGATTGGTGATGTCCGTGCATGAAGAAAGAGATCTGTGAGGAAGGAGTTTCGTTCGTGGCTCATACGAGGGATTCCTTGAAGAAAGAGTTCTTCAAAGGTGAGGTCTCTTGAAACCTATTTTCTTTGTAAAAGCATGCTATAATTTAGTCTTAAATGCATATCTATTGTATGTTTACTATAAATTTTGTATTCGACAATTAATGGAATTTGGTTGATTCGCTTTCGCTCAAGGTTATCCTCATGTTGAGATTCCTTCACCGACGACCACACATTCGACTTCGAACTCCAATGAAAATCACATTCGATGATCAACTTCGAAGACCACCATCGAGTGACAAATTCGATGGCCAACTCCGACCTTCGACAACCACCTCTAACAACAAACTCTAGCAACCAACTCCAATACCACTTTCATGCGATCAACTTTGGACTCGACAACTATATCCGATTGTAAACTCCAGCGAAAATCATCTTAAATGATCAACTTCGACTACCATCTTCCTGCGACCCAAGGCTTCAAAAACCACCTCTAGCGACCAATTCCAGTACCACCTTCATGCGACCAACTTCAGACTCTGACTACAAATTCCAACAAAATTCATCTCAATAATCAACTTTGACAACCACTTTCAACTATTATAAGACTGATAGCTATTAAAGTATATTGTAGAATTGTTGATTATATTAAATAACAATATTTTGTTTATATTAAGTGCAATATTTATATGTAGAAATTTGTAAAATATTTTTTATTTAATTGAATTCGCATAAAAAATTAGTGTTATGAATATTTGGAAAAGTATGTATATAGTTGAAAAGTATGTAACATATGAAAAAAAGACCATAAGATGGAGATTTTCTTCTCGAACATTTTCTAGCAAGAATTAGTGAAAAATGAATATTTGTTCTCTGATGAACCTCCAAATTTGGAGGAATTGAAACTAAAATTGTTGAAGAAATATGGTGGGATTCCATTAATTGTAAAAATGATGGGGAGATTCAATTAAAAAAAATTAATAAAAGAGTAAAAATACAAAGTAACAATAGGAATAGAAAGAAAAGAAGAAGAAGATGATGAAATTCATTGATAAAAATTAGAAATCGAAAGTTATGATCTCTCTTTGATTTTCCATTTTATTTTAACTATGTTTATGTAAGAAACATAGCAGATCAATTGTTGTTCATTATCCAAAAAAAAAGAAAGAACAAAAGAAAGAAGGAAAGAAAAAAATTTAAAAATGAAAAAAAAGTTGCAACCCATATTTTATTCAAACAAAGATCGGTAGAATTATTGAATATAAAACTTTTTTTTGAAAAAAAATTAGTAATGATAAAAGCATATTATTTATGCCTTGTCTAATAACGGTTTGATTTCTGAGTTTTGTTACTGAAAATTAAGCTTATAAACACTATTTCCACCTTCAAATTTATTTTTTTATTATCTAATTTCTACTAATGGTTTAAAAAAACCAAGTCAAATTTTGAAAACTAAAAAAATAGCTTTTAAAAACTTGTTTTTATTTTTTAAATTTGGCTAAGAATTCAACCATTGTACTTAAGAAAGATGCAAACCGTGGTAAGAAATGGGGAGGAAATGAACTTAATTTAAAAAACACAAAAACAAAATGGTTATCAAACAAGACTTTAGAGTTTAAAAAACTGCATCAGATACCCAGACATATATGAAACAAACAACTCTGTACTCCAAATTCAGACATATGAACTTTACAGATATATGAATTTTACAAACACATGAATTCCAAACATCATATATCAATTTAACGCCCCAAACAACCCTTTAGAAAGACATAAAACATGTGAAAAAGTTGGAAGGTAAAAGGTTTTCATTTATTTTATAGAAGTTAATTAAAAAAATAATGATTTTATATTAATTATAATCAATAACACAATTTTAAAATATTTAGAAGTTCAAAAGTTTGTAACATTCCTCAACATCTACAACTATATATATAAGAGTTTCCCCTTACTTTTATATATGTTTTTTTGTTCCTCACTTCTCTCAGAATTATATATTTATCATTTGAAATTATAAACTCATTTGGAGAAGATAATGTATATTCGAAGAGAGAGTAACAATGTAGTTCAATGTAGTTCCCTACCTTACAACTCTAAGCAAAAAATGTGAGTGATTCATACCATAAAAGAAAAGTATATACGGTAGTGGTAATATCTCACATAGAGCTAAACTGTTTTAATCTTTATGAATAATTTTTTCTAAAGTAATATGCGTTTGGAAGATGAAAATGCTTCTATAAAATTATACCGGTTCAATCTTTTTTATAGTTATTCTCAAATTATTTTATTTTTAATATATATTATCGTTGTTATCCTATAAATTTATGGGGATGTTTGGGAAGCTGAGATGATATAGGATGTGGGGAGTTCTGATCGAGTATGAACGATTGAATATGATTCGAGTATGTTCAAGTATTGAGATGATATATGATACACATAAGGAAAATAATGGTAAGATAAAAACACGTTCAGAAAATGGATCCACAAACAATTAAAATCGGTGAAATAGAATAATGAACCTCCAAACACTGAGATGATATAAGATGTAGGATATACGTGTGGTAGAACTCTTCTAACTTTAGCTTGAGGACGACGACGAGTAGAAGGCAGGGCTCTCCTACCTCTATTTTTTCTGATTTTAAAATATAATGTTATATAACGTTTTTGGAAATACATTAGCAAAAAACAGTATTCAATCTTTTCTTGAAATATTTTAATGGAAGGATATGAATTCATTTATTTTATTACTCGCGGCATTGTTGTAAATATTGTTTTTTATTTTTTTAATTATTGCAAATATTGCTTTTTTTCCCCCTAAAAAATAGTTTTATTTAAAAAATAAGAAGCCGCTTGGTTTAATATATTATTCAATTTAATATATCTTATAAACATGTGATCAGTTAGAACATTAAAAGCTGAATATAAAATATCTAGCTTATTTATAAAAATATATACTGCCTCACGTTTAATTTATAATTAAATATATTTAAAATTTAAATGTTGCACGTGTAGAAATCTAGTATATATTAGAAGTGTGAGGATTTAAAATACAAACCTCTTAATCACTGATGTAAAATTTTCACTTAATTTGTCCTTCGATAATTTCCTTCTAAAGTAATTTAAGTTTTCACTACCTACAATATATAGGAACATTATTACGCTATATTTAAAATGAGCTCGACTGTACATAGTTTAGGTTCAGTCATTTTTATTCGAATATTTTGAGTTAGGTTTAATTTTAATTGTTGTAATTTCAAATGTCCAATTTTTAGTTCATACATGTTTAATAAAACTTAAATTTAGTTCATCAAAGTTAATTTTTATCAAAATTGACTTAATAAAACAATATATTTCATGCTAAGAAATATAATATGGGAATGCATTTTCAAAATTTTGAGTAAAATGCTAATAAATAACAAAAAAAAAATAAAAAAATAGAAAGGTTAACAACAAACAATCAATGGGAACTAAATTAATTTTTTTTTTAAGTGCATGAACTAAAATTTGACATTTGAAAACAGATAGATTAAAATTGAACCAACCTCAAATAACATGGACTAAAATGACACTTTAATATATTTTAAAAAGATTTGTCAACTAGAAGAAATTCGGGCAAACCGATATTAAAGGGCTTTAATGTCAGTTGACAACCGACATTAAAGATAGTGTTATTAAAGCCCTTTAATGTCGATTGCCTTTAATGTCGGTTTTAAACCGACATTAAAGGGCTTCAATAACACAGCCTTCAATGTCGGTCGCAACTGACATTAAAGACACTCAGTGAAATTTCCAACCGACATTAAAGACCTTCAGTGAAATTTTCAACCGACATTAAAGGTCTTTAATGGCAGTTGCAACAGACATTAAAGCCTCTGTTTTTTTAATTATTAACCAACATTGAAGCCCGAATATGTCCCTTTTTTTTAAAATTCCGTTGCCGAATCCATTTTTTTTGATAAAAAAGTATAATATGATACATCATAATTGAATGTTGTGGCTATGACATATTATTCATGTATGGATTGCAAATCTATTACATGTAATCCATAAATTCTGCTATAAAATTATAATTTAAAAGGCTGTACAATAATTCAGGCCTTGAAAATACAAATTACAAGTAATACAAACATTATGATTTTACAAACATTATGAGATTACTGTCTCTCTCCACTTGGTAAGTATGGATCCCTTCATAATTCTTCTTGAACCAACCCCCTAGCTTCAGCAGTGTCTGGTTATAGGCATCTTTGTCTGACCACTGTTGTTCAAAGGATCACAAACAAAAAAGGTTTAAGACAAAGGATTGAAAGTGAAAATGTGATTAGAATTCATATTCAACTAACCGTGTTTATTGGGAATGTGCATAAATGGTACATCCAAGGCAAAATTCTTGTAGTGAATGTGTTGGATCTAAAGTTCCCTGAGAAAAAGTATAAAGAGGTTGCGATACCAAATATTTATTCCTTTGTTGCATCCGCAAAACAAGAAAATTCAATAGTTGAATAAATGAGAGAATTTTCTTTTTCAAGATCTTGAAGAAGAGAAGCTTGGTTACTTAGATATGAGATACGAAGACGATGGAAAATTTTCGGCAACATAACGGTGCTACCATAACAAAACAAAAAATTTACCTTGAACCTGTTCAAAGAAACACACTCCCAATAATATTTCACAACCACTTGTTCTCAACAGAACTATCAGAATTCCCAAAAAATGAATATTCAAGAACACATACATCAATAAGCAAATTTAGCTCACAATATACTTCAAACCTCAAAAGTTGTCACAAAGACTACCATAGTGCATGAATAACCCACAAACTACCATAGTGCGATCTACAAACTCGAGCACCTTGAATCAAATCCTACAAATAAATAGTACCCATGAGTCATAAACGGGTGTTACATTCTAATCTAATATGGTCCAAAGAGAAATAAGCACACTATAACTTCTCAAACTAGAATTTTCATATCATTAGAGTCACTTGAAAACACTTAGAAACTGTGCTCAAAACTGCAAGCATTCAAAAATGCACTTACCAAGAACAATTTTCACCTGAATCCCTTGTTGTTGCAAGAAATTCATCTCCTCCCCACCCTTTTCAAACACCTAAAAAATATACAAACAAAAAAGGTTTAAGACAACGGATTGAAAGTGAAAATGTTATCAAAATTCATATTCAACTAACCGTGTTTATTGGGAATGTGCATAAATGGTACATTCAAGACAAAATTCTTGTAGTGATGTTTATCGAATGATCATATAATTTAAATCGAATATTAGAATGATGCTTATAGAGCTAAATACTAACTATTTAAATCAGATGTTACTAATGTAATAGAAATACCGATTCTGTTATAGAGCTAGATACTAACTATTTAAATCGGATGTTAAAGAACGCTAGTAGATACTAACTATTTAAATCGGAGAATCTATATGAAATTTGATGATATATGCATGAACCTGCTTCCCGAATTCGATAGATTGCAAGGAACAACAAGCATTCAACACGATTCCGAGTGTATAGTTTGTAGGATAAGCTCCAGCTTCTAACATTTCTATGAACACTCGAAAAGCAACAAAGATCAAGAAAACTCCGCAGTAAATAAGTAATTGGATTAGTGAATTATTAGTGAATGATTTCAATTCTCGTACCATCTTTTAACAGCAACAGAGCTTCCCGAAGATCTACAAACTTTGGCTCCGCATCAACATTCAATTGGATTAGTGAATGATTTTTCTGATACGGAAAACTCTGCAGTATATCATAAAAAATCAACAAAGATCAAGAAAACTCTGCAGTAAATAAGTTCAAGTCATATATTGCGTAACTGTTTTACCTTGCTCTGATAAAAATTGGTAATCAAGCATATATTATCATATCAGTGCACGTTCACAATCAAATTTTAAGCAAAGATGCAACGTATACCTTACATATAAGGAACATGTACCAATATAGGCAAGAAAGAAGAAAATATTATCTAAGTACCGCACGTGAAAGTTGAGTCATAAACAATTCTATAGTCATGAAGGTTGAGCTACAAAGAAGAAATTTCCATGAAGGTTGAGCTACAAAGAAGAAATTTCAACTAGAATATAAAATAACCACAAGAGAACAAGCTAGTTAAGGTTAAATCACCACCAACAATCAATTCAGTATGATTTACTTCTTGCTTTTGTTGAAAACATTATTCCACTATCCCTCTCTAATACCAAATACAAAGAACATGACATTATTTAAAAAGGAAAGAAAAAGAAAGAAAAGAAAGAAAAGGCTTTTCTTTCTTCTGGACTCCATTTACTCATTTTTAAGCCGCTACCACCAACAATATCCATCGAATAAAGCTTTAGAATTTCCTTTTTCTCGAACTGAACAAAGCCTGCTCCCCGTTTCACTTTTTCACCGCTACCACCAACAAGCCTGCTCTGAAGTCAGCAAGTCGCCGGTCTTCTCTCTCCGCGAAGAGCGCATTCAAGACCATCGGTTGCTGGAAATGGACAAGGAGAGGGCGGTCGGGGAAGGTGTTGGCCGGATGCTTGGCGACATTGTAGAAATGCACAACAAGCGGGAAATGAACTTTTAGGTTCGTATCAATTAACACCCCTCATTATCAACACAACAACTATACCATTTGATTCTATAACAAACTATAGGAAAATAAGATACATCAAGCATACAATTTGAGAATCCTTGCCCTTTCTCATCTTGCTCGAAATGCACAAGCGCTTCGACTACCCTCTCTGTTTTGCAAACATTCGATGTTCTGCATTTGCCGATGTAGGTCTTGTTTTTGCTTGACTCGGTCACGTAATGCAACAGTTTGTTGTGCATTTCTACAATGTCGCCGTTTTCCCAAGCTTCATAGACCTGATGTTTTTACATGTTCTTACCATTGTGCTTAAGTTCTTGGAAGGACAAATCACAATACAAAATGCAGTACATCTTGGTGATTTGAACTGACATGTTTGGCGCAATTTTTTTGAGTTGAAGACAAAGATTTAACGATAGATGGAAGCCGAATGGGATAAATATTTCATCTAGTTTACGAGCATCGATAGTGGCAAATAGTTGAGACCCAATGCAAGGTTTGAAATTTGAAGTCAATTACTGAATTTCAGTTGATATAATTGAATTAAAATAAATACTCAACTGCTAGCCTACGAGGTAAAAGAAAACGTCAGCAAGTATACCTTACACAAAAGAAGCACTTGGGCACTCGAAATGGAATGCTTATCCACTGTGTAAGAATATTTGGTAAAAATTGCACGTCATCCTCAATAACCTGGAGAAATGTCCCCTTATCCACTCTGTTTGACTTGCTTTGCAAACGAATGAACTCAGAAACAACATACCTACAGAGAGTCAAGATACCTCTTACTTCGTATCCCACATCTAATATCTTGCCTTTTGAAACCAAATGCAAGCAGTTATTCAGTCCTCCATTGATTTCGAAAAGTTATGCAAGCATTCTACTTGTTTCATCATCTACCAACCACAGCTTGGCAATCAGATTTTGAATGAGTATTGCATGTGATTTAGTTCCGAAATCATCCACATTTTCAGTCATTAGAGTAGTAGCCAAGTTTGGAACATCAAAGGCAAAACCAGTACAAAAGGCCAACAGAGAGCAATTCAGTGCAAGGGCTAAAATAATGTTTGAACTCTTGGTGTCCATTCCAATAAAAGTTGTTCCAATGAGATCAAATTCATGGGACAACCTCTCTAACGTTAAAGATAATTTACTAAATTTGTTCACTGTTTGATGGATGGAAGCGGTATAGTTTATCTCAAGCTTACCATAGTCAGTACTAATACAATATGAAATGTTTGGCAACAACTTCAGTATTTCAACCATCGAGTTGAACTAAAAGAAAAATGCACAACATGGTTAGTAGACATTGTTCTTTTAGGATATATTACAAAAACCGCCCCAAAAGCATGAGAGTAATTGTAATTATATCCTCAAACATTCAATTACAAAATTGAGCCATCAAACGTATGCAAGTGTTAAAATTTGGTCTTAAACTTACATTATTATAGAAATTGTAAAAATTGTATAAGTTCGAGGGTTAAATTTGGGGGACCAATTTCTACTACTATTATAAATTCAAGGGCTCCAATTTAATACTCGTAGAAATTTGAGGCCTAATTTTTACAATTAAAAATTTGAGAATATAATTACAACTACTATCATATATTTTAGGGATAATGGTAGATAAAAGGCAAAGCCATATTTTCTCCATGCTCCATTCTCGCATTGTTAACTTTTTTACAAGTAGGAAATATAAAGGTTGAGAGAAAAGAGCGATTTTTCTTACATGGTAAATCTTTATACGGCCCAATGAACTAATACTATTCAAAAACAAAACGTATATATGCATATATGACATAAGTTTATACACATAGAACTAGATGAATCAGATATTATAGCAAACACTAACCATCATGAAATTGAAAGATTGACAATAGAACACATAGTTCAAGTGTGTTTAAAATTCTATTTTCAATCTTCATAATTATAGGTCACATTATCGTAACCTAGCATTCATTTGTCCGAGTCTCTCGAGTCAATATTATGTCGTGTTGGACATTCTCACAACTCTTGTGTACTAATATATCATCCCTTTCCTTTCATTTTATGTCTGGAGAGCTCTATTTTATATAATGTTTCAAATTGCCTTGAACTAACTAGAGTAAACATAATAGAATAATCATTTTTCTCAACAATATAATTCTAAATAAATAAAGATGAATATAAAAAACATTGGAATAAGATATAGAAACTCAAAGCACATAAGATTTGCTGAAGATATTAAAACATTTTTCCACCAAACTTCAGGTTCCCTTGAAACTAGTCCTTCCTCATATTCTATATACTTTGCACGAAAATTGGCCTCCCATTAGTTTTCCTGACCAAACATAAACATATGTACAAACAAACTTTCTTAAGTTACTAATAAAAGAAACTAATATATTTACACTAAGTGATAATAATTTGAACTTAATGTCTCTTGTGATCAAAGACACACATAAGTTCATATTTAATATGTCCAAATGTAATATAAAAGTTATATAGTTACGAGAAAATTTATTTTGGTCGGTTTCTAATTGGACCTGCTTAAATTACTGAAAGTTTGAACAAATTTATTTTAATATTTTAATCAAGATCAATGTTCCTATTATATCATATGGAGATTAAAAAAGAAAGGAAAAATTACAAAAACCACCTAAAATATGGTAGAAGTTACAATTATTAGATTTTGAGTTTAATAGGATGTTGTATTCATTATTGATTTGATTTATGAAGCATAGAATTGTTTCTAATTGGTGTCAATTTTACTCTCTCTTTTTGTTGTTTGAGTACATTTGTCTTAAATAGTTGAATTATATATATTTTGATTCTTTTTGGTCTTGAAGTGAATGTCTATTTTAGGTCCGGTATGATAATCATTTTATTTTTTATTTTAAGTTTTTTAAAACTAAGCTTACAATAATAAGTCCTTCTACCTATAGCTTTCTTATTTTATTACATACTTTTTCAACAAGTTTTCAAAAATCAAGTTATAATTTAAAAATTAGAATTCAAATAATGTATATTTTTTTAAACAATGTGGAAAACTTACTAAAAGACTCTGGATTTTAAAAACTACTCCCACATGTCGAAATAAACATAACAAAATGTTAGCCATAGTTTCTCAAGTTCGAAATTAGTATCTAATTGATTGTAACTGGATTTTACCACTAGTACTTCATATAACATAAGGAGAAAAGAGCTCAAATCACATCGTTGTATTTTGATTTTATTTATACCTTATTCCATAATCAATTGAATTGCATTTATGTTCGGGTTGAAAATAGAATATGACATTTTTATTCAGTGAAATTGACCAAAATTAATTGAAAACTAATGCAGAACGATACAAGGAGTGAAGAAGAGGACAGAGTATTGATTGAAGCACATTCAGAAATAGGGAATAAATGGGCAGAAATTGCAAAGAGATTACCTGAAAGAACTGAAACTCTATTAAAAACCACTGGAATGCAACAAAGAGAAGGCAATATTCATAGCGAAAATGCAGATCCAAATATTCGAGATGCTTTCTTCTACAGGATAACATAAAGAGTCTGAATCTCGACTCCAATAACGTCACTCGCTACCAGAAGAAAAGCTCTGCCGTCACCTTCTCCGCCATCAACAATAATTCCAAATCAAAATTGGCCGATCATCATCATCATCAAGTACAAACTACTGATTTTTTCCCTAACCATTGGACGGTCACGAATTTTGATTTCAAGGAAGAACCAGAGTTTAATCTCGATGATAGTTTCTTCCCGAAAGGATGCCGCTTCAACTCGCTCATGGAGGATATTGTTGGCGCTTCTGTTGACGAAGCCAATAATGATGATCGGAAAAGATATAACGGGCAATGAAGAATCGATGGAGTTTCGTCAGGTTGAAATGGAGAAATTGCAATATTATGCTCCGATGAGTACGGCGGTGGCAGCAGGGAGGAGTTTAAAGCGAAGAAAAAACTTGATTTAGTAGAAATAACAGTCGAACAACTATATAAGCTAAGCTTGAAGAAGAAAAAGTTGCAGCAGAAGATGAAGATCTGGGAGAACAATTTCTCTCCACTTTTCTGTATATTAGATTTCGTATATTAAATCTTTTCCCCACATATAATACAGGGTGGTGATGTATAGATATATACACTTAGGTTTTAGAATAAGGACAAAAAATAACTAACGAATATTCTGTACAGTTGGTAGAGAATAATTATATGGCAGAGGTTGTTAGGAGAGAATACACATCAGCATCAGCAAGAGTATATATACCAGCAACACCAGCGAGAGTATACGTACCAGCGACACCAGCAAGAGCATACGCACTAGCGACACCAGTGAAAGCAAACACACCAGCGAGAGCATTCATATCAGCTTCTACATGGCTCCTTGTCATCTGCTGACGAGGCAATTTGTTCTTCCTTGACATCCCCCCTCAAGTGAGAGGGTAGGTCCTTTAGTCCGAGCTTGTTTCAAAGGTAGACAAATGCATCAAGGGGTAAAGGCTTAGTTAGGCAATCCAACAATTGTTCTGCAGAGGGTACATATCTAACATGAAGTTGATCTTGAAGGACAAGGTCACGGATGAAGTGCACATTTATTTCAATATGCTTAGTTCGTGTGTGAAAGATAGGGTTGGCAGCTAAGGCACCTGCACCCATGTTGTCACACCAGAGAACAGGTATATCCTTTGGAGAGAAATAAATCTCGATTAACAGATTTTTCACCCAAATGATCTCGGTTGCAGCATGAGCAATAGCTCGATACTCGGACTCAGTACTGGAGCGAGCCACTATCATTTGTTTCTTAGATGACCAAGAAATGAGAGTCGATCCAAGATAGAGGCAATAAGCAGCTGTAGATTTTCGATCATCAATATTTGAGGCCCAATCTGCATCAGAATAGGCTGTTAAATTGAGGTAAGTATCACAGTTGATGGTTAGGCCAAAGTGGAGAGTCCCTGCAAGATATCTAAGCACACGTTTGACAGCTGACCAGTGAATATCAGTAGGAGCTTTGAGGAATTGGCTAAGCTTATTAACAATGAAGGCAATGTCCGGTCTTGTATTAGTGAGGTATTGGAGAGCACCAACTATGCTGCGATATAGAAATGGGTCATGGAGAGGCGTTCCAATGCTTAAGGACAGAGAGGTGCTAGGTACTGCAGGGGTTGGACAAGGTTTCATATGGTTGAGGTTTAGTTTAGAGAGAAGCTCAGTTATGTATTGAGGCTTTATGTAAATGTAGGCGGGGGGGGGGGGGGGTGTATAAGAGATTTGGACACCAAGAAATTTGTTGAGCTGTTTCTAGATCTTTGAGAGAGAACTGTGTATGCAGTCGGGCAACAAGATGATCGATGTGAGTTGGATCACTGCCGGTGAGTATCAAATCATCTACATAGACTGGCAGCAAAGTGATGGAGGATGAGGTACGCATATAATATAGAGAAGTGTCTAGGGAGCTTTTTGAAGCCGGGTTGACAAAGAGATGCTTTGAGCTCATCATTCCACATACGAGGAGCCTGATTGAGACCATAGAGAGCTCTATTGAGCTTGCAAACGTAATGTGGGTGAGTTTTGCTTTCAAAACCCAGAGGTTGAGACATGTAGACAGTCTACTTCAGCTTGCCCTTGAGAAAGGCCTTATTGAAGTCAATTTGGCGAAGTGGTCAGTGATAAGACACTGCCAAAGTAAGCACAATTCTAACAGTAGACATCTTGACAACAGAGTTGAATGTGTCAAAATAGTCAAAGCCAGGGTGTTAATGAAACCCTTTGGCAATAAGACGTGCCTTATACCATTGAACAAGGCCTTGAGCATCACGTTTAATACGATAGACCCATTTGCAACCAACTACAGTTTGATTAGATGAAGAAGGTACCAGTGACCAGGTATTTGTACGTTGTAGTGCAACAAGTTCTTCATTCATAGCTTCTTGCCACTGTGGAGCTGTAAGAGCCTGGGAGACTGAAGTTGGTTCATTCTAAGTAAGGTCTTCAATACGTTCAACAACCCAAGCCTTGAGTTTGAAAATACCAGCCTTCCCTCTGGTGATCATTGGATAAGTGCCAATGAGGGGTTGGGTGGTAGGTTGTAGGGATTGCTGTGGAGGGGAGGGTAGAGGTGTTGTTAAGGGTGACACGGTAGAGGATTGAGAAGTAGTTGAGGGAGACAGTAATGGGCTAGGATGTGGGGAAGGTGAACTTATGGCTGGTGTAAGAAAAGTGTGAGGAGATTGAGGTTGGATAGAGGGATTTTTTTTAGGTGAGGGTTGTGGAGAGGATGGATGGACATGAGGTGAAGAGAACCATGTGGAGATCGATGGAGCTATATTTGTGGGAGTAGAGATTTGAAGGTTAGCAAAGCCTGTTTGGAATGGAAATTCGTATTCATTAAATATGACATGGCGAGAGATGATGACCTTCCCATCCTCAGTAAGACATCTATGACCTTTGTGTATTGGGGAAGTGCCAAGATAGACACATTTGCTGCTGTGAAAGACAAACTTATGGTGCTGGTATGGATGAAGGTGTGGATAGCACACACACCCAAAGACTCTTAAAAATAGCAGGTCCAATTTTCTTCCAAGTAACACTTCCATGGGACTGTGACCCTGAAGGATAGGAGAGGGAAGAGAGTTAATAACATAAATAGCAGTTTGAAAGGCATACCACCATAGGTGCAGTGGCATCTTAGCCTGTGCAAAGAGAGTAAGACCGGTTTCAACAACATGGCGATGTTTACGTTCAGCTCAACCATTTTGTGCTGAAGTGTAAGTGTAGGGGCAGGATACCCTTATTTGAATTCCAAGCTGATCACATAAATGTGCCACTGCTTTGTACTCACCCCCACCATCCATTTACAACATGTGAATGGATTTGTTGAATTGATTAAGAATAAAGGCTTGAAAGTGTCTAAAGGCAATTGCAGTGTCACTTTTCTGTTTTGATGGGTATAGCCAAGTAAATTGACTACAGCCATCAACAAACAACACATAGTATCTATATCCATCCGCAAAAAGAATTGGGGCTGACCCCCATGGATCAGTATGCACTAGTTCAAAAGGTGTGCTTGCATAGGAAAGAGAGTCAGAAAAGGGTAAGGCATGAGACTTTCCAAACTGACAAGCTTCACAAAATGACTTCTCGTTATTAGTAATTTATAAGTTACATCCACTAATTACTTTTGACAAAACTTTAGGGGATGGATGGACAAGTCGCCTGTGGAGAAGCATTGTGGTTACTGTCCTCCTGGTTTGAAAAACAGACTGACATGAGAACTCTTTGGATGGAGCAATCAAGTGAGCATCTGACAATCTTGAAGAAAGTGGTGCATTATTTATAGACTGGTTGACATCCTCCAGCTGGTAAACCCATCTTTAAGCCGACCTCTTAGGATTGGTACTTCCAACTTCTTGTCCTTGACCACACAAAAGTCAGCATGAAATTCAACCACTATATTGTTGTCTTTGGCAAGTTTGGATACACTTACAGGTTCTTAGCTACGGGCACATAAAGAATATTTAATAATGACAGAACACCAGAACTAGTAGGTATATTTGTATGACCATAGCGAGATATAGGAAGGGATTTACCATTTCCAACCACTACTTTGTCATTACCTGTGTAGGCAGATGAGGATTGGAGGAAGCTTGGATTGCTTGTAATGTGTGAGGATGTCCCACTGTCTACATACCAGTTGGGGTCAGCAACTGACTCAGGTGAAGCTACAATTGAATGAGTAAGAAGAACAGAGGTGTTCTGTTCTTGACTTCGATTTGGTGGAAGTTGAGTAGATTCAATACGGTTGTAACTGAAGTAGCAAACATCATTTGTATGCCCAAGTTTTCCACAAGTTTGGCAGGTTGGTCTAGTTATGGATGCATTATTCCAACGACCATGACCCCTAGTTGCGACCTCCTACACCCCTAAAATTTTTTTGTTGTGTATATCTAGAAGAGTTTTGAGGGGTGTGTGCTGAATGATTGGACTGATTATGCACAATGTTGGCTGAGGGTGGGCTGGGTGAGAGTGAGACATTAGCTATTCCGGTAATTCCTGTCTTGACAGTAAGTTGATACTTAAGCCTTTTCTCATATGACAGCAGGTTAGATTGCAGATCAGACCAACGTGTTGTTCCTTTTCTTTGGATTGCTACTACAACTGGGTTATACTCTTCGTCAAAACTAACTAGCACTTGTGAAGTCAGATCAGAGGAGGAGACGGGGGAACCTGCAAGGGCAAGACCATCAACAATCATAGCAAGGTACTCACTCATTTTCAATGCGCCTTTGCGAGTTTGCTGAAACATTCTTTTGAGGTAATCTGTTTCAGCTCTGGATTGGACTCCAACCAACTCTTGGATTACTTCCCAGAGTTCTTTGGAAGTTTGAAAACCCATCACTTGTGTTGCTATCTCCTGGTTCATTGAGTTATAAAGCCAGCCCAAAAGAAGTTGATCCACTGCTATCCAGGCATCTAAGCTGGATTTGATTGCATTTCGACATCAGGGACTGAGACAGTGGTTGGATCTGCACTGGAGCTTTCACTGGATCGACCACTGGTTGGAACTTAAATAAAACGATCTGGACAAGGAGTTTTCCCAATTAGATAACCTTCCAATCTGTAGCTTCTTAGAATTGGCCAGGCAAGATTCTGCCAAAGCAAGAAGTTCGACCTATCCATTTTGATGGATGTCACTTTGTTGAGAAGTTGATTTAGGGGAGGACCTGTGATGGTTCCACTGCTGGCAACTCCAAAAAAAATAGGTGAAAAAAAGTTTGTAGAAGGTTGATTTTCCATTGCAGCTATATAAGCTAAGCTTGAAGAAGAAAAAGTTGCAGCAGAAGATGAAGATCTGGGAGAGCAATTTCTCTTCACTTTTCTGTATATTAGATTTCGTATATTAAATCTTTTCCCCACATATAATACAGGGTGGTGATGTATAAATATATATACTTAGGTTTTAGAATAAGGACAAAAAATAACTAACGAATCTTCTGTACAACTGGTAGAGAATAATTATATGGCAGAGATTGTTAGGAGAGCATACACATCAACATCAGCAAGAGTATACGCACCAGCGACACCAGCGAGAGCATACGCACCAGCGACACCAGCGAGAGCATACACACCAGTGAGAGCATTCATATCAGCTTCTACATGGTTCCTTGTCATCTGCTGACGAGTCGAGTCAATTAAGTTAATAACATGATGAAATAATGAACCAATGTGAAAACAAGCTTTAAATAGCAAGACTTTCTTTTATTATATATATATATATATTGGAATTCATTCCAAAAATGTCTACTTTTATGTCATTAGCATGTGAGAAAAAGTTTAAATGGAACTTTGCTCGAGATTATCAACTTCAAAGTTTGTACTTGTATTTAAGTTTGTCTTTATTGATGACAGGAGGTACTTTTTAAATAAAATATGGATAGGAGATTCTAACCATAAACCTAATAATCATTAATAGTTGGCTAGTTGATCTATGCTCAGGGCATGGAAAGTATTAGTTTTTAGTACCACAATCCATAATTGAACATTCTATTTCACATGAGATAGTGCATGTCAATTATTGTTGACCTAAGCTCACCTTAACAACTTTCGAAACAATCAGACATTGATTGAAGAAAAGACTACTCATTTATATCAAAAATAGTATGTAGCATATATATACAAACCAATTGAACTTCAGGGAGCGTTTTAGTATTGATAGGTTGGTTGTGTTGTGCCATTAAGAAAACGGTCTTATTTACCTACTACATAGAATAATGCACATGTAATTTAACTCAGTTTTCTTAAATCATTTATGAAGTTGTGTTCGAGCTCATCTAAACATAGTTTAACTAGTTAAGACATAATATCCTTAAAGAGTTTGAATGACTAAATCCCTTCACTCACCTTTCGTGAACACATGTCATTCACAAGTCAACTATCAATATAAAATTCCATATGCCAAAATAGCAAGTTTAAATACATGATTACTAAATTCTTGATAATTTTCTTGCACACACGAGACTTTTCAATATACCAAACCCAAAGGAAAAATGAAGCATACACAGGGTTTGCACATTTCAAAAGAGAGTCAAACACTTGGACTATGGATTGACCAGTTGAGCTTGCGAAGTTTCACCAAAAGGGATATGACCGAGTTGTGCTCGCCACTGACACTTTGCAACCCATGGGTCACACCAATTACGCACCATCAATATTGTAGAGAAAGGATCTTATAGATAGTTTCACACCAATAGCTTCAAGGGTAACCAATTCTTTTTATGCTTAGTTGAGCTAAATACTTTGAGTACTAATTTAGGCATTGAATTTACTATGCTTAGTACTACATCAATTCAAATACTCTTATAGTTCAATCCTACCAATGTATCGGGACTAGAGGAGTGGTTTGGAGGAACGTTGAGACATTTGCAAGTTTCTTGTGCCTTTGCAAGTTTCTTGTGCCAACAATATGGTTAAGCTATGTGCATGTTAACACATTTTATATTTATTATTTAAATTTTATATCGTTTACTATTCTTTCTTTTATGGACGGTCCATATTTATGTTTTTGTTATTTTGTAAGAAAATATTTGTTAATTTTACATTGTATAGCTCTGGATCTAATGTTTAGGTGCTTTAATTATTATCTTTTAAAAATAAGAATTTGGTTTAATTATTGAATGCTACGATTGTTTTTAAATATAGAAAAATGAACCAAGATATTTAGAAATATAGTCAAATTTACTGTCTATCTGCGATAGATCGTGAGAGATTACTATCTATGCCATGATAGATACAGATAGTAATTTATCGCGATTTGTCGTAGATAGTCTATAATATTTTGCTATTATTTATAATTTTTCATGCAATTCTGTCCTTTAAAATATTTTTCCTTAACTTAAAAAAAGAATAGTCAGCATTAAGTGTATCTAATTAAATTCAATAAAAATAGAACTTAAACGAATGTAATTTCTCAAAAAAGAAAAAGAAAAAAAAAACATAAGTTAGTTAAAAATATTTTAATGATGGCAAACGTGAGGTCTATTAAAATACGTTTCTTTAACGTATCAAACTGTCAAATAGTAGACATCCTCACGTCGAATGGAGAAATAAATGAGAGAAAAAAACACTTTGACTAACTATTATTGTTATTATTTTAAGTTTGACTAATTAAATTCATGCTTAAAAGTGTCATTAACTAATATTATAGTAAATATATGTGGAAAACAATTGTTTGCTTCCGTAATAATTGAAAAACTCAAGTAGCATAACTACGGATAATTTTTTTTTAATTTAATTTTATTATTATTTTTTAAAAGTATAGGTGATATTATTATACAACAACAATGAGGATCCCACAGCCCGGGATCAAGGCAACAAAGCAACAAAGCAGAAGAAAAGACAGAGCATCAAAACCAAAACAAAGCCAACAGGATAAGAACAGAACAAAACCAATACATAGATGCAAACTCGCAAACCACCAGAAGGATAGGAGAGAGAAAAACTCAAAACCCCATAAACTAGGGGCTACAGCAAAACAGAGAACAATGTGAAGTTCAAAAGGAAAAAAACATCCGTACACACACTAGATAAGACCAAGAAGGTCAACTCGCTAGGAAATAGCACGAGCACGAACCGTAGAGATCATAAGGTGAACCAAAGCAGACATCGACCTCGGTCGACCTCTATGCAACCGCCGATTACGCTCCTGCCAGATGTAGTATATGGACGCATACTAGAAAACACGGAATAACTTACTACGTACCCCCTTACCCGACCCCACTCGGCACAACCAACTTAACTCTACATCCCAACCAACCACCCGATGCGTCAAACCCAATTGACGCAACACACTAGACCACACTCTCTCCTAAACCCACACTCAAAAAATAAATGATCCCGCGACTCCACATCTCCCCCACACAGAAGACACCCCCCTCTGACAACACACCCCAACTCCTCAACCAATCCCGCATACCCAACTTGTCCCTCACTACTAACCATGCACAGAAGAAGTGACACGGAATACCACCCTCCGCCCACAAAATACCAGCCCAAGACACCTTATGACGACGAGGACGTATACTCTCCTAAGCACTAGCGATAGAGAACTGACCACTAGCATCCGACACCCAAATCCAATAATCCTCTCCCCTTACCCTAGTCCCCACTACCTAGATAAAACCCCAGATCTTAAGCAACTCCCAAGACACTGTAGGCCACCTCCAACCTCCCTCACCATCCAAGAACTCTGACAACTGCGCTTCCAAACTACTCCTTGCATCATGAACCACCGTAGACTCGTATGAATCCAAAATCGTGCCCCGACAGCCAAGAATCCCACCAAACAAAACAAGACTATCCATCACCAATCATCAAACGAACCAGATACTTGAATCTATCTCTACTTCGTAAGATAGCTCTCAAGCACCAAGACCTCCCAACCTCACTCCTAATAGCCCACAACGACTGCCCACAACTATGGATAAATTCATAAGTTTCATTCATATTTAGGACTGGTGTTATTTTATCTCATGCTTACAAGTTTCATTCATATTTAAGACTGGTTTATTTTCGCAATAAATATAGAACTTGCATAGCATATAATTCCTTGACAAATACCAACAAACTCGTTTAAAATAGAGTTGGTTCCACAAATAACTAGATTCAAAATAATAAAAAATGTAACAAAGATAAACATATACAAAATTAGCATCAGATATCACTGATAGCAGTTATAAGTGATAGTTATATAAGTAAAGTACTAAAAAGCCTTCAAGCAGCCCACTATTTCATGCTTCCTTTTCCCCTTTTTTTAAATTGAAAACTATCATTGATAGCATCTATCGATGATAGCAACTGACAACAGCTATCAGTGGTTGCTATCATTGATAGCTGCTATTAGTGGTAGTTTTCAATTTGAGAAATATTAATCTAACCTTAAAATAGTAACATTTGAAATATTACCTTTCAAGTTGCTATTAGTTTTCAATGGCTACCATTTGATACATTTTAATTAATTGGAATCAAAGTTGAAATACTAATACCTAAGTCTATCAGTGGGTATCAATGATAGACTTTTTTAAGTAGTTATCAACTTTTGAAAGGAAACTGTCATCTCGAAAATTAACATTTAAAGCTATAAGTGATAGAAGTCTATCAATAAAAGGTCTATAAGTTACTATCTTTGATATTTACCTAAGTCATATCATCAATATCATCAATATCATCATTTTATTGATATATACTTAAGTCATATCACTAATATACGGATATCATGATTAGCTATGACTATCATTGATAGCTTCAATCACTGGCTATCACCGATAACTTTTAGCAGTGGCTAGCAATGATAAACTTTTGTATCATTGATATCATCGATAAATAGATATCACCCAAGTTCTATCACTGATATCACTTATATCGTAGTTATCGGTGATAGCTTCTAACATTGATAACATGTTATTAGAGATAACTTTTGTCATTCCTTTTTACCATCAAATAACATGTTATCAGTATCATTGATAGCTTCTATCACTGAAACATTCTGGTAGTGATAACTTCTAGACATTCCACTTACACTTTAGTTCGAGATTAAACTTTTTTAATTAAATTCACTAATTTGGCTATTAATGATAGAATTCCATAAGTGGATATTATTTGTGAAAAAAATAATCAAAGATTAAGCTATCAATGATAGAAAATATTAGTGGTTATCACAACCCTAAACCCTAAACCCTAAACCCTAAACCCTAGACTTTCATTAGTGACTATCAATTTTGAAAGATAAATACTCAAAGCTATCAGTTGCTATTATTGAGAAACTTTTATCATGATTATCAATAATAGACTTTTATCACTAATAGACTTCTACCAATAATATCTACCTAAATTTGATATCACTAATACATGAATATGACTGATATCTATCTAAGTTCTATCACTAATATCGCTAATAATTGTTATTATCAATACACAAATATTACTGTACACAAATACACAAATATTTCAATTTGTGCTCTTCATTTTGGGTCATCTATGACACATTTTCAATTTTATTTATGATAGACATCATACTCTTAAAGTCCTATAAAAAAAAAAAAAGTTTTGACCTATTTGATATCGTTCACATTTCTCATTTTTTGAGAAATAAACTTGTTTAATAACTATTCTCATTTCTTATTTCAAACTCTTAAGAAATGTTTCTAGTGCAAATTTGTGGACTAGAAAAAAATAGTTTCTTTCAAATCCATTTACATTTGCTATTTATATTTAATGTTTCGTTATAATAATCAAATTTGATGATTGACTTGTTGGTGTTAAGTTACTTATGAATTGGACACTTTCAAGTCTTGGATACAAAACTCAACGTCATAATTCTTATAAAAAAAGGATGAAGCAAAAATTGGATAAAGAAAAGAAAATTAAAAAAAAAGAGAATAAGCAAAAACTGAAGAAAGGAAAGAAAATAAAAAAAATGGAAGAAGGAAAAACTGGAGAAAGAAAAGAAAATAAAAAAAAAAAAGAAAGGGAAGAAGCAAAACTGTAGGAAGGAAAAAAATAAAAGTAAGAAAGGGAAGAAGCAAAAATCAGAAAAAGAAAATAAAATAAAAAATAAAAAATAAATGAAAGAAAATAAAAAAAAAAAACAAAAGCAAAGAAACGAAAGAAGCCAAAATCGAAAAAAAGCGCACAACAAGATAAGACAAGAGAGAGTGAAATTGAAAATTAGAAAAAAATTAAAGGTTAACTAGTCAACACTTTTATATTTGTAAATATTTTTTAGAGGTAATATATTTTTAGATTTTTTCTCTTATTTTATTATCTATTACAAATATCATAAATTAATAGCAATGTTATTCTTCATCAATGAAAAAGAAAATTTTTAGATTCTCAAAGCTCTATTTTGATATGATTTAATATTTCCATTGCAAATTGAGAGACTTTAATTTTCATCTTCTTTGGCAAGATCTCGTAAAAGAAATTCTCTATGTTTTAAAAATAAAGTTCGGGGGAAAAAACAAAAACAAAATGATTTGTAAAGGGATTGTGCTCTGAATAAATTATTTGAAGCTTCATTTATTCGTTGAAATGGTGTGCATGAATTCAAAATTTTAATTACTAATATTGTAAAAACAAAAGATACGAAATTTTATTTACATTATCGTCTTCGCCGAAAAGGTCTAAAATTATATCATATTAAAAAGAAGTAAAAGAATTATTGAAAAAAACCCAAAAGATACAAATATAGTTGTTATAATTGTCCATGGTATTAGTGTACTTGATTTGTTTTTTTCCCTCTCTTCTCTAGCCATGTCCCTTTATAAAATGTTTTAAAATACATCTAAAAGAAATAAGATGAAAATCCAAAAGGTACAAACAATTAAAGGTGACGGAGTAATATAACAGGTGTTGTAAAACTGAGGAGCATAACGGAGTACAAATATCGAAGAATTATAATGTTAAAATAAACAAATAAAATAAATTATAGAAAAATTATAGAAAGAAAATCATGGAAATTATGAATTTTATGAAAATCTCTCCTTTCTAAATTTCTTTCCAAAATTCTCACTAATTTTCACCAATAAGTGTTTTTTTACGATCTAACAAATGCCATTATTTACGATTAATTTGGCAATTAGGATGTGACATTACATGGACACCAAGAGTGTGTAATTGTAGGACATATGGACAACATGTATAAAGACATATGGAGTTAGTGGGAGAATGTCATTTGATTTTTTGGACACTAAGCATGGACATTTATCTAACACCTATATTATAATATTTATAATACTTCCCCTTAGATATCCATCATATATGAAATATGTCTCGTTAAAACCTTACTAGGGAAAAACCCAATGGAAAAAATTCCTAGTAAAGGAAAAGGAATACATATCTCATATAATCTAATACTCCTAAAATAATACAATGTATTTGCTCCCCCTTATGGAAACATCGCTTGAGATCTATGAGTCGTCGCATTTCAATGTTGTGCACGAATTTTTCAAAGGTTGCGGTAGGTAATGTCTTTGTAAACAAGTCTGCCAGGTTATCCTTCGAAGAAATTTATTATACAGTAATGTCGTCATTTTTTTCAAGATCATAAGTGTAGGAAAGTTTTGGTGAAATATGGTTTGTTCTCGAAGGAATCGAATTCCTCGCAGGAGTGTGTGAACGTCGTACAATTTGAACTGAGTTTATATATAGTGAAGAAATTGAGGGGAAAAAAAAAAAGCAAACATGCTTTAATTAACAGGATAAACATACAAGAAGCCTAAGCATGCTTTCTACAGAGAAATTAGAGAAGAGGAAACTTATCATTGATGAACAAGAACAATGGAAGAATTTTGTGGGGAGTTCGAAAGAAAGTGAATATAGAGAGTGACCTTCCATTCTGGTTCATACCAATATTATTCAATGCTATTGGTAGAATATTAATTGGGAATAAATGCTTTGATGAAATATTGGTGTTGCATTAAATACTTATTGAATGAATGTTTGAGAAATGGTTGAAGGAAGAAGATGGAAGGCTTTGATGTGAAGACTTTTTAATTTTTTTTTAAATTGGGGGTAATTTTGAAATTTCACATGGGCAAAAGGTCCGTGTTAAAAAAAATTTTTAGGAAGAGATCATTGGTAGAAAAGTTGTTAGTTTTATGTCATTTTGTGAAATTTTTTAATTTATGGGCTAAATGTATAACATTTTAAAACTTATGAAAAAAAAAGAAACTAAAATGAACTAAAAAAATATTATTTATTTATTTATTCGCAGTCACCAAGAGACCCGGGTTCATTTCTCGGCATTGAAACATCTATTATTATTGTCTTCTTCACGAAAATTTTGGGCCAGAAAATAGCACTCTTCTGTTTTTAAGATTTATTTATTTATTTTATTTGTTATTGTTATTTTTTTTAAGAAAAATCACTTTTAGCTCTATATTTTGGTGAGGGTAACTTAAACCATAAATTTTCAATTCTATAAATTTAAATTTTAAATATGGACTATGTCTAATAATTTACCCATCAATTTAAGTTTTCGTATTAATTATCATAAAGAAAGAGTTCTCACACATGTCCAAAGTGACATATTATTTTAAGATAGATATTTATTATTTTTTCAAAAAATATAATTGTGGAAGAAAATTATAGTAGACTAAGTATAACATTTAAAAGGAAACACAAGAGTTTATTTATTTCAGTGTGGGTCCTACTTTCAAGAGTCCGATTTGTGATTTTCATGATTGTGGTTACCTAATCAGAAATCATTTAGTTTTCTTTTATAATCTTTTAATAAAAAATTGTAATAATCATAATGAGACACATGAGTTTGGGTATGTACAAGAAAGCTTTTTAAAAGTGATTGAAACAATTTAACCGTAAATTGATACATTTATTAAGGTTAAAATTGTTGAAATTTTAGAGTTAAAATTGGAAAATTACAAAATTTGAAGTTTAAATTGACGAAATTAAAAATTGTATAATAAAATATTAGATTGCATAGAATAGATGTAACCTTGGATGCACATAATATTTTTTTTCCTCAATCACATTTGATTGGAAGACCCATAAACACATTGGATTTTATTTATCTTTTTTTTTTTTTCTATAATAAAGTTCACTTTTTTTTCCTCTTTATTTTTTATTTCTATTATAGATATTATGATAATAGATGTCTATTAGATATCCATGCTTTATATCCATTGATCATGTATCATGCTTCCATTTCTTAAAGTGTTATACACGTGTCTCAACATCACACATTATAACGTGACATTTGATGGGTTTTGGAAGATACACATTAGACAAAGTACATGAAAAATAAAGAATTGAGAGAATTTATATTTTGTTAGATTATTTTATTTTGTTAATTTATATTTTATATTATATTTATTTTAATATTATATTTATTTTAATATTATATTTTATTAATATTTGTGTTCTCGTTAGCTCTTCAACTTCACAATAGTCTATATTTTCATCTTCTTATATTAGAGTTTCTTTAGTTAACTCCTTCTGAGTCAAAGATTGAAGGATTAATTAGTTCAATTTATTTAAATTAATTAATTCGTTCAATTTGAATAAATTTGATTTCAAGATTAAAGATATTTTGGATGATTTGATTTATTCGCTTTCAATAAAATTTTCAGTTAATTTCGAATTATTCAAACAGTAAAGTTCTTTTTTCTTTTTAATCTTAACAGAAATTTTTTTTTTGAGAGAAAATATATTGAATAAATAAAAGATTATTGAAGAATTGACCGAACATAATAGTTTATGAAATTTACTTTTAAGCATTATGTTATTCTACAGAAAAGAAAATAGACCATAAATTTATGGTGGCATTATCAACAAATAAAGTAGAATTTAAACTTGGAAAAGAAAATTTATTCCATGAGATTAAAACTAAAGGGCTAACACATTAAAGTATTAGGGTAGAAAAAAGAGAAAAAAAAACAATGATGGTAATAAGGTTGAGACTTCAAATCTTAAACTCGAGGACGGGATTTAACAAGTTGTTGAGGCATATATCTACTCCAGAATCAATGTCGTCTTCAAACACTGGACATATCTTCAATAGGGATATCCTTTGTCTCTGAAGAAATAGACGAATAGGGTCATCAAAGCCACGAAGAAAGCAAAGAAAAAGAATAATCCAAATTTCATATGACAAAGCATGATGAGGAAGATCTAGGCAATAAAAAAAGTAAAGAACATATTCACTGAGACTGTTACACTTTGAGCCGCCGATCGAATCTCGAGTGGAAAAATTTCACTTGGGACCAACCATCCCAAAGGCTCCTAAGACCATGCAAAAGCTTGAACATAAATACAGATGAACAATACCACGACAATGGCATACCATTTAGGTAAAAAAGTAACCTCACCAGAAACTCCAAATTCCAAGTAATAAACACAGCAACCAAAACCTACAAATGCCATCTTTTTTATTAGAATCAAAACAATCCAATGATAAAATACATCATTAGTATCATTATTGGCTAAATTTTGTTTTAGAGAACCAAATAAAAATATGCAGATAAAATAACTTTCATTGTTTCAATAATTAAAAAACTAATAAATCTAAAGAAAATTTTTTTGATCACTTGAAAAATGAACATAATGATTCCACCAAGTAAGAAAAGGATCCTCCTTCCCCACTTATCAATGCCATAGACAGATACAAAAGTTGCAAGAGTGTTAATACCACCAGTAATGACAGATGAAAGAAGAGAAGCATTTTCTCCAAAACCAATAGTTTTGAACAACACAGGAGCATATAATATGACCACATTGATACCAGTCAATTGTTGAAAAAATGGAATTAGAATCGACATTACCAGTGGTGGTCTATTTTGTCTCTCTCTCAAATTTTTCCAAGCATGTTTCACTGCTTTAGCAGCCATACTTGCTACCAAGATATCTTGAAATTATGCCTCTACATCCTTCTCAGACACACTGCGAATACATTGGAGCATGACTCTTGCCTTCTCAACTTCACACCTTTCTAACATCGAGTTTGGAGTATCCAGAAGGAATAAAGCTGGGATAGTGATAAATAATGCAGGCACGGCTGCACCACCCAAACTTACCCTCCACCCCCATCCACCATGAATATTAGCAGTACCATAGTTGACAAAATTAGCCACTAGAATACCAATTGTAATGGAAAGTTTAAAAACAACATTAAGAGAACCTCGATATTTAGATGGAGCTATCTCTGAAACATAAAGTGGAATAGATTGAAGTGAAAACCCAACACCAATGCTACGTCCAATGATGAGCATGGCGATATTTTGAGCATCAACATTAACAACAGCGCCAACTAAGAATACAAAGCCACCAAGAAGCATGGACTTCTTACGACCAAAAGTTTTGGTGATCCAAGAGGCTACAAAAGATGCCAAAAGAGTAGCCAAATAAAGAGAAGAAGTAAACATGGTGAGAGTAAGACTGTCAAAATATTGATTGGTAGAAGTGTCTAGAGCTTCTTTCTGATAAGCAGATGGGAAAAATCTTTGAAAAAACGGAGCCATGGAGGTAACACCACCTAATCAACGAAAACAAAAAGAAAAATGGAATGAGCAAAGACTATAGGGAGAAGGAGAAATAAGAGAATAATATCCAAATAATTACCAGAAATACCGATGTCGTAACCAAAGATGAGTCCACCCATGGCAGCAACAATACAAGTTATTAACACATAACAAGTAAGCTCTCTCGGATAGTTCTTTATCCCGCCACCCTCATTATGGTTGAGCTCGAACCCGCTGCCGGCCATCTTGGTTACTGAGTTTGGAGAGCAAAAATTTGGAAAATATAAGTATAACTTGAAAGGAAATATGATTGATGGAAAGAAAGTGATTTTGGTGAATGAAAAGAAGTGATGAATATGAGAATATATACACAAACATTTCCCTATATTGTTAGGAATCCGTTTCCTAACCCAAAATCAAAATCCTTATGTAGGTGGAATATTAGATTAGGGGAAATTATATGATTAAGATTAAAAATATGTTTCCTATTCCTTGTCTAAATATCATCAGAGAGAAATCTAATTGAAAAAATAAAAAATAAAAAATCGAGATTATTATTATCATTATTATCCTTATTATTATTACTCCTATTATAAAAAAAGAGTAGATTTGAGGATATAAATCATATATTAGCATAAAAAGATGAGTTGGCCCCATGTTTTGTCATTTTTATTTTGGGTTTATCTTTTAATATATTAAAATTTTCGAAAAAACGGTATTTAATTTTGTTAACAAAAAGTTGATTAAGGATTGAATTGTTGTTTTGTTGTGATAGGATATATATTAGACATGGAGATATATTACTCAAATAGATTCAAATTTTTTATAAGCAAAATCCAGCCAATTCAACATTAATATCAATTGTTTTCAATTGACATGCTAATTAGTTTCAATATATTAATCTTCAAAAACCAAAATATATATTTTTATGTTAATTTACTTATAAACTTGGTAAGTTGTAATAAGTTCACCACCTCAAATTTATTTTGTTTATATCGGAGTTTATTTTCTTCTTATATTTAAAAGTCTGAAAAATAATTATTTTCTTAGATTTTTTAATCTATTTTTCCTACGGTTCATATGGGGATTCTCAATTCGGTTCAATTCAGTTTTGTTTTCAATTTTTTTTATATGTAAGGTTGTTTGATTTATTATACTCAAACATTATTTCTGTTAATGTCAAATTACCATGACATAATAGTATTAAACGTTATGGATTGGTTGTCGAATGTGATCATTGGAAGTTGGTCGTCGAAAGGAGTCGTTGGAGCTAGTGTCAAAATTGGGGGTCAAAGGCGTTCTTCGTTGGAGTTAGCCATCGAAGTTGGTTGTATAGGTGGTCAATAGAGTTGACCATTGGATGTAGTCATCGAAGGTGGTCATTACTAAAATCAGACATTGGGGGTGGTCTTCACTGGAATTGGTCGCATAGGTGGTTGTCGGAGTTGGTCGCCAAAGGTAGTTGTTAAAGCTTGTTGCCAGGGATGGTCATCACAGAAACTAGGCGTTAAAAGTGGTATTTTGCTAGAGTTGGTTGTTAGAGTGTTTGTCGGAGGTGATCGTGGGAGTTGGTCACTAGATGTGGTTATCAGAGTTGGTCACTGATGGGTAGAATTACTAGAAATAATGGAGTTTTTTTTTTTTTTTTTTTAAAAAAATTTTAATAACTAAGGTGTAGATTGTTTTACGTGAGCAAAAGGGGGTTAGAATAACCTCTGCTCCCCATTATTTTAACACACGCCACAAATGCTAAGTAGGCTATATTATAGCCTACTCAACTCACACCAAGTTTGAGACCTAAACACCGGATCGTTTGGTTGGAAGGTTTTTTGGATGAGAATTGACAATAGCATCCAAAACTCACATTACACAAATTTTAACACTCTGCCTTTCCGTTACACTCTCATTTCCCACATATAAAGGTTTTCCTTTTCCCATCTAAAACTGTAGATTTTCTCTTTTCTCTCTTTTATTTTATATATAATTTCATTTTGAATATAGTTAATTAATTAATGTTAGTTTAATAAATTTAATATAATTATTTATTTTAATAAATCAATAATAACTTATTAAAATATTTACTTAAATTGATATATAAACACCAAATTGATTGAAAAGAGAGAAGAGATAAAAAAGTTAAAAACGTCCAAAAATACAGTTGAAATCTAGATATGAAAAATTTCTTTTAACACATTTATGAATATTAGTTATTGATTAGGCTGATAAGCTAAAAATTAACCATGTCCCATATATTGATTGAAGTATTATGACCAACTCAATTCGATATCTGGTAAATTATCTAATTTTTATGAAAGTGAATTAAAAGCTAATTTCCATCAGTATTTTTTTTTTTAAATCCATGATTTTTCTATATAAAAAAATTCCCTTCTAATGCCAAACCAATTTCTTTTGCTTATGAAAAATAGTTATACAGCTGCATTTTCCAATGTCAATCTTATTTTTCCTTTTATAGATCTCCTATTTTTATGATAGTTGGAAGGGTACGTGCAAATGTTTATTACTTATTTTTTATGATTAAATTTAGATTTGATTTCCAATTAAACATCTAACAAAAAATCTTCCTTTTCCAAATTTCTTCAAATCCCAAATATACCTATTTAATTACAATTGAATAAAAATACATAAAAATTATATGAAAACGTGATTTTTTTTTTTGTACTGGAGGCTCATGAGAAAATGCATACAAATCAATCATTCGAAAAGACATACAATATAAATAAATAAAGAGAATTTATTTTTCCAACTCTAAAAAAGCAAATAAGAAAATAAAATAATAGTATTCTAATATCCAAATCTAATTGTTCCACTTAAGCATGAATTCAATTTTTTTTTATTTAGTATAATAAAGATAGGGAGATTCAAATCATATACATATTGGTGACTAACACATTCGTATGTCAATCGAGTTTGACATGACAAAATCAAATTGAATATTTGGCTCACTAACATGATTTGAGTTTAGTTGGCATAATACACATCGACATTCTATTTGTTACCTACAACATATATTCACAAAATATTCCATCACTTTTTTTAATCATTAATCAAATCAATCATCATCTAATTAACGGATCTAATTAAAAACCCCCAATTCCTCTTTGTCACATATTTAAATTCCTTAAAATTTAGAATTTAAACGTTTACTTTCGATTAAAATATCTTCATGGTCAGTGAAATTGCAAAACTGATGGAAATTACATGAACTATGTGGACATTATGATTTTAATGGAAAATTATCAGAAATAACATGTTGAAATTTTCATCTTACAAAATTAGCAAAAATTTTTAAAATACGTTCAAATAATTTTTCTGGGTCCATTCGGGCGGGACTTAGTTAAATAATTAACTTTTTCTAACTTATCGATTGTTTTGGTCATTTTGGTCTTTCTCCCTACTTCTTATTCTTATAGGTTAAACACAAAGATTCTACTGATTTTCTCAAATATTATGTAATCTACCCAATTTTTATACTGAATCAAATATATTTTTAAATTTTCTCCAAATTCGGTTATCTTTGGCTAATATTATATTCAACTCTTATGTAAGTTTTCAAAACTTTATAATTATATGAATTTCAAGATTTCCAAATAAATTTACCTATTTGATTTTTTTCAGATGGATGATTGCATTTTGATTTTTAAATTTCGGAAAAGATTAATCTTTAAAAAAAAAAAAAAAAAAAAAAGAAAAAAGAAAAAAAAGAAAAAAGAAAAAAGAAAAAGGTAAGATAGGGAAAATATATAAAATCTCGGTACTAATCTGCTCGAGAATTTCACTGATCTCAGTGTTAATCTACCTGAGATTATTATAGAGATTTTATATATTTTCCATTTCTTACCTATTCTTTTTTTGAAAAATTTAATCTTTACGAAAATGTAAAAATCAAAACCGTAAACACTTGAGATCAATCCAAAAAATCCATTTTCATAATTGGTAAATTGATTTGAAAATTATTGGGCTAAAGATTTAAAAACTACATAGAACTTTGATATAATATTTGGTAAAGATAATTACACTCGGAGAAAATTTGAAAATATAGAAGATTTGGTATAAGATTAGATTACATAATATTTGGAAAAAATTAGCAAAATCTTTGTAGATTTACATAGAAAGGTCCAAAAAGCTAAAACAATCGATAAATTACAAAAAGTTATTTTTTAAAGTAAATATTGGAGGTCGATCTCGTCCAAGATGAATCAAGAAAACTGTTTGAACGAATTTTAAAAAAGATGGTAGTTTTGTAAAATGCAAACTTCAATGTGCTATTTCTGGCAATTTTCCAACCTCGATTTTAATTCATCTTAATGGTTTTTAGTTCATGGTTCACCAATTACTAATTTGTTTTAGTCTCATCTGAGCTCGCGTCGTCATGAAAATTCTTAACTTTGATATAAATTTGTTTCATCACAATTTAGATTTGAAATATAATAGATTAATTAATGGGTTGGTTGAACATATAACAATCATACCAAAAATAATAAAAAAAATGTAGAACAAAGATAAACATATTAGGGATATGGTATAAAATTAGTGCCAGATATCATTGATATTAGTTATCAGTGATAGTTATATAGGTAAAGTACTAAAAACCCCTCACGTAGCCCACTATTTCACGCTCATTTTTCTGGTTTTCTCAAATTGAAAACTACTACTAATAGCAGCTATCAATGATAGCAACTGATAGCATCATTAATAATTGCTATCAATTTCTATCATTAATAGAAGCTATCAGTGATAGTTTTCAATTTGAGAAATATTAATATAACCTTAAAATAGTAACACTTGAAATATTACCTTTCAAGTTGCTATCAGTTTTTAATGGTTATCATTGATACACTTTAATTAATTGGAATCAAAGTTGAAATATTAACACGTAAGCTATTAGTGGATATCAATGATAGACTTTTTTAAGTAGTTATCAACTTTTAAAAGGAAACTATCATCTTTAAAAAATTAACATTTAAAGCTATAAGTGATAGAAGTCTATCAATAAGAGGTCTATAAGTTACTATCTCTAATATTTACCTAAGTCATATCATCAATATCATCATTTTATTGATACATACTTAAGTCATATCACTAATATACGAATATCACTGATAGCTATGACTATCATTGATAGCTTCAATCACTAGTTATCACGGATAACTTTTAGCAGTGACTCTCAATGGTAGACTTTTGTATCATTGATACCATCAATAAATAGATATCGCATAACTTCTATCACTGATATCACTTATATCGTAGTTATCGGTGATAGCTTCTATCATTGATAACATGTTATTAGAGATAACTTTTGTCATTCCCTTTTACCATCAAATAACTTGTTATCAGTATTATTGATAGCTTCTATCACTGATAACATGCTAGTAGTGATAACTCATAGACATTCCACTTACACTTTAGTTCGAGATTAAACTTTATTAATTAAATTCACTAATTTGGCTATCAATGATAGATTTTTATAAGTGGACATTAATTGGGAAAAAAATCATCAAATGTTAAGCTATCAATGATAGAAAATATTAGTCGCTAGTGACTATCAATTTCGAAAGATTAATACTCAAAGCTATAAGTGGCTATCATTAAGAAACTTTTATCATGATTATCAATAATAAACTTCTACCACTAATATCTACCTAAATTCGATATCACTAATACATGAGTATGACTGATATCTATCTAAGTTCTATGACTAATATCACTAATAATTGTTATTATCAATACACAAATATTAGGTAAATAAATACACAAAAATTTCAATTTGTGTCCTTCATTTTGGGCTATCTCTGCCACTTTTTCAAGTTTATTTATAATAGACATCATACTTTTAAATCCTATAAAAAGTAAAAAATTATTGGCCTGTTTGATATCGTTCACATTTCTCATTTTTTAGAAATAAACTTGTTTAATAACTATTCTCATTTCTTATTTCAAACTTTTAAGAAATGTTTATGGTGCAAATTTGTGGACTAGAAAAAGTAGTTTATTTCAAATCCGTTTCCATTTGCTGTTTATTTTAATATTTCATTATAATAATCAAATTTGATGATTGACTTATTGGTATTAAGTCACTTATGAATTGGATACTTTCAAATATTGGGTACGAAACTCGACCTCATAATTCTTATGAAAAAAATGATGAAGCAAAAATCGGATAAAGGAAATATTTTTTTTAAAAAAAGAAGCAAAAACTGGAGAAAGGAAAGAAAATTAAAAAAAGAGAAGAAGCAAAAACCGAAGAAAGAAAAGAAAATAAAAAATAAAAAAAGAAAGAAAAGAAGCAAAAACTGGAGAAAGAAAAGAAAATAAAAAAATAAAAAAAAGAAAGGGAAGAAGAAAAATCGGAGGAAGGAAAGAAAATAAAAAAAAAAGAAAGAGAAGAAGCAAAAACTAGAGAAAGAAAATAAAATAAAATAAAAAGAAAGAAGCAAAAATCGGAGAAATAAAAGAAAATAATAAAAACAAGAAAAGAAACGAAAGAAGCAAAAACCAAAGAAAAGAAAAAAAATAAAAATTAAAAAAAAGGAAGAAAAAAGTGTACAACAAGATAAGGGAGGTTGAAATTGAAAATTTGAAAAAATTCCAAAGTTAACTAGTCAATACTTCTATATTTACAAATATTTTAAAGAGATAAACATTTCTAAATTTTTCTTCTTATTTTATGATGTATTACAAATATCTTTTATATAAATAGGCTCTTAGCATTCACAATTATTTAAATATTAAAGATTTCTTTAGTGAGTTCTTGGAGTTTCTCCATCAATTCCCCTGTCAATCTTTTATAAATACGCAAGTGACCTAAATGTCCTCCAAAAATCGAGTCATGGCAAGTGTGCAGAACCATTAATGTCAAAGTAGAGGTTTTAGATAACACCTGCTGACCCTTATACTTTAGGATTCCTTTCTGTAAAGTGTACGCTGGCACATTATCAACATCTTCCTTTAATTTGTTTATTACCTCCATCAACTTCGGGTCTTTTTCCACTTCAGCTATGATTATACGCACATCAAGCAATGTAGGAGATGATAAGTGAGCTAAATGGATAGCGGGTAGTGTAAGGATCGAATCTCGAGTGGAAGTGTAAGAATGCCTTGTATTTCAAAATTCGATTTTAAAGAACAAAAAAAAGAAAAAAAGAAAAAAAAAAGAAAAGCAAACTTGAACAAAATAGAAGAAGATAAACATCATACTAAGCATGCATTATAAAGGAGAAACAAATGGATGAACAATTCTTAATTTCGTAGATTCCCAAACTTCTCGAAATTCCTCTTGTTCTTCATACGAACTTCTTCTCAACAATCATCGACACCACCACAAGAATAACCTTGATATTCTCTAGGATTCCAAGAGTTAGATGAATGGTCTCCAATAGTTGGAGGTGGAAGAGGTAGAGAGATTAAAGAGTGTTAGAGGAATTATCTTAGAGGCTAGGGTATATTTTTGCACAAATGAATGCTTACCATAAATGGGCTAATAGGATGAATTTATATGGAGAAGGATTTATCTGTTCTCTAAGTATTTTCCTTTTTACCCTTGATGTCAATTAATTAAATAACCCCTTATTTAATCAATTGACACATTAATTAAATAACCCCTTATTTAATCTCAGGTCGTTGAACAACTCCCCCACTACGTCGAGGCATTCTCAACTCATGAGAAGGTTGTGATGGAGTAACAACTCTTGTTAAAGGACTAGCTTAATCAACAACTCTTGATTTATCAGTAGATTCTCTGGACAACTCATCGAATACTAGTTTACTGTGAGGTTGATGATTTTTAATGTGATCTTCCTCTAAGAATATAACATTTGTCGATATAAATACTTTATCTTCTTGAGGATCATAAAATAAACCACCTTTTGTTTCTTTAGGGTATCCTACAAATAGGCATATCTTTGAACGTGGTTCCAACTTTTAACGGTTTTGCACCAACACGTGTGTCGGGCATCCCCAAATTTTGAAGTGAAGTAAACTACCTTTATGTCCTCTCCATAACTCATACGGTGTTTTTGAAACACTTTTGAGGGAACCATGTTCAGTATATGTACAGGAGCTTGTATTGCATATCCCTAAAAGAACTGAGGTAACTGGGCATAACTCATCATTGAACGAACCATGTCTAACAAGGTCTGATTTCTCCTTTCTACTACACCATTCTGTTGTGGTGTGCCAGATGTTATGAGTTGGGATTGAATTCCATGTTCTACTAAATAGTTCTGGAATTGTAAATCCATATGCTCACCACCCCGATATGATCGAAGTGTTTTTATCCTTTTACCTAATAGGTTCTTAACCTCAGTCTTATACTCTCTGAACTTTTCAAGAGTTTTAGACTTTTGATGCATTAGGTAAACATAGCTATATATGGAATAATCATCAATAAAACTGACATAATATTAAGATCCTCCTCGAGCTTTAACATTCATTGGACAACAAAGGTTTGAATGTATAAGTTCTAGAAGTTTTTTTGGCCCAAAGACCTTTTTCTGAAAAATATCTTTTAGTCATTTTCCCCTCAAGACATGATTCACCTGGAGGCAAAACATATAATCCGGGTTGGAGGAATCATCCCAAATTCTTTTGGGGAGGCAATTGGCAGCAGAATGAGCAACAAAGCGCACCTAAGCAACAAGCACACAGAGGAAATCCTCCTGAATTCAATCAGCAACATCAAGGCCATTAGCATCCCCAAAACCATCTTCACCACAACCATGTGTCGAGCTCTATTGCATATTCATCATTAGAATCGCTCTTAAAAGAGTGTATCCAAAAGAACGATGTGTTGATCCCAAGCAACCTCAATTTGTAATCTTGAAGTTCAGGTGGGGCAAATTGCAAATAAAATGAAAAATAGACAACCAGACATCCTGCCAAGTAACACAGAACCTTCTCGTTGTAACGGTAAAAACCACTGTCAAGCTGTGACACTGCATAGTGGAAGGACAATGACTAACTTGATTGCAGATCCCCGAAATTCCAGATAAGTAAAACCACCGGCTCTAGATAGACCAAAAATCGAAATACCTAGAACAACAATTGATTCCAGTGATTATGAATCAACCAAAAATCTTCATAACAAAACTCCTCAACCCTCGGACAAATCTTCACCAAATCTTAATGACAAAGAAACCTCATCACTAAAAAATCCAGAACCTTTATCGCAGGACCCTGATGCGAAGAAAGACAAAAACAAAGCAAGCGAAGTCTTGTATGTGCTACTTTCATTCACAAATGGATTGAAAAAGAAAGATGAGAGTCAATAATTCAAGAGGTTTCTAGATGTACTGAAACAACTTCACACAAACATCTTTCTGGTAGAAGCCCTTGAACAAATGTCAAGCTAAAGTTCTTGAAGGACATCTTAGCTAAAACATGAAGGTTGGGGGGAATTCGAGACTATCACACTAACTCAAGAGTTCAACGCATTATTCAAAAACAACATCTCGGCCAAAATGAAAGATCCATGAAGCTTTACCCTACATTACTCTATCGGTAGAAAGGAGGTCGACCATGCGTTATGCGATATGGGTGCAAATATCAATTTTATGTCATTATTTATTTTTAAAAAGTTGAGCATTGGTGAAGCCAGGCTTACCACCGTGACCCTGCAATTAGCTGATAGAACTATAACATATCTTAAAGAGAAGATAAAAAATGTACTTACACAGGTTAATAAATTTATCTTCCCAATCGACTTCATCATTTTAGACTATAAGGCTGATATTGAGATCCCTATCATCCTTGGGCGCCCATTCCTATCATCTCGACATGCGCCCATTGATGTATAGAAAGACGATCGAAAAATGTTTGGTAGTATTTTAAGTACCATCAACAAGGATGGTTGTTTGGTGGAAGTTGGGGTGGTCAACGAGCCAGTAAGACGAAAAGAGCACCAGGGTGGAGTAGTTATGGTGCCATTGCAAGGGTCAACCCTTACGGCTAAGTATTCTAAAGCGGAAGTGCTAGTGGACTCTAATGATGGACCTATCAAGCCAGTGGTGGAGGAATTGACAACGAATAAGAAAGAAAAATAAAAAAAGAAAAAGGAGGAAAAGGAAAAGGAAGCCGGGGAAAAGGAAGAAAAGAAAAAGAGGAAGAAGGAAAAGAGGCTAAAAAGAGAAAAAAGGCGTCGTTAAACGTCAAATAGTTGAGGAGCAGTCCACCACTGCAAGGGTGGAAGAACCATTGGCGATGAAGGTCGCTGAGCTAACATCGCATGCTAAAATTGAGCTCCCATGAGAACAAATGGCCGCATCTGAGGCCTAACCAAGGGATGAAGAAGAAGAGGATGATGTGCATGAGTCTTTCATCCAGAGGTCAGGAAGAAGAGAAGAAGAAGGGGCTACTAGGCCCAAAGAAGATGAACAAGTGACCGGTCCTGATGTCATTGCAACTGGGTCTTCCGTGGACCTAACCCATGCGCGACTAGTTGAGCGCATCGACTGGGAAAAAGAATAGAAGAAGAATAAGAAGAAAAAAATAGGAAGAGATGATGGAAAAAACCTGCCTAGCTATCGCCGTTAGTGACTTAGCAAGGAGGCTGCATTAGGAGAAGGCCGCTATAATGTAGTGACAAAAGAAGCATTGCAGAAAAAGAAGGAAGAAGATAAACACATTGAGGCAGTAAACGAAGTGTTGGTTCGAGAGATGGAAGATGAGGAAGAAGAAGGCCATTATTGGTTCAATTAGAGAAATGCTATTGCAGGAGTTCAAGAATTCTAGAACCGCCTTATCAGTAGGACCATCAAGAGAAGTGATAGCTACATTCTAGGTAAGGCCTACCTTAGTAGAAGACCTTAAGCAGGAACAGTTGAAAGACCCTGACCTTCAGAAGATTACTGATAATGTAAGTAACGGAATCAGAGAAATAGTTGAAGATCGATGTATAATCTGTCAACAAGTGAAACTTGAGAGACAAAGACCGGCAAGATTACTCAATCCACTCTCAGTGCCTGAGTGGAAGTGGAAGCATGTGGTAATGGACTTCCTGTTTGGATTGCTTAGGACACCCTTAGGATATGATGGTATTTGGGTAGTAGTCGATAGACTAACCAAGACGACTAGGTTTATACCTATAAAAGTTACTTTTACACTAGACCATCTAGCTAAGATTTATGTGGATAGAATAATCAGTCAATATGGAGCCTCAATGTCGATAGTGTCAGACCGAGACTCGAGGTTTACTTCAAAATTTTGGCCTAGTTTACAGAAGGCTATGGGCACTAAATTGCATTTCAGTACGACTTTTCATCCACAAACAGATGGACAGTAGGAAATAACTATACAGACACTGGACGATATGTTGAGAGCTTGTATATTACAATTCAAAGGAAGTTGGGATACACAATTTCCGTTGATTGAATTTTCATATAACAATAGCTACCATTCTAGTATCGAAATGGCTCCCTATGAAGCGTTGTACGATCGACCTTGTAGAACCTCAGTATGCTGGAACGAAGTCGAAGAACGACAATTATTGGGTCCAGAATTAGTTCAACAAACAATAGAGAATGTGAAACTTCTCAGGGATAATCTTAAGGTGGCTCATGATAGACAGAAGAGCTATGCTGATAAGTGAAGAAGAGAACTAGAATTTAGAGTCAGAGATCGGGTATTTCTTCGGCTTTCCCCATGGAAAGAAATTCTCTGGTTTGGGAGAAAAGGGAAGTTATGTCCGCGATACATCGGACCATATGAAATTGTGGAACGAGTTTGTCCAGCAGCATATAGATTGATGTTGCCGATGGAGCTAACTCGTATTCACGATGTATTTCATGTGTCAATGTTAAGGAAGTATATGTTGATCCTATGCACATACTAGCAGCACAACCAGTACAGCTCAAAGAAGATTTATCTTACGAGGAAGAGGCCATCAAGATTTTAGACAAGAAAGACTAGATACTCAGAAATAAAACGATTTCTTTAGTGAAGGTGCTATGGCATAATCATGGAATCGAGGAAGCAACATGGGAACCTGAAGAGCAAAGAGGAAGAGATATCCTCAACTTTTCAAATGATGTATCAGGTAAATTTCGAGGACGAAATTTCTTTTAAGGGGGAGGTGATTGTAAACCCCGAACTCTAGGTTTCCTAGATAAGCATGTTTAGCCAAAGGAATGTTATATCAAATATTTAATAAGTGGAAATCCATGTTTATTTATAGGAAATATGGAGGAAGGGAAGGAAAAACACAATAAAGAAGAAGGCTCACTAATTGGTTTTGGCTGGAGGCACTAAGTATGGGGTCATGTGGTGGTTTAATCTTAGAGCTCGGGAGGCAGCATGAAGATTAAAAGGAAGTAGAACTTCAAAAGCTTGGTTTCGACAATTGGCATAAGCAAATTTAGTGAAATTGGTGCCACTTGAAAGTTGGGAGAGTCTAGTTTTCGAGGTTTCTTGCCAGAGAAAGATTGCAGGAGAAGAAGAACAAAAAGTGAAGAATTTACAGAAGCGGCAGAATCTTAGATTAATCAGGGCCCAAGATGAATATTGGAAGCTCCAGGCTAAACTATAAGGAATTTTCGGCTGAAATTTTGAGGTAAGAATTAACTCAATTCTAAACAAGTTTGTAGAAGGAAGTTTCTTGAAAAGAGTTTTAAATTTTGAGTTATGAATTTTTGAATTTGAAGTAAGAAATCTGTGCATAAGCAAACAGCTCACCGTGGAGAGTGAGAACGAGATAAGAAGGATGAAGATCTAGCTTAGGATGATAATCTCGTTGATTTTGTGCTAAAGATATCGCTCAAGAAGGAAATATCGCTAGAAATTTGGGCTGAATCTCGTTGGTATAGTGAGTATCGCTAGGTTGAAGTTTTGTTAAAGAAATGCTTGATCTCGCTCATGAGGATGAATTCACTCATAATGGTTATCTCGCTAGCAATATTGTTTTGTTGAGGAAAGTTCCATTAGTAAACTAACTATTTGAGGTATTTTGCTAAGAATTCTAAGGAATTTAACCGGGAATTATGTCCTTTCAAGTCAAAAAGAGCTAGGAGAGGCGTATAGACCATTAAGAGCCCCGACGAGCTGTGAGTGACTAAATGAACTTAATGCTTTCAATACTTATGCATATAAGGCCAAGTAAGTTACAGTGATGTTGATGATGAATTTATACTTCCTCGAGCAACAAATGATTAATGAATAGCTTAACGAATCTTCCCCGACTCGTAAATGTTTTAACGCAGGCCAAAGTATGTTGTGAAAGCATTACAAAAGTTAAGTTTCTAATGTTGAAATATGCTTTCTAGTGGAAAGCTATGATAGAATGAGTTCTTGTGTGATTGACAAGCAATGAAACTTCATTTGATGTTATGAAATAACCCGATACTGAAGGACATGGAGAAGGTATCTAGGTATAGTACCTAAGGTGTTGACGGTACTTAGAAAACTCCACATGCATGTAGGTAGTTCTGAATGAGAGGCCGAAGTATGGGTCTCCTAGGCCATATACCACTAAAGGGAGGCCGAAGTGTGGGTCTCTTGGACAGTAATAGACGTTGGGAGCTAGAGCGATGTAAGCTCGTTCTCAACTAAGGAATAATGATGTTTAATGAGGTCTAAGAATGGTTCTTAATGCTTATATTTAGAGAAATTTTCTTGAGATGCTCATCGGTATATTTACATGTTTATAGCGATATAATGCATGGTGTAACATGATTCTATAGTCACTCACTGGGCTACTAGCTCACAGATTTTCTGTGTTTTCCTTTTCAGGTAGTGGTTAGATTCCTCAAGGTTAATCCTGTTGTTGCTTGTCATTGAAAGGCCCGACTTATTAAGAAGACTTAGGTTGATGATCTGTTTATGTACACATGTTTTGAGAGGGACTAGGGCTTTGTTAGAGAAGTTTGGGGCCATCTGTGAATATTTTTCCCATAGATGTTATGTAATGGCTATATGCATATGTTTATATAATCTTATGTAGAACCTTAAGGAGGCATGCTATATGCGTACATTATTAATGTTTTAACAGGTTGGTATTTAGATTATAAGGTTAGGGTTGTGAGTGCTGGCAGTAGGGCTAGTAACTACCATGGTCATATCTTCTTCCAGATTAAGAGGGTAATCTGAGAGGGGGTTTGACAAGTTGGTATCAGAGCATAAGGTTCTGGGAATAAGAGAGAAAGTTCATGCATAAGTCTAAGTCCCTAAAGTGTGAGTTCCTAACATGTGTACATTGTAATAGGTGAAATGCCAAGGCAAAGTGGCAGACAGAGTAAGCAGACAGTAGGCAGGAATACTAACCCTACCAATAGAGGCTCGAAGGTTAGACAGAACCCACCGGGTGGGAAAAAGAAGGTGAACGAACCAATGGTCAAGAAACGACGTCTGGGGGAGAGTCTAATACTCCCCAGGCAAGGGATTCTCAGCCAGAAGATGTAGTTTTTGACAGGATAGTGCAGAGGTTAGCAGCCAGTGTGGGCTCAGTATGAGCCGACCCAGAGAAGAAATATGGTATTGAGATGTTTAAAGCCCTAGGGCTGTGACATTCAAAGGTACAACAAACCAGCTGAAGTCGAGTTATGGCTGGATGTAGTTGAAAAATGTTCCAATGTTATGAGTTGTCCAGAGGACAGGAAAGTAGGGCTAGCCACCTTTCTACTATAGAAAGATGCAGAAAAATGGTGGAAAGTGATATCCGCCAGACAAGTCAGTACAGATGCGATATTATAGACTGAGTTTATGAAGGCCTTTGAAGACAAGTATTACCCCAGCTCGTTCCGAGATGCGAAAAGGGATGAGTTCCTCAGACTAACGCAGGGAACGATGTCAGTGACAAGAATAATGAGCAGAAATTTACAGAGTTATCGTAGTATGCTCTGCCGATTATGCTTGAAGAAAGAGAAAGATGCATAAAGTTTGAACAAGGTTTAAGGAAAGAAATTAGAACTCTGGTGACATCTATGACTAATTGGCTAGACTTTAACCAGTTAGTAGAAACAGCGACACGAGTCGAGTTAGAGTTTGGCAGATGATGAGCAGTTGCCAAGGGGCAGTGAAGCAGTAGTAGGCCTAGAGACAGGGGATTCCGACCAGTGGAAGCCAATTCAGGGGCTACAATTGGCAGGGATCCAGGAAAAGGAAATCGAGACCCTCGGCCAGTGTAGTTAGCCGACCAGAAGATGCCACAAGCTGGTGAGTCGATAGCCAGCACAGACAGGAAATCGATTTTCTTCTAGTTGCGGCAAGAGGCATCTTGAACTATGCTATAGGGCAGAGGCGTGTATTTTCTAGATGCGGACAAGCAGGGCATTTCAAAGGGATTGTCCCAGGTGAACAGGGAAGCCCCAACAGCATAGCGACAACCTCCCAAACAGTTAACCAACCAAAGGGCACCGGAAATCGAGGCGAAGGTTCAAGTGGTGCTAAGCAAAAGAGTGTCATAGGTCGACCCCAACAACAAGGTCGAGTATGTATGTCGTGACACACCAGGAGGCAGCGAGTCTTCAAATGTTGTGACCGGTAATGTCATATTATGTGGACAGTCTGCATATGTTTTATTTGACCTTGGTGCCACATATTCATTTATATCTAGCATGTATGCATCTAGTATAGATAGGTTGGTTGAGCCTATGCCTGAAGAGCTATATATCTGTACCCCTTTGGGAGATGTGATAATAGTAAATAAATGTTATAATCATTGTGAGATGCTGATCAATAGTCAAGACTTTTATGTTGATTTATTTCCCTTGGAACTGTTGGAGTTTGATGCTATCCTAGGGATGGATTTTCTAAGTAAGTATCGTGCTTCAGTGGACTACTACAAGAAGGAGGTAATGCTCAGGAAATCAAATGGCTAGGATGCAATGCTGGCAGGAATCAAAAGATTAACTGCGGGGAACCTGATATCAGCAGTGAAAGCTAGAAAGCTATTGAGCAAGGGATGTAAAGCTTATTTGGCTCACGTAGTGGTTGCTCAAGGGAAGGAACCCTGAAGATGTCCACGTGGTAAATAAGTTTCGGGATGTATTTTCTAGGAATTATCGGAACTGCCACCCGACAGAGAGGTGAAGTTCACTATTGACTTAACTCCAGGGACAACTTCTATATCGCAGGCACCATATAGAATGGTGCCAACTGAGTTAAAAGAATTAAAGGTCGCAAAATTCTCTCAGCCTTAGTAGCTTCTTCATCGTTTTATAGTCTTAATTTTTATGCGCACAAGCGTCTACTCAATCCTCTTTTTCAGAATTTTCAAGTAATTTTGTTTTCGTTCTCTTTAAGCAATGAGGACCTTGTTACTCTGAAAAATTGGGGTGGAAGAGTTCTAAGCAGATGTATTTAACATATACATTATGAATACATACATAATTTTACAAAAAAATAAATATATAAAAAAATAATGAACTCCATTATCAACACAAGGGGAAAACCCAACCTGATAAGAGTTTAAGTTGTGAAAGGAACTTGCTCTTAGTTAGATACTGTTGGGATTGGTGTCCTAATTCTCCCAGAGTCTCATTGTTTATAATGATACACATTGTTTGATGAATAAAATAAATGTTATTTCATTGTGATATTTACTCATATCCAATAAACAAAGCTCCATGGTTATTTTTTGTGAACTTAAGCATGTATATGTGATATAAAAGTGGATCATTCCTTAAGCGATAACCTAAATAGGTTTGTAGTATAAGAATTAAGGTAGGATACCTGATCCTGGTGACACTACGGATATGGCCCGCTTTGTAGAGGTTTGCATGTGTTGTAAACTACTACAGATGGTAGATCCTGACCATTCATGTGGAGACGTACGAGCAAGGGTGTCCTATACAAAGATTTTGTATAAGACCGGACCACGAGATGACTAAACTCTGTATATAACGCCATTGATACTAGAGACTTACATCTCACTTAAACGACCATAGGTGATACGACCTCAATCCTGAATGTTTTGGGAACTTCTGCCTTTGAGGGCGGTTCTTTGATTAGTATGGGTGAGAGTGGCCAGATTGCCAACTCAACATGCCTACCTTTTTGGGTACTTGTCTGATTTGGGAGTTGGGAACTCAATCCACAAGATAGAATTCATTCATTTCCCGAAGCAGGGATAAGCAGAGAGATATCTCCCTTAAGGGCTGATTTTAGAGCTTGAACATAATGGCCATAGCTTCTCTTTAGAAGAGAGAACTCAGTCATAGTAAGACTATGTCTTATGTTCATTAAAGGGATCAGTGGTACTTAAGGAGTTCCATGTAACTAAAGGGGCATAATGGTTATTGGCCGAGTTATACTTACGAGCGATCTGTGAAGGGTTGTTGCACTGCTGATTGGTTAAGATGGACACATAATATATCTATGGTAAGGAGAGTTCAACTGTCAGTCTTTAGTGGAGTGCCTGACAGTTAACGGATGGTGGATCCCATGACTAAAGAGTTTAGTCAGTTATTCACATACCATTGGAGCTTCGAGCTACAGGTCTATAAGGTTCTCTTGGTAGCTAAATGGATTCAATTGAGGATCAGTTCTTGGTGTTGATTTGAAAATGCTCAAAATGACAAGAGGTAATTCGATTATATATTATATGATCGGTATGATGTATGAGATACATCTAGTGGAGGATTAATGAAAATGAGATTTACATTAAGTACAAGGGAATAGAAAAAGAGCTATGGTTTATATGTTTCATGAGATGAAATATTAAAACTATAGGTTATAAATATAATGTGATAAGTTGGTTATCATTTATATTTATAGTAATATTAATTATTGGATAATTAATTCTTTTTCTCTAATAACCAATTGAGTGGGAGGTTATTGGTGGTTTCATTGTAACCGTGAGATAAAAGGAAAATGGTTTTCCTAATTTTAGTAATGTGAAAATTTTGAATTTGAGATTTTCTCTCTCGGAAAATAATCTCACGAAAGTTGTCAAGTAAATAGGATTTACTAAGCGATAGTGGATCGAGCTAAACGATCGTGTAGTGTTTGTAGGCGATAGACATATAGCTAAGCGATTAGCTAAACAATCGTTTAGCTTTTGCTAGGTGATCGCTTAGCTTTTGCTAAATGATTGGGAATCGACCTACACGATAGGTTGAACCATCTCCTACTTGCTCAAAGCAAGTCGACACGGAGCCCACCCCCTGGATTCTCACACCGAGAATACCAAGGTAGACTTCTTGGTGGTGTCATACTCAACTCGACACCGTCGAGGTTCTTTAGAGGCTGTTCACGTTATTGGGGTGTTCGTGACCGAGGCAATCGCTAAATTCGAGTGCGCTGTGTTCGTGCAGTGTAGTGGTCGTGTTGGACGGGCATTTGAGGTTGTTGTGTTCGAGTGTTCGTGATCAAGGACCTTGGTGATGAGTCTACAAATGTGTGTAGCATTTCTCCTTGATTGTTTGTATTATCATGCTGTAATTTCTGTAATGAATGCATTACCATATGTTTCTGTTTATGACTGTAATTGTAAAGTTCATATATGATTGTAATTTGGAATGATCTTTCCATTGCTCATGGAAATCCTCGTGCACGATTTCCTTCAACTGGTAGCAGAGCTAGGTTGTTTTGATATTCCAAATTACAAGTCTGTTTTGAACTTCATTTTACAGTCTCGGTGAGTTTCTGCATTTGTATTTAATTGTTAAGGACATTTGTGAATGGAGTTGATGAATGTTTCGGGTTTAATTGCCTTTAGTTAAAGCTTTCTTCAATTACAAAGGGTTAATTTGTAATGGCCTCTGTGTTTTTGGCCGTAATTAACTTGCAATCGAGTCTGTAATTCAAAGAGTTTGCGTTGTGCGGAGCGCGCTAAGCGATCGCATACCTCGGGCTTCATCGCTTAGTAAAAGGTACACGATCGCGGGGAGTTTAGTACACGATGGTTGGAGACGCATTGCTTCGTCCGAGCAGTTAAAGGCCCGGTTCGCCTGTTTGAACCGGTGGCTCCTTGTTTTTTTAATAGTTAGCTTTAATTTTGTGATTTTAAGGCAATTTCACCTGATTCATCATCATTAATTTTTTTTATACATGTGATGTATGGTGCTTATATGCCAAAGTGTTTGACATATAGTTTAAAACCCACCTTAGGTTGTGCAATTATTCATGCATCATATATTATAAATGTTATAATCGAGCATGAAGAAATTACTTGAAAGCATGCACATGCATCATTAAATATAAGAGTTATATTTTGCATGCAGTAAGCATTATCATGCATCATCCTTTTATTAAAAGTGTTATAGTCTAAGGGTGAATGGAAGTATGTTTTGGTTATTTCATTACTGTTTTGTATAAGTGTTATATAAAAGAAGTAGCAATGAATGGACAATGCATTGAGCATGACATTTAGGCTGTTTATAAGCGTTATGAATGCCTTGCATGTGTTAGCTTCGCATTGTGGTGGTTGTTTCTATTTATAAGTGTTATAAAGGAAATTAGACCTAAAATCATAAAGAAAGAGTTGAATGCGGACTTAGGGTGAACTCAAGTTTTTAAAAGGGTTTTAAAATTGGATTGAGATAAACCTAAGTTCAAGTGGTTCTAAAGAGTTTAGTAACCAAGTTTAATCTTTAAAAATCGATTTAATAGGATTAAATTGGTTGGCATAAAAGATTAAATCTGTTTTAAATCTATCTATAAGGGACCTTTTGTCTAAGGCAAGTTCTGACTAGGCTGGGGTTCTTAAGTTGACGAAAACGTAACACCCCTACCTGGGAACCTACCTGGAAAGGTGAATTAGATAGATTTTCAATAAGCATGCGATGATTTGGTCAAAGACGCCTGTAAAGAGTTTAATGGACGATGATCAAAATTGTTTAACTATCCAAGGTAAAAGTTACTCTTGGGCAAACCTAAAAGTCACTTAGTTAAAATCCTTAGCCGCGTTTTTTCTAAGTAAGCTAAACCCTAGGTTATAAAATACTTAGCGGGAGGAAGAGATGTATTTGATATATCTATGATTCCAATCACGTTTCTCCTTAAATGTATTTGGCCTCGTGGTGCCTTGGGAGCATCCCCCTTTGGATGGTGTTTGCATGAGTCAATATCAAGGTGGACGGAGAAAGTGTTTATAGTAAGTGGGTGAAGGGTGTGTGTCAACACGTCCTATGGTCTCTGTCATCTGTTCACACTGTGAGATCATTCTGTACTCCCTCATGGCGCCCTGGGAGCGTCCCCCTTCAGATAGGTTTTGTGCAGTTGGTCAAGATCAAAGTGAACTCCAGAAATGGATAGGGTCGCATTTAGTTTTCCCCCAATTGGATTTTTTCCCTTCGAATTGGCTTTTTGGGGTGGATCTCTAGGGCCTAAAATGGCGGGTCATACTTATGGGAGATTGTTAAGTAAGTTAATGTTCTCTTGGCCAAATCAATGATGGCTAGTCGTTATAGAAGCAAGAGTCGTTCTGGTATTAATGACTGGTTAAGAACTTCTCAATTCAGAGGAGGGATAATTGACCTCCCTTTGGCGGCTTTTTTCCTAAACCTTTGAAACGTCATTGCGAAACTAGATATCACACGAGGTTCATATTAGTTTTGTTAAAACCTTATTGGATGTTGTTTTTTTTTACAACGGGTATTTGCTTAAAACAAAATCAATGTGTTTTTCTTTTCAACAACTCGTTAGTATTTTCGTTTAGTGCTTTCAATATGACCGACTATATACGATGGAAAGAATCGTGTGAAACATATTTCGTGGAAAACGACCTCGTATTTGTCATGGTTGAGTGTCCTCAAGTCCCAACCCTTGATGCACCACGAAGTGTTCACAATGCATATAAGTGTGGATGAAGGCTAATTTGTTGGCCCAACTTCACATTTTGTCTAACATACCTGATGTTTTGGCCAAAAGGGTTGAGAACATGATCATTGCATGCGAGATCATGGACTCAATGCAATATTTGTTTGAATGTCAGTTCTTACTTTTCGAGCATAAAGGGATGGATGACAAAACTAGTAGTGTCAGTTGTTCTGACACTAATCCCACTTCTCTCCAAAAGAGGAGGAAAGACAGTAAATCTGGTTTATTAGTCTTAGAGACATGTTTGGTAGAGAATGATGATTCTGCTTGGATCCTTGATTCGGGTCCTACCAATCATGTCTGTTCGTCTTTAGTTCCTGGAAAACGTTGCCACAGGGAGAGATGACTCTACGAGGTGGTACTGGTGAGGTTGTTTTAGCTGTTACTGTAGGCAGGCTGAAGTTATTTGTTGACAAGAAACATTATCTGTTACTGGATAATGTTTTTGTAGTTTCTCATATTAAGAAGAACTTAATCTCGGTTTCTTGTCTCATTGAACAAGGGTATACCATCTCATTTTCTAAGAAGAATAGAATGGAGATTGGTTATGGTTCAATAGACAGTAACTAATATGTACTAAGGTCGTTAGTCATAAAAGTCTTGTTTAACACTGAAATGTTTAGTACGACAACAATAGCTAAAAGACCAAAGTATTCTCTTAAGGAAAACACCCATCTTTGGCATACAAAGTTAGGTCACTCAACCTCAATAGGATTGAGAAGTTGGTGAAAAGTGGACTTCTAAAGAGTTTAGAAGAAAACTCCTTGCCAGTATGTGAATCATGCCTCGAAAACAAGATGACCAAACGACCTTTTACTAGAAAAGGTTACAGAGCCAAGGAAGCCTTGGAGCTTGTACATTCAGACCTCTATGATCTGATGAATGTTAGAGTTGTGGGTATAAATATTTCATCTCTTTCATAGATGATTATTCAAGATTCGGGTATCTCTACCTAATGGAACGTAAGTCCGAAACCCTTGACAAGTTCAAGGAGTATAAGGTTGAAGTTGAAAACTTGTTAGGTAAGAAGATAAAAACACTATGATCTGATCATGGTGGAGAGTATATGAACCTCAAATTCCAGAACTATATGATAGAACATGGGATTGTGTTTCAACTCTTGGCCCCAGGTACACCTCAGTAAAATGGTGTATTTAAAAGGAGAAACAGAACCTTGTTGGACATGGTTCGGTCTATGATGAGTTATGCTCATCTTCCAAACTCGTTTTGGGGCTTCGTAGTGGAGACTACATGTTATATTCTGAACAACGTCCTCTCAAAAAGTGTGTATGAAACACCTTTTGAGTTATGGAGAGGCCGTAAAGGTAGTTTATGCCACTTTAGGATTTGGGGCCGGCACACGTGCTAGTGACTAACCCAAAGAAGTTGGAACCGCGTTCGAAGGTTTGCCTCTTTGTAGGCTACCCCAAGGAAACGGGAGGTGGATACTTCTATGATCCGAGTGAAAACAAAGTTTATGTTTCTAGAAATGCTATCTTTTTAGAAGAAGACCACATGAGGGATCATAAGCCACGGAGTAAGCTCGTTTTGCGTGAGATCTCTAATGAGATTGAGACTATTGAGGGTTCAACAAAAGTTGTTGAATAGGCCGACAGATCAACAAGAGTTGTTGAGGTCGGAATATCTAGTCAACCAGATCAAGAGTTGAGACAGCCTCGACGTAGTGGGAGGGTTATGAACCCACCAGATCGCTACATGGGTTTGACTGAAGCCCAAAAAGTCATTTAGAATGATGGGGTCGAGGATCCGTTGTCTTTTAAGAAAACAATGGATAATGTTGACAAAGATAGGGTTAAGGCCATGAACCAGGAAATGGAGTCAATGTAATTCAATAACATCTAGGAGCTTGTTTATCCACCTGATGGGGTAAGACCTATTGGGTATAAATGGAACTATAAGCGAAAGAGAGGTATATATGGAAAGGTGCAAACCTTTAAGGCTAGACTTGTGGCAAAGGGATATACCAAGTTGAGGGAGTTGACTATGAGGAAACTTTCTCACCTATTGTCATGCCCAAGTCTATCCGAATTCTCCTATCCATAGCCACATTTTATGATTATGAAATATGGAAAATGGACGTCAAGATTTCCTTTCTTAATGGTAATCTTAAGGAGACCATCTATATGACTCAACCAGAAGGGTTCATAGTTCCAGATCAAGAGCAAAGAGTTTGCAAGCTTAATATATCCATTTATGGGCTGAAACAAGCATCTAGATCTTGGAACATCAAATTTGATACTACTGTCAAGTCGCTTGGCTTTTATTAGAACGTTGATGAGCCTTGTGTATATAAGAAGATCATCAATAGCTTAGTAGCTTTTTTGGTACTATAGTGGATGATATCCTACTCATTGTGTATGATGTAGGATATCTGACTGACATTAAGAATTGGCTAGCTTCCTAGTTCCAAATGAAAGATTTAGGTGAGACATAGTACGTTCTAGGGATCCAGATCATTCGGGGTCGTAAGAACAAACGGTTAGCCCTGTCTCAGGCATCGTACATTGATCAAACGTTGATCAGGTATAGGATGCAGGATTCCAGGAGCGGTTTGTTACCCTTCAGGCATGAAAGCGTTTTGTTTAAGGATCAATGTCCTGAGACACCTTAAGAGGTTGAGGAAATAAGACAGATTCCTTATGCTTTTGCTGTAGGAAGCTTGATGTATGCAATGTTATGTACCAGACCCGACATTTGCTATGTAGTAGGGATTGTTAGTCGGTATCAGTCTAATCCAGGATTTGATCACTGGACGGCAGTCAAGACGATCCTTAAGTATCTTCAGAGAATAAGGGACTACATACTCGCATATAAAGATAAGGATCTGATAAAGGAGTTGCAGTGTGGCGAAGCATTAAACAAGGATACATCGCGGACTCCACTATGGAAGCCGAATATGTAGTCGCGTGTGAAATAGCTAAGAAGGCTGTTTGGCTGAGGAAATTCCTTTCAGATTTTGAAGTTATTCCAAATATGGATTTTTCTATCACTATGTATTGTGATAACAGCAGGCCTGTGGCAAATTCGAAGGAGCCTTGGAGTCATCGTCAGGGTAAGCACATATAATGGAAATATCACCTGATCAGGGAGATTGTGCATCGCAGTTATGTGATAGTTACGAAGATTGCATCGAAGCACAACGTTGTTGATCCCTTTACAAAGGCCCTCACGACTAAAATGTTCGAGGGTCATTTGGAGAGTCTGGGTCTGCGGGACATGCGACATCTTGTCTAGGGCAAGTGAGAGATGATACTGGGGTGTTGTGTGCCCTGGTTTATTGTATATTGTACATGTTTACTCATTAGGAAAAGTGGGAGATTGTTAGGATTGGTATCCTAATTCTCCCGGAGTCTCGTTTTTTGTAATGATAAACATTGTTTGATGAATAAAATAAATGTTATTTCATTATGAAATTTACTCATATCCAATAAACAAAGCTCCATGGTTATCTTATATGAACTTAAGCATATATATGTGATATACAAGTGGATCATACCTTAAGTGATAACCTACATAGGTCTGTAGTATAAGGATTAAGGTTGGATACTTGATCCCAGTGACACTATGGATACGCCCCGCTTTGTAGAGGTTTGCAAGTGTTGTAAACTTCTACAAGTGGTAGATTATGACCATTCATGTGGAGACGTGCAAGCAGGGGTGTCCTATAAAAAGAGTCTGTATAAGACTAGACCACGAGATGACTAGACTCTGTATAAAATGCCGTTGATACTAGCGACTTACATCTCACCTAAACAACCATAGGTGACACGACCTCAATCCTGAGTGTTTTGGGAACTCCTGCCTTTGAGGGCGTTCCTTTGATTAGTATGGGTGAGAGTGGCCAGATTGCCAACTCAACATGTCTATCTTTTTGGGGACTTGTGTGATCTGGGAGCTGGGAACTCAATCCACAAGATGAAATTCACTCTTTTCTCGAAGCAGGGATAAGTAGAGAGATTGCTGCTTTAAGGGTTGATTCTGGGGCTTGAACATAGTGGCCACAGCTTCTCTTTGGAAGAGGGAACTCAGTCATAGTAGGGCTATGACTGATGTTCATTAGAGGGATCAGTGGTACTTAAGGAGTTAGATTAACTACATGAGCATAACGGTTATTAGTGTGAAGGGTTGTTGCACCGCTGATTGGTTAAGATGGACACATAATATATCTATGGTAAGGAGAACTCAGTTGTCGGTCTTTAGTGAAGTGCCTGACAGTTGATGAATGGTGGATCTTGTGACTAAAGAGTTTAATCAGTTATTCACGTATTGTTGGAGCTTTGAGTTACAGGTCAATAAGGTCCCCTTAGTAGCTCAATGGATTCAGTTCAGGATCAGTTCTTGGTGTTGATTTGAAATGTTCAAATTGACAAGAGGTAATTCGATTATATATGATATGATCGGCATGATGTATAAGATATATCTAGTAGGGGATTAATGTAAATGAGATTTACATTAAGTACCATGGAATAGAAAAAGAGCTATGGTTTATATATTTCATGAGATGAAATATTAAAACTATAGGTTATAAATATAGTATAATAAGTTGGTTATCATTTATATTTATAATAATATTAATTATTGGATAATTAATTCTTTTTCTCTAATAACCAATTGAGTGGGAGGTTATTGATGGTTTAATGGTAACCATGAGATAAAAAGAAATTTGTTTTTCTAATTTTAGTAATGTTGAAAATTGTGAATTTGAGATTTTCTCTCTTGAAAAATAATCTCACGGAAGTTGTCAAGTAAATGGGATTTACTAAGAGATAACTTGGATCGAGCTAAACGATCTCTTATCTTTTGCTAAACGATCGCGTAGCTCTTGCTAAACGATTGGGCATCGACCTATACAATAGGTTCAACCATCTCCCACTTGCTTAATCGTTTACACGATTGTTGTTTCCTCTGTCTTCTTCCTCAAACCAAGTCCACACAGATCCCACCCTCTGGATTTTCATACCGAGAATACCAAGGTAACCTTCTTCGTGATGTCATACTCAACTTAACACTGTCGAGGTTCTGTGGAGGCTTTTCGTGTTGTTGGGGTTTTCGTGACCGAGGCTATCACTGAGTTTGAGTGTGCAGTGTTCGTGCAATGTAGCAGTCGTGTTGGAAGAGAGTTCGAGGTTGCTGTGTTCGAGCATTTGTGATCAAGGACCTTGGCGATGAGTCTACAAATGTGTGTAGCATTTCTCCTTGATTATTTGTATTATCATGCTGTAATTTCTGTAATGAATGCATAATCGTATCTTTCTGTTTATGAATGTAATTGTAAAGTTCATATATGATTGTAATTTGGAATGATCTTTCCGCTGCTCATGGAAATCCTCGTGCACGATTTCCTTCAGATACTTCGCATGACACCCATGCAGGTAAGCTAAAACGAAGGTAGGTTACTAGGATTAGCACAATGTAAGCAGTATCTAATAAACACAACTCCAATGTCTGGCAATAGTTAAACTTAGTCAAGATAAGAGTTAAGTTGAACTTGGCACGCAACCATAGTTGGATGTTCGCATGACACCTATGGGGACTAGCCAAAACAAAGGGCGTAACCAAGTTTAACGCTTTGCTATAATCTAAATAAGTAACCTAAAAGTGTTAAAATTGATTGTTTACAAAAGAAAAAAGTGATACAAAAGTATTATAAATGAGAAAAAGGTTTCTGAACGAAGGTTTGTTGGATTCAAACTAAGAAAATATTTCCTTAAAGAAGTGATCAGGCTCAAGAGAAATATGTGGCTTGAAAAAGAAGTGACCAAGCTCAAGTTTTTGGCGTCATTGTAGTATAATGGTAAGTATTCCCACCTCTCATGCAAGTGACTCGGGTTCGATCCCTGGACAACAGCGCCAAAAACTTGATGGGAGGAAAAATTAATTTGTTTTTTTTTTGGATATGCGTTGATGGTCATGCGCTAATCATGCGTTGATCTAAAGAATATGTAGTATGCGTTAATCATGTATACAATGATCATACATTCCTGTCACAATTTTTCTTGCTCTATCAGCATGTATAACGAGATTACAAGTTTCTCGGGACGATTCGAGGTCAAACACGGGGACTTGCAACGAAAAGATGATTGTAAGTAATGCGTTTGAGGCAGAGAATAAAAATAAAAATAGAGAAGCTACTTACTATGCGCTACTCCTACTCCTAGCTAAACAGACTGAACAATTGAAGTTTGACTACGAGAATCGGTAGAGATGTGACAACTGTTAATGCATAATGAGATGCATGTAGAAGTAGAGTTGAGAAAGAGATATCACCAAGTCCTTAAGTTTGGTCATAACGGTAATTCCAGCTTGTCACACTAACGCATCGCACACCTCTCCGTTGTCAGCCACACGCTTTATATCTCTATAGCGCATGGTTGCGTTGAGCATAAAGTTATTCCTATCTCTGGGAACACTATTTACTTTGCTTAGTGAGTTTCACTACTTACCCTTTCGGACAGTTGGTTATAGCTCGCTTATAGACAAGCATTGCCTTTGCACTAAGCAAACAAGATTGACTCATTATACTCACGCAACGCACACCTGTTGGTGGTTTGCTACATGTGTCATATCTCTATGTCGCATGATTGAGTATGCGATAACTCTTGCAATCTGATGATAAAGTAGAAGAAGATTATGAAAATGATGTTGAATGAATTAAAGAGATGCATTGATTACAAAATGTATTAATGTCTTTAGCTAAAATATAATACAATGCAGAGATGAGAAGAGAGATGGACGGCTAGATGTAGGCAATCTCTTGCTTCCATCAGATGTGTGTGAAGGCTGCCGATGGTGCAACGGATGGGCGGTGGAGTAGTCCCTTTTGAGATCTATCTTTGGAGAAGCTCCTGTCGTCAATTGAAGGAGGTGGTGGAAGTGAAGAACTCTAAAAGAATTTTTGCTCATGCTCCCATCTGTGATCATAGGAATCTGCCTAAGGTAGAATTCCTGGATGCTTTGAATTTGTGCTTCAAGGCTCTATTTATTGAGCTCAAACGCCGACAGCTTTGATAATCCCACTTTGAATCACTGTCATTCTTGTCGCGGTAGGTGAAATGTCATCATGATCTTATCTCTTTGACACTTCTAAGGTATGCGTTCATGATTGTTTCTTCTAAAGTATCAACGCATTCCACCCACTTTGCAATCATCTTCTATCATAGTTATCACTGTAGTTGTGGCATTTCATGTGACCAACTTATCTTCATTAAGATCAATGCATGTGATCAACTTTTTCATGGTTTGGGATCAATGCATGCGATTGATTCCCGCGACAACCACAAAATAGACATTTTGACGCAAAATAATGCATGATATAGGGTTAGCCGGGATTTTAAATGCTGATCAATGCAAGCTCATTATTCCACATGAATTTTTAGTAAAATTAATGCATGTTCTGCTCATCAACCCTCATAATTCTAAATAAAAGGCTACAATAGCTTGTATTTCTACAAGCTATCATGTAGCATAAGGTTAAATTTCTTTAGTATAAGATATGCTTGAGGACAAACATTATTCTAAATTTGGGGGTGTGATAACTTGTAGAAATGCAAGTTATTGTAACTTTTTACTTAAAATAATGAGTGTAAACAAGCAAAATATGTGCTGATTATACTAATTCATGCTAAATAATATACTTGCGCTGAAGTACACTAAAAATTCTTGTTGACCGCATATCATGAGTTAAATTACTTTAAAATGTATACTTTGTAGTTGATTGCAGGACCTGTCTGCATGCGACGAGTTTCTACTCGATGAACAAATATTTGATCGCATGGCCCGAGGTCTCTGAACCAGTGTAAGCGGATCTTCTGCCATACATTCAGAATGTTGATCGTGATAGCAGTGCTAACATCCTCACCTACCTTGTCAGAGATGACGTTTGATCTAAGCGGGAAGCCCAATGATTGTCATCGCATGGTTCTATAATTAGAGCCTTGATGCCTGTGAAGAGAGTTTGGAGATTCTGGAGATCTAAGAGTCATGGTTTACCTAAGAACATCCTTAGACATGTTTCTTGCACCACAAACAAAGAGTGAACTAGAAAATATTTGTGGGAACTTCCACTTCTAAACTCCACCCTGACTTGTCATAGAAACATCTCCAAAGAAAAATCTTGAGAGGGCCTTCTCCATTCCATACTGTCATTCTCATTGACAGCATCAACATTACACCCATTGGAAGCAAGAAATTGTTGACAACTACCCTTCCCTTTACTCTCTTCTTGTCTTTTAGTGTTGTATTACATTTGAGACTAAGAGATTATTCACTTTTGTAAACAACAATATTTCTATTTACATATCATCATGTCTATCTTCATTAACTTCTCTCTCTTTATTGTCACTTTTTCATTCATCATGAGTAACTAATCTCGACGGAATAAGGAGGAAACTTAGTTGCTATGAGATACATTGAGTCTCTAAGGATTAATCCTATTTACTTAGTGTGTGAGTATTTAAATACTCGCCTATGATCATTCATTGAGTCAATTGGCTATAACCAACTGGTAAGTAATTGTGGATCTCACTAAGCAAAATAAGAAGTGTTTCTAGAGATAGAAATAACCGTATGCTCAATGCAACATCATTTATGTGTCATAGAGATATGAAAATTTTGGCTGGCTGCCGAGATGTATGCGATGAACGGATGTTGTGAGGCTGGATTAACCTTGTCACTAAACTTAGGGATGTGGTATTGAATTCCTCCCAAACCGGGATTCTCCATACATTTCCTTACACACGTTAAAGTTATTGTTTGTATAAGTGTCTCAGAATTAAACTCGGAGAACTCTTTGCTTGTTCAGATATTTTCAACGCATAACTTCTTTAATCGCATCATTTTTTTACTCTAAACACAGTTATATTAGTCTTTGCTGCATACACATTATTCTCCACACATTCACAGTTATAAATCCCTATGTTCGACCTCGGCTCACACTGAGAAACTTGTAGGTTATTTATGCATGGAAATTTATAAGAAAACTTGTGATCAGTGCATGATTAACTACAACTAGGTGCATAATTAGTTCAACACATAGTTATTCTAGCGTAGTTCATGTTAACTGCATTGAAGGCAACAAGCAATTACATGCAATTCATGCAAAATTGAGTTAACCAAATTTTGACATTTCAAAATGCACTCAATTTAGTGGGATAAGTGATTTTGTGGAATCAATAATTTGCCAAATGAATTACTCATCATTTCACTAAAAGTTGGATTTTTCCACTAAAAATCCTTCTTGAATCTTTCCACTAAGTGAAGTCAACATTTTCACTTTTAAATAATTTGAAGTCAACATTTGACTTTAGTCAAATTTTAATTAAATACAATTTGAATTCAAAATTAATTCAAAACTAATTTTGGAATTTCCCACGTAATGAAGTCAATCTTTGACCTTTGACCTTCAAAGCTTGGTGAAGTCAACATTCGACTTTGACCAGCTTCGCTTAATTTCATTTAATTCAAAATTAATTTAAATAATTAATTTTAAATTAAATTAATATTAGATAATTAATTAAACAGTTTAATTAATTTAATTCAATATCCAATTATTAAATCCAACACTAATCTTGATGAATCCTTATTCACAGTTTTGATATTTATCTTATTTAAGTATCTCCAACTCTCTCGTTATCATTCAATTCCCAATTCAATGATATGTTGTTCAATATATTGCATATATTTAATGCTTGTTCCCTAATTTTATGAACACTTCAAACACACTCGTCATACTGTTTTAAGGTTTAGTCCGATATGAGCTAACAAGGTTCCTAATGAACCTACAGATCACGAGCTCCAATAATTCAAGATTAACCAGCTAAACTCTTTAACCTAATTAACCAACTTTTGTTAACTACCAAGACACTCCACTAAAGTCTATTAACCATACTCTCCTTATTGTAATATATTTTTGTCCATATGGTTTGACCATGATTAGTAGGTCGATCCTTCACAGGTTGTTCATAATTACAGTTGGGTCAAAATTACCATTTTACTCCTGTAATACATCTTGCTTCTTAAGTCTCCACTGATCTAATAATGAACAATTGGCTTGTGGTCCTACCACTAAACGAACTTCCTCTCAGTCATAGAGAGGGTGGGGCCTCTTGTTCAAGACTAGAAGTCACTACTTAAGGAAACAACCTATCTACTAACCCTGAAATATGGTAGGAGTGAATTCCATCTTGCAGAACTACGTCCCCAACTATCTACCCAGTTTTATCCCTAAAATGGGAGGCTTATTGAGTCGGTGTTGTTGAGCCACCATGCAGATTAAAGGATAATCCTGAATAAACAAGAGCTCATAGTTAGCTCACGATTAAGATCGAGTTAACTTAGGGTATCGAATTGAAACAATAAGTTTAATAGTAAACGACATTATAAAGAAAAATGACTATTTCGTGGTCCGGTCTTATTCAAACATATTTTGCATAGGACCCCCCACTTGCATGTCTCTACATGAACGATTTAGGATCATATCGTTTGTATTATATAGAAAATGGGTCGCATCCATAGTGTTTCCAAGATAAGGTACTCAGCTTTATCCCTATACTTATAGAACGTTTTGGCTATTTACTCAAACTGGATCCACTTTTATGCCTCTACATAAAGTTCAAGTATTTATGCTATAGTCAGGAGTTCGTTAGTTTATTGAATTTTGGCTCAAGTGTAATTTACATATTCAATAACAATTTTACTGAATATACTTCAATAACATTTTTATTGAAAATAGAATATGTTTAATGGGCTCAATGTATTATCTCCTTAATGAGATGGTACTTGCGCTTGATGTGCTTCCTATACTTATTAATGTAATATAGCCCTTATTTAAGGCTTCTATGTTGAAAGCCCTTCTCAGGCCCTTTTTAGGCCATGAAGCATGAACTGTTGAGGTTGATACCCTAAATCTTGTGGTATTGTAGTTTTTAATTGTATTGTACAAACATTTTGTTCATCTAATAAAATAAGAGGTATTTTATTCGAAATTTAGTTGCATTAACCCACAAAAACCAATAAACTAATATCCATGGTTATCTTTTGTAACTTAAACATGTATGTGGAGACATACAGGTGGATCCTATTTAAGTTATAACTTAAAAAGTCTGTAGTAGATGGATAAGGTTGGGTACCTTATTCTAGTGACACTACAAATACAATCTGCTTTATAGTTGTTACAATTGTTGTAAAGTGCTACAAATGATTTGATCCTGATCATTCACGTGGAGACCTGTAAGCACGGGTATAAGACCAAACTATGAAATGAATAGTCTCTATATATAACACCATTGCTAGAAGAGACTTACATTTCACCAGGATGACCATAGGTGACTTAACCTGAATCCTGAGTGACTTGTGAACTCCTGCCTATGAAGACGGTCCTTTGCTCTGCATGGGTGAGAGTGACCAGTTTCGCCGACTCAACATATTTTGAGGATTCGTCTGATTGGGGAGTTGAGAATGCAGCTTCACAAGAAGGAATCCACTCATTCCATATTGTTAGGATAAGTAGAGAAATTTTTTCCTTAAGGGATGATTTCGAGGCTTGAACAATATGGTGTCACATCCTCTCCTGGTCTGAGAGGGGTTTGAAGGAAATCGGGCATAAGGATTTCCATGAGCAACGGAATGATCATTCCAAATTTAATTCGTATATGAACATTAACAATTAGAATCAAGAAACGGAAACATAAAGGCTATGCAACATACGAAATTACGGCATGCTTTTCTATAAGATCGAGGGATAAAATAAACATGCCTTTGAAGACTCATCTTCAATCTCCCCTGATCACAAACGCTCGAACAATCAGCAAAACTGTAAATCCGAATGCTCGAACACTACGACTACAACACAACACAATCACAACAATCACGAACAAAACGAACTCCAAGACCACGAACATAGCGAACGACCTCCAAAAACCTCGACTATGTTGAGTTGAGTACGACACCACCACAATGGCTACCTTGTTATTCTCGATGTGAGAATCCAGAAGTGTGAGCTCTGTGTGGACTTGGTTAGAGGACGAGACCGGCAGAAGAACAATCGTGTAAATGATTGAGCAAGTGGGAGATGACAAGTCTATCGTGTCACACCCCGTTCCAGATTTCCCTTCTAACCTAGAACGAAATGTGAAGACGTTAAACATCACTTCTCTCTATAACATCTAACGTCTCAAATCTTAACATATCTTGTACTCAAGATCAAACCCAAACTTCCCAAACTTTGAGGTAAGTTAATTAAGAGGATGGGTAAAAGGTTTGTATAGGCTAATTAAGCTTTAAATGGCTAGAAAATGATGAATTTAAGTTTAAAACGCTCACCGGAAAAACAGAGGCCAAATCTGGAAATTTCTGAGCTGGAGGTTGAAGAAAGAGTTGACTTTCCTATTTGACTTTTGCCTGTCATCTATTATCCGTCATTAAAAGCTGGAAAATCAATTTTAGGTTAATTAAGGTGTTCTCAAGCATAATTAGGGATCCAATTGGTATTGTTATGATGCCTTAAACCTTGAATTTGAAGAAATTGGGATCTTAAGTCAACTATGAAGTTGATTAAGGGGTTAATTTGAAGTCAACCCTAATATGGGTCAATGAGAAAAATTGAGGAAAATTGGAATAGAATTAGCTCTTATTGAAGATTAATTTTAAGTTCTAGAGCTAATTTTAGAGCAATTTAATGACCAAATTACAAAGCAAACTCTACCTTAGATCAAATTAGGGATTTGGCAAAAGTTTATGTGAAATTGGTTATACTTGAAGATTAATTTTCAATTATTTGGATTATGGTCATGTGAAGGATAACTAGAGGATTATCAATATAATTTCAGGATAAACGGGAGATAGAGAAACCAAAATTATGAGGAGGAGCCGATTAGCAGTGAGTGGTTTACTTTCGAATGTTTTGATATAGAAACTAATTATATACTAGAGTATGTTATGATTTATGAAATGTGATGGCATGATCTGTTTTACTTGATTGATATTTCAAAAATGTTTAAATCGTGATTTCTAAACTCTCGATGGTTTTATACGATCTTGATTTATCAAAATGTAGTTTGGAACCAGAGTTTACACAATTGTGACTTGTATGGTTTTATATGAAAACCTCTTGATGTTGAATTTAAAAATGCTGAATGTTTGTGAAAGTGGTTTCAAACTACTAATTCTTGTACCTGAGAGATGGTTATTTTCCCGTGCTACTTGAATATGTTTCAGTAGCATCGCTCAGACGATCAGGGGGCTACCGGGGTCAGATGTGGCCAAAGTATACCGGGAAGTCTAGAGGAACCTGCGCCTGTAGTGCCATCCAGGCTATCAGGGGGCTACCACCAGGGTCAGATGTGGCCAAAGTATACCGGGGAGTCCAGAGTAACCTGGGCCTGTGGTGTGTATTTACTCTTAGCCTTGAGGTAGCTCTGCATGCACGTATGACCTTTGATTTGTTTTACACTGCAGGGGAGCATTCTTTGTCCAGAGTAACCCGCCATTGTAAACGAGTATTTGGGTACAAAGTTGGTGTGGTTTTCTGATAACGACTGAATGCTTTATAATGTGCTTATGAGAGTTGATCATGCCACTTTTTTTACCAGCATGTGTTTGAGATGTTGTTGAATCTTTTATACTTTTTTCAACGGTTTGCCGAATGATTTTGTAAACTCTATTGATTATTTAGAAAGCGATAGCTTATGTTTATATTAAACTACCATTCACTGGGCTTTAGCTCATGCTTTCCATGATTTATGTTTTTCCTCACCCCCAGGTAGAGACAAGTTCCTGGTGCCTACTGAGCCGTCAAACGCCATTAGTGTTATTAAACATCTGTTGTATTATTTGTGCATGTATTTGAGAATATTCCACAATAGCTAGAACTTGTGAGTTACATGTCATGGGATGTTTTATTCAAAATAATCCTTACTGTTGGGCTGTAAATCTCTTTAAATAGTATTGTGATTTAAACTGAATCAAATTCCTAAACTCTCTCAACGAACATAGATTATTTTTTGGAAATGGGTTTTGGAATTTTGGGTTTGATCTTGAGTACAGGATATGTTAAGAGTTGGGACGTTAGATGTCATAGAGAGAAGTGATGTTTAAGGTCTTCACGCTTCGTTCTAAGTTAGAAGGGAAATCTGGAACGGGGTGTGACATATCGTATAGACGATGCCCAATTGTTTAAAAGAAGCTCCACGATCGTTTAGCAAAAGCTCTGCTTTAGAGCTTGAGTGGAGAGTCAAGGTTAGGAATGGACCTAAGAAATCTTATCCATCTCTGGAGCTTGAGTTTTTCTGAATCCTATGTTACAACCCTCCATGGGGATAGCCATCGTTAAACGACTAGTAAAGAGCTGCTTAAAGCTAACCAGCAGGCACAACATAGGAATCTCACTGTCTAAACTAATGGAAGAAACTGCAAGATATGTTGACACATTTCTTTCACCCACTTACTATGAAATACTTCCTCCGTTTACCTTGTTATTGACTCATAAATCCACTTTCTATATGAAGGTCACTCCAAGGGTGACATGAAGCATCATATAAATCTCACGGTGTAAACTATGTGGAGACATGGCAGTTGAAATCTATATCGTAGATTTGATTTCTATTCGAACAACTTCCCCTTATTCATCAAAATCTAGATTTAAGCTAAAAAAAATACTTTCTGTATGGAGGTCTCTCCTACGGTGACATGAAATATCGCTTAAATCTAGACTGTGAACTCTTAGGGACGTGAGAGCTAAAAATAATGTATCGTATATGTTATTAATCTCCCACTGAAGTTTTCTAATAACTTTATCATATAGAAGTTATTGATCTACCACTAAAATGTTCTGTTAGTTGGGTAAATTTATACTTGGGTTCTTTTTCGGCTAATAAAAACAACCCTAAGTCTATGTGATTTATCCAAGTATAACACTTATAAATGGATTTAAACATACAATATCTAGGTGATAAACTGCTTTATTACCTCACACCGCTCACGTATGCTCATAAAACCACTTACCAACGCTCAATAATTCGGCCATAATCCCCGGTAGGAGGTGTTCCATAGACCGTCAACTTAAATACCCCCAGCCTTCTACAGGATTATATATCGGTTGAGTTTGTAACTTGATTTTACAAGTGTAACAACCTATTTTAACTATTAAAACGAATGGTGAACCTACATGAGCATGCAGCTGTTCTTTGTAATGGATTTTAAATGTCTAACCCAATTTTATAACAACTTACAAAATTTTAGACATGCTAAACATCCACAACATACATAAAGACATTCAATATTTAATATAACAAGTATATTAAATATAAGAAACCCTAAAATGCATACTATATATTATAACATAATATAACACACTTTTAATGCATGAAATAGTCAGTCTTAAACAGTAAACAACGTTATAAAGTCAGAGCAACTAATTTCGTGGTCCGATCTTGTACAAACCCTTTTGCACAGGGACACACCCACTTCTCATGTGATAACATGCACGAATTAGGATAACTTCATTTGTAGCACTTTACAACTCTTTGTAACAACTACAGAGTAGGCCGCATTCAAGTACTCATGTAATAGTCAAGGGACTTTTTAGATTTATTGGATTTTTAATAAGCAAAACATCTATTCAATAACAACTTATTGAATTTTTAGAATAAGTTCTATTGTTTACAAATCACAAGTTTTAGGACATAAAATCCTACAAACTCCCACTTGGACTAAAACTCCAGTGATAACTTATATATCCAATATATAAGACGAAGTTTCTAAGTTTTATAGAGAAATACAATAAACTAGGGCATCCCATACCCATGGTTTATCATTCAGTATCTTATACCTAATATTTCTCCCACTTACCCTAGGTTATTAATCTGGTATTCCTAGTCTTACTAGGTGATTCTCAAACACATTACCGAGAGAATTATTATCCTGTAACAGATATGGTTCTTGTCCAAAAATAACTTCAGTCTGCCTACAACAATAGCTGAAACAACCTCACCAGTAATGACTCGAAGAGTCATCTCTCCCTATGGCAACATTTTCTAGGAACTAAATCCTTGGTAAGAGGAACTAAGGTGATTAGTAGCACCCAAATCAAGGATCCAGGCAGAATCATCATTCTCTACCAAACACGTCTCCAAGACCAATAAATCGAGTTTACTGTCTTTAGACATCCTCCTCTTTTGGAGAGTAGTTGGATCAATATCAGAACCTAAATAAGCTCCAAGTTTCATGTCAGAGAACACTTCTCTTCTATGAACTGTAACAGAGGCAGCAACATTTGCTTTCTCTTCCTGAAGTTTAACTTAGGAACTGACACTACTGGTTTTGTCATCCATCCCTTTGTGCTTGAAAAGTAACAGCTAACGTTCAAAAAAATCTTGCAATGAGTCCATGATCTCGCGTGCAATAACCATGTTCTCAACCTTTTTCGCCAAAACATCAGGTATGCTAGCCCATATATGAAGCCGGGCCAATGAATTAGCCTTCATCCAAACCTCATATACATTACGAACACTTCACGGCGCATCAAGAGTCGGGACTTGAGGACATTCCTCAACCATGACAAATTCGAGGTTGTTTACCACGAAATATGTTTTACAAGACTCTTTCCACTATATGTAAGGTCAAACTAGAGGCATAAAACGGAAATACAAACACATTGCTGAAAACAAACGAAAAGTAAGAACTGACGTTCAAACAAATCTTGCAACAAGTCCATGATCTCGTGTGCAATAACCATGTTCTCAACCCTTTTGGCCAAAACATTAGGTATGCTAGCCCATATGTGACGTCGGCCTAATGAATTAGCCTTCATTCACACCTCATATGCATTACGAACACTTCATGATGCATCAAGAGTCGGGACTTGAGGACATTCCTCAACCATGACAAATTTGAGGTTATTTACCACGAAATACATTTTACAAAACTCCTTCCACTGTATGTAATTGGTCAAACTAGAGGCATAAAACGGAAATACAAACACATTACTGAAAAGAAACGAAAAGTAAGAACTGACGTTCAAACAAATATTGCAACGAGTCCATGATCTCGTGTGCAATAACCATGTTCTCAACCCTTTTGGCCAAAACATCGGGTATGCTAGCCCATATGTGAAGTTAAGTCAATGAATTAGCCTTCATCCACACCTCATATGCATTATGAACACTTCACGGTGCATCAAGAGTCGGGATTTGAGGACATTCCTCAACCATGAAAAATTCGAGGTTGTTTACCACGAAATACGTTTTACAAGACTCTTTCCACTGTATGTAATTGGTCAAACTAGAGGCATAAAATGGAAATACAAATACATTGTTGAAAACAAAAACACATTGACCTACGTTAGGTTTTAAGCAAATACCCGTTGAAAAAACATACAATATCTAATAAGGTTTAGCAAAACTAACATGAACCTCGTGTGACATCTAGTTTCGCAATGACGCTTCAAAGGTTTAAGACAAAAGCCATCGAAGGGAGGTCAATTATTCCTCCTCTAAATTGAGAAATTCTCAAGCAGTCATTAATACTAAAACAACTCTTGCTCTATAATGACTAGCCATCATTGATTTGGTCAAGAGATCATTAACTTGCTTAACAATCTCCCGTAAATGTGACCCGCCATTTCTGATTGGAGAGGATTGGAGAGGATTCACGAGAAAAAATCGTCTTCAAGGGTGAATACTAATAATCCCTTCTCCCTTTTCCATTTCTGTACAATGCATGCTTAATTAGAATGTTAATACCTAGTTTTTGTCCTCTGTTTAAATTAGAAGTTCTGTAAAATGAAAATTGGGATACCGATCCTTTCCATTGTGAATATTAAACTTCCTCCCTAATTATGTTAAATAATTATGTTGTTAGGATATAATGTATGCCTAGGTTATTATATTTGTAATTTATTTGTATTGTACACTTCACTTCGTTAGCTTTAAGACAAGTGGGAGATTGTTGGGATTGACATCCCAAATCTCTTGTATTTTCGTAGTTTGTAAACATCTGTAAACAAATTGTTATCAATAAAATAATTGTTATTTTATGTGCATTTACTCAATCTAATAAACTAAAATCCTAGGTTATTTTTTATAACTTAAACATGTATGTAGAGATGTACAGGTAGATCATGTTTAAGTAATAATCGAAATGATCTGTAGCAGATGGATAAGGTTGGGTTTCTTATCTTGGTTACATTACGGATACAATCTACTTTCTAGTTTTTACAAATATTGTAAAATACTACAAATGATTTGATCTTGATTATTCATGTGGAAACATGTGGGTGAGGGTATCATATACAAAGAGTTTATATAAGAGCAGACCACGAAATGAATAGTCTCTCTTTATAACACCATTGCTAGAAGAGACTTACATTTCATCAGGATGACCATAGGTGACTTGACCTGAATCTTGGGTGAGTTGTGAACTCCTACTTATGAAAGCAGTTCTTTGATCTGAGAGCTGCTAGTTTAGCCGACTCAATATGTATACTATTTTGGAGATTCATCTGATTGGAAAGCTGGGAACGCAGCTATATAAGTAGAGAAATTTCTCCTTTAAGGGCTAATTTTGAGCTTGAATGATGTAACGCCACTCCCTCTCCTAATCAGCGAGGGGCTTGATTATAGTTGGACTATAACTAATTGTTCATTAGAGGGATCGGTGGTATTTAAAGAGTTAGAGGTAACTACAGGGGAAAAACTGTAATTTTGGTCTAGCTATACTTACGAGCAATTTGTGAAAGGTCCACGCATTGTCGATTGGTTATATCCAATGGACACAGAAATATATCTATAGAGAGAAGAGTGCAGTTGTCGGTTTTTAGTGAAGTGGCTGACAGCTAATGGAGGTTGATTAATTTAATTAAAGAGTTTAATTAATTAATCATGTACCATTAAAGCTTCAATCTATAGGCTCACAAGGTCCCCTCGTTAGCTCAATTAGGATTAATGAGAATCGAATGAATGAGTAATTTGAATTGTTCAAATTAATTAAGAGAATTAATTAATTCTATTAGATATAATTCATTTAATGTATATGATACATTATAGGATTAATTTGAATTGTTCAAATTAATAGAAGGGAATCAATTATATAAGATATAATTCATAGAATGTATATGATACATGATAATGTAAAGTTTCAATGAGAGAAATAAATATTTGAATATAATTCAAATATTATGAATATGATTCATATAAGATATAATTAATATAACGTATATGATTCAAATATTAACCATATGAATTATATAAAAATTATAGGTTAAAGTTAATATAAATGTGATTCATATTAATTCCACTTGAAGAGATTGAATCCCAAGCGGAAGTTGTGCACGTCGTACAATTTTAATTTCAATTTAGTTTTACAGGATAAACATGATATCAAATCAGCATGCAAAAGGAGAAGGAAAAGAAGAAAATTCTTACTTAACCTTGTAGACAATGAAGTTTCTTGGTTGATCAGGCAAGTAGAGGAAGCTTACTGCCTTGGAGCATAAGGTTGCAGTGTAATGACGCTCGCCTTACACTGTAGGGCAAAGAGCGCAACGTCGTTATGTTCCTATCGCGGCATCACAACACTGCAAGTGGCGTAGTGTTACACTGCAGCTGGCAAAAAACTAGCATAACGACGTTGCTACCGAGCGTTGTTACGCTCCAGACATGAGGCGTTGTGCATGCGGTTTGGTCCAGACCAGTGGTTCGAAGCTTCCTAGGTGGTTCAAGCGATGGTTTTTTTGTATTTTCTAATTATTATTTGTAATAATTAAGTATTTTGTTGTATTTTTCATTAATTGAATTAATATAAGTTGTTATATTAATTTAACTAATATTTTAGGAAGCCAATTCCAGTCTACATTGTTGTTTTTAATTATGCACGTGATGTGTGGTTAATTTTATTATTGTACATGTCATATTGTATGGCAAATAGACAAATCCCACCCTAGGATATACATTTCTTCATACATCATTTTTTAATATAAATGTTATTTCACCAAGTTGCATGATTCATTAAGCATGCTCATCATCATACTTTATAAATGTTATAAAGTATGATTGCATGCATAAATAACATTTTCATCCATCATTTATATTATGAACTTTATAATATATAGCTTAGATGTATGGACATATGCTGTTTATTTGTCATTATTATAGTATATAATAGTTATGCATGTATCATAATGAAAAGGGAACGCATGATGCATGACACCACTTTAGTAAATTATAATTATTATATTTTTAAAGTATGTCATTAGATGCATAATTAAGTTTTAATTCTTTCATATAATCGCTATAATTGTTATAAGTTACATGTAATTAGAATTAAAATCTATTGTAAAGATTCCATGCTAACATAGGTTAAAATAGATTTTAAATCGTTTAAAATTGGTTTCACATTAGACCTATGTTAATCAAGTTTCTAATAAAACTAGAAATAGGTTTAATTTTTTAATTCAGTTTAATAGGATTAAATTGGATATGTATAAAAGATTAAATTTGTTACAAATTTATCTATAAGGGACCTTTGTTTTAGGAAAGTTCTGTCCAGGCTGGGGTATTTAAACTGATGAAAACAGAACACCCCTACCTGTGAACTTACCAGGAAGGTGAATTAAACAAATTTGTTATAAGTATGACAATGAGTGATTGATGTTTATTAAAGTGTTTAATGAACATAAATTAACGTTGTTAAACTATCCAAAGTAAATGTTACATTAGGCAAAGTTAACAAATAGTTGGTAAAATTATTAGCTGAATTTTTCTAAGTTAATCAACCCTAGGTAAAACACTCAGTGGGAGGAAAATGGGGTATACAATACTTCATTTTTCCTTTCATGTTTATCCCTAAACGTTCACACCATGAGACCTATGCTCGGCCCTGAGACAACTTTTGTTATGTGCCCCTGTGGATGGTGTTTGTGTAGGTCAATAACAAGGTGAATGGAGAGAGTGTTCATAGTAAGTGGGAGAGGGAAGTGTGTCAACACATCCCACGATCTCCTTCATTAGTTTATAGTAAATTTTCATGCTCGGCCTCAAGAAATCTTTGCTTATGTCCTCGTACGGATGGTGTTTGCATGATTTTTTTTACTAAAACTTCAAAAATGGATAGGATTGATTTAGTTTTTATCTCAATCGATTTTTCCCTATGACTAGTTCATTGGGGCAGAACTCTATAATCTAAAATGAGGGGTTATACTTACAAGAAATTGTTAAGTAAGTTAATAATTTCTGAATCAAACAATGGTGACTAATGATTATAGGAATAAGAGTTATTCTAGTATAATTATTAGTTGAGAATGTCTCAATTTAGTGAAGGGGTAACCGGTCACCTCACGTGACTTTTACCCTGCCCATTGAAGCATCATTGCAAAATAAATGTCACGTAAGGTGCAATAGAATTTTTCTAAATTGATTGGTTGTTTAATTGGGTAATGCATTTAGTAACTAATATAAATAAATTAGATAGTTTCAACAATTTCATTATGACGAGCGCTACACAAAAACTACTTTCCACTGATAAATTAAATGGTGATAATTATACAAGCTGGAAAAATACTATTAATATTGTACTCATTATCGGACCTACAGTTTGTCTTGGTTACGGAATGTCCTCAAGTTCCCGCCTCTGAAGCATCTTGAAATGCTCAGGATGCATATGATAGATAGGTAAAGGAGAGCGAAAAGGCCCGAGCATATATCCTGGCCAGCTTATCTGAAGTATCGGTAGAGAAGCATGAGCCCATGCTCACGACATGTAAGGTCATGGAGTCCCTGGGGGAATGTTTGGACAATCGTCCACACAACTCAGGCATGACGTTCTCAAGTACATCTTGAATGCCCATATGAAAGAAGGGGCATTTATTCATAAACATGTTCTGAACATGATGGTCCACTTTAACGTGGCTGAGATGAACGGGTTTGTCATTGAGCAGGCCAATTAGGTTAGGTTTATCTTGGAAACTTTATCTGAAAGTTTCCTTTAGTTACATAGCAACAATGTTATGAACAAGCTTGACTACAACCTGACCACCCTGCTTAATGAGCTGTAGACATACCAATCCTTGATGAAAGTGAAGGAACGAAAGGGTGAAGAAAATGCTGCCTCATCCTTCAAGAAGGTTTACAGAGGTTCGCCCTCTGAAACAAAGTTTGCATCTTCTTCCTCCGAAACCAAAAAGTGAAAAAAGAAAAAGGGAGGTCAGGGGAAAGTTAACCTCTCCGCTGCTAAAAAGGGCTAGAAGGCTAAGGATGCAAAGGGAATTTTTTTCCACTGCAACTAGAAGGGACACTGGAAGAGGAATTGTTCCAAGTATTTGACAGAAAAGAAGAAGATTGTTCGAGTCTTTTTGGTATCGCCCCAAAAAGACCTACGAATCAAAAGAAAATTTATACTGCCGAACTACTCCTATTACAACAAAAACGTAGCAACAGTCATAACTATGAGGTAGAGCCATAGGGAGGCACAAAATTAATTCCCTCTTAAGCTAAATTTGATTGTGGAAAAACACTAAAAATAGGGTTTTTGTTTTTGATTAATTTGAAAACATGGAGGAAAATAAATGTAAGGGATAAATGTAAACAAAAATTGGTTCATCTAGTTCTCAGATCAAGTTAGACATTCATTGCAATTTCTATCATCTGTTTATGCCAATTGATAATGCAATCGAATTATGCATTCATAACTACTCACTTGATTCGATCTAACTAGCTTCTATAGTGGCGAACAACTAGCATGAATCTAATCGAGAAAGCGTCCTAATTATTAATTAAGGTCGGAAAGGACATACCCTAACTAATTTACATGCTTTTAAATTCAATTGGATTCGATAGCGGCCATATAGAACTACAAACACATGCATTATGATTTAGGATTCGATTATGTCAATTAACTGCCAGGAAAGCCCTATTCAATTAACCAATTTTATCTTTGAACCTAACAATTAGAACATTCTAAGAATAACCATCAAATGCCTAAATTATTATTGCTATTTGTGATCTTAGCAAGACATTAATATGCAAAAATAAACTTAAACAAGATATTCATGCAAATTGTGACAAACTAAGAATCAATCAGCATGCACGATTAGGCGTGAAAAGTCAACCTCAAAATCATTCTTGGGAATTAAAATAGATTCAAAGAAAAGACACAATTTAGAGTTGCAAATGTCAATTCAGAACAGAAAACTCAAGAAATTGACATCGAATCCTTGGTCCAAGAAACTAGATAGAAAGTTACCTCATCAATTAATGGACAAATCCTTGAGATACAATACAATCGATGATTACAATCCAAAATAAAACTAAAATCTAACCTAAAGATACTGAAAATACAAAAGGAAAAAAAGAAAGCTCGGCCTCTATTGAATTTTAGCATATTTCTTGACCTAAATCTAAGAGAGGGATTTATAGAATTCAATTGCAGCGTTGCAACGTGAGGAAGAGCGTTACAACATTGCCTTGAAATTGGGCTGAAGACAGAAGCGTGCGCAGCTGGGTTAGCATCAGATGATCCATAACGTTGCAACACTGTTAGCAGCATTGCAACACTACCCTGAACATTAGTGTTCTGTCTTCAAGCATCAGGCAAGCACTGGGGCTATGTATGGCATGAGCGTTGCGGCGCTGTCCATGGGCATTTTGGTCATTTTTATTCTTTGAAGCTCAGATGCTCAAATTGACTCTAAATTGCTTCAAGTTAACTCTATTTAGCTTCAAATGCTTAGTTCTACCTCTTATTTTCTCCACACCTACAAAATAAGATAACTAACATTAAAAATCTACTAACGAGCTCGTGTTAAGCTAGGACTTATAACTCTTTTTTAGAGTTGTCAAAGGCCAAACAAGGTAAATATGATTTACTCGTGTTGGAAACTTGTTTAGTGGAGAATGATGATTCTGCCTGGATAATTTATTCAGATGCAACTAACGATGTTTATTCTTTTGTTCTTCATTTCAGGGAATTAGCTCCTCACGGCAGCTGGAGACTAGTGAGATGATGATGCTAATTGGAATTGGGCACATCGTCTCGGCTGTGGTAATGGGAGGACTCCGTTTACATTTATAGAAATCATACTTATTGTTAGACAATATTTATGTAGTTCCTTATTTGAAAAATAACTTGATTTATGTAAAGTGTTTGTTTGAACAATAGTATACTTTAAATTGCATTATGAATAAAGTGTTTATTTACAAGCATGGTGTTGAAATTTATTTTGCAAACTTAGAGAGCAACCTTTATGTGCTAAGGTCGTTAGCATTTAAGACCCTCCTTAATACTAAATTGTTCAGAACTGATGTAACTCAAAATAAAGTAAACGGTTTCTCCTAAAGAAAATGTCCGTCTTTAGCACCTACGATTAGGTCACATAAATCTCAATAGGATTGAAAGGTTAGTTAAGAATGGAATTTTAAGTGAATAAGAAAATTCTCTGCTAGTATGTGAGTCATTCCTTGAAGGAAAAATGACTAAGAGGCCTTTTACTAGAAAAGGTCACAGAGCAAAAGAACCCTTAGAACTTGTACGTTCGAACCTTTATAGTCCTATGAATGTTAAGGCTGAAGGGATGAAAACCCTAAGGCACAGCGGAAGCCAAAACATAGAACCATTTCATTTTTTCAAATTGGCATTTAAAATCAAAACAACTTTGTGGAATAAAAGGTAATATCGATTAAGGATGCACTTCCCAAAAAGACTAGCTATACAGGGGAAGAAACCCTACCTTGCAAACCTTTTGACAATTATGTAGAATTTCTCCGTTGCATTGGGATTGGGCACCACCACTTGGAAACCTCCCTATTCTTGCAGGAAATTGAAGATATGGAGAATTGTGGGATTCTCTCTTTTGAGATTTGGGAATATCACAGAACGATTTTTATTTCTTTTCTTAGTAAGAAGAAAACACTCACACAGACCTTGATAGCCTTACTCTCCCTCTGCAAAAACAAAACCATTTTGTTAGAGAGAGGAATGGTGAGATAGGGATAGAAAAACGTAGGATTGGTTCTACATTTTTTCGTAACTTACCTAAAATGGGGAGTTAATTTGTTTAATTTAATTTAATTCACTTTAATTTAAATTAAATTAAATCATATTTAATTAAATGATAATTTAAATCATATTTAAATGATTTCCTCTCACATAACCTATAGTTTTATGTGCATCTAATGTACATTAATTTTAACATATAGTTTTGATTTAATCAATTTAATTAAATTCAAATTTTAATTAAATTAAACTAAAATAAATAAATAAATAATTCTTCAATTAATTAATAATCCAATTAAATTTCACATATTTAATTTAATCTCTCATTTGAATCATATTAAAAAAAACATTTCTCTCATTTAACTTATAGTTTTAATGCGCATTCAATGCACATTATTTTTACCCTATAGTTTTTAATATGAATCTTATTCATATTAAATTAATATTTGAACTCCTTTCAAATATTTCGTTCTCTCATTTATTGATTTTGAATCATATCCAAAATTAATAATTAAGTGTAAAATTAAACTTTATATTAAAATGTATCGACATACATTAAAAAATTATCATTTCTGAATTTGAACATTTCAAATTCAATTTAATGACAAATTATCTCAATACCCTTTACAAGCTAGGAAGGGGGCCTAATACATTGCAGATCAGAAGCTCCAACTATGTGAGATTATTTGGCTAAACTCATTAGCCAAATTAATCAATATTCGTTAACTGTTGATACACTCTACTAAAGACCCATGACTGCACTCTTCTCACTATAGATATGTTTCTGTATTCAGGGATACAGACTAATAACAACAAGTTAGTCTTTCACGAGTGTTCATAACACCAGCTGGGTCAAATTATTGTTTTATCCCTAGGTTACCTTTACATCCTTAAGTACCAGTGCTCCTCTAATGAACAACCTGTTTATGGTCCAACCATTAAATAGAAACCCTCTCAGGCCAGTGAGAGGGTAGGGCTCTTTGTTCAAGTCCGAAGACACCATATAAGGGAACACTCATCTACTTACCCTAAAGTCGAGAAGGAGTGAAATCCATCTTGTATGATTTTATTTCTAGCTACCCACTCGGTCTTATCCCCAAAATGGTAGGTATATTAAGTCGGAAAACTGGTCACTCTCACCCATATAAGTCAAAGGATAATCCCTCGTGAACAAAAGTTCATAATATACTCAGGAGTAAGACTAAGTTTCCTAGGTCATCCTATTGAAATAGAAACCTAAATATCAACGGAGTTACATCTAGTGGTTACTACTTCGCGGTCTGGTCTTATGCAAAATCATTGCACAGGATACCCACACTAGCGTGTCTCCTAAATGAATGTGTTGGATCACTGTGTTTGTTTCAAATACAAAGTTGGTCGTATTCATAGTGTTAGTAGGATAAGGTACCCAACCTTATCTCTATACTATAGACCCTTTAGGCTATATCTTGAACAATGTTCCTGTTGGGGATGATGCCCTAAACTCTCGTGTCTTATAGTTTGTAAACACAGTTTTGAACGAACGCTTGTGATGTATAATATATGATATTTTCTTCACTACTTGTCTTTGAATGTTGGATGTTTTATTTGCTTTACCACAAACCAATAAACTAAAATCCCTGGTTGTCACTATGTAACTTAAGCATGTATGTGAAGACATACAAGTGGATCATATTTTAAGTGATAACCAAAATGGTCTGTAGTATATGGATATAGGAGGGAAACCTTATCCTGGTAACGCTACGGATGCGACCCGCTTTGTAGAATAGTTACAAGTGTTGTGACTTGCTATAGATGGTCTGATCCTGATCATTCGTGTGAGGACATGCGAGCGGGGGCGTCGCATACAAAGAGTTTGTATAAGACCTGACCACAAAGTGTTAACGTCTCGTTATATAACTTCGTTCATGAAAAAGACTTCACTTCACTAGGATGACCATAGGTAACATGACCTCAGTCCCGAGTGAGTTGGGAACTGAGCCTTTGAGGGCAGTCTTTTGATTTGCATGGGTGTGAGTGGCCTGGTTGCCGACTGAAACCTACCACTTTGAGGATTCGTCTGATTTGGGAGCTGGGAACTCATCTACACAAGATGGAATTCATTCTTTCCCCAAAGCAAGATTAAGTAGAGATATTTCTCCCTTAAGGGCTGATTCTAGGGCTTGAACAAGGCCCGAGAAGTGTCCACACATAGTAGGACTATGTTGTATTGTTCATTAAAGGGATCAGTGGTACTTAAGGAGTTAGATGTAACTATAGGGGCAAATTGGTAAATTGGCTCACGGTACTTACGAGCATCTGTGAAGGGTTATCGCACTATTGATTGGTTATATTCGATGGACACAAAAATATATTTATGGTAAGGAGAGTTCAGTTGTCGGTCTTTAGTGGAATGCTTGGTAGTTAACGAATGGTGGATCTCATGGCTAAAGAGTTTAGTCAGTTATTCATGTACCGTTGGAGCTTTGAGCCATAGGTCCATAAGGTCCCCTTGGTAGTTCAATGGATTCAAGTTGAGAATCAGCTTTTGGGTCAGTTTGAAATATTCAAATTGACAAGAAGGAATTCGATTATATATGGTATGATTGAACTGGTTAATTATAATTAATATAATTGACTTTATGTATGAGATACATTATTTTGGAGGAAAATGGATATAAATATGATTTATATCTAGTGGAGGAGAAAACACTATGGTTTATATGTGATATTAAACTATAGGTTAATAAATATAATATGATTATATTAATTTTTTTAATAGGATAATTATAGGATAATTATGCCCGCTGTTTTCTCCGTAACCGTGTGTTAGTGGGAGGTTTGATTAAGTTTTCGTAACTAAAGAATAAAATGAAAATTGTTTTCATTTTGCAAAAGATGACGTAATTCGCTCAAGTGAAGTGTATACTGTCTATCACTTAGCTAACCGAGAGACTATACGATAGCTTGAAGTTACTACACGATCGTATACACATGCGCCTCTTACTAAACGATCACCTACATTTTACTAAACAATCGTCTAGTGCCCGAGCATTTACTAAACAATCGTATAAATGATCGCTGCCTATTTACTACACGATCGTGTACGTTCTTCTAAACGATCAAGCATTTTCTATGAGATAAACCCTACCCTTCTTCCACTTGCTTGGTCGTTGTATATGATCTTCATATCCTCCTCTTCTTTACCAAATTCCAATAGAGCACACTCTTCGGATTCTCACACCGATAATACCAAGATTTCCAAGTGGTGGTGTCGTTCCCTTTTGTTCTGTTCGTGTGGAGGTCGTTCGTGAGTAGACGACAGGTGATGTTGGTGAACGATTTGCTTGGAGGTTCCAACGAGAGTGAGAGGAGCCGTCCCTTGGAGAGAGCGAGATTTCGATGAAGAAAAGTTCTTCAACTGGTACATATCTCTTCTCTTTGTTGTTTACTATTCAAAGCATGCTGGTAATTTGTAGTACAATGAATATCTTGTCTGTTAAAATGTTAATGTGGTAATTCTGTCACAATATATTTGGAACAATCCGCTTCCGTTCAGAGGTACTCTTGTATAAGAGTTCCTTCAGTTCTCGATATGTCTCTACATATAGTTCAAGACTCATAAGACAACCTAGGATGTTAGTTTATTGGATTTTAGGATTAATAAGACAAAATTAAATAAAACATCAATAACACTTATTAATAAAAACATTAATAACTATTTATTAATGATGGACATTTAATTACATTCATTATCTACGAGTTTTAGGGCATAAAACTGAATAAAGGCAATAAGAGAATTTGAGTATTTCATCATCTTCACAGATTATTATTCAAGGTATGGGTATGTTTACTTAATGCAACATAAATCTGTTGAAAAGTTTAAGGAGTACAAGGTTGAAGTTGAAAATGTATTAAATAAAAAAATAAAGATACTTCGATCTGATCGAGGTGGAGAGTATATGAATTTGATATTCCAAGACTATTTGATAGAACATGGAATTGTATCCCAGCTCTCGACACTAGGTATGCCTCAGCAGAACGGTGTATTAGAAAGGAGAAACTGAACCTTGTTAGGCATGGTTCGGTCTATGATGAGTTACATGCACTTACCTAATTTGTTTTAGGGTTATGCAATGTAAATTGCAAACATATATTTTGAACTGTGTTTCATCAAAAAGTGTTTCTGAAACACCTTTAGAATTATGGAATGGCCGTAAAGATAGTTTATGCCATTTTAGGATATGGGGTTGCCCAGTATATGTGTTTGAGGCTAATCGTAAGAAATTATAACCTCGTTCAAAACTGTGCCTATTTGTAAGCTACCTCAAAGGAATGAGAGGTGGCTACTTCTACGATCCTAAAGATAATAAAGTGTTTGTGTCAACAAACACTACAGTTTTAAAAGAGAACCACATTAGGGAGCACAAACCGCATAGTAAGATAGTTTTGAATGAGCTTTCCAGCGAAGATACTAAATCTTTAACAAGTGTATTTGAAGAATCTAGTACATCAACAAGAGTTGTTGATGTCGATTCATCTAGTAGGTCATTTCCACCTCAATCGTTAAGGGAAACTTCGACTTAGTGGGAGAGTTGCGAATTCTCCATTTGTCATATGGCTTTAACTGAAACCCACTGCTCTATCTTATGGCGATGTTAAGGATCCATTGTCCTATAAACATGCAATGAGGATGTGGATGAAGATGAATGGATCAAAGCTATGGATCTCGAATGGAAACATGTAAACCTAAACCCTATCTACCCTACATTGCTACTTAAATATATTAATTAATATGTTGAGTAAGTTTAAATATGTGCTATGTTATATTGTAGGGAAAATGTTGAAGAATGAGAAGAGTGAAGATGGAACACTCTAACTGTGGATGTATATGGCCTCGGGTAGCTTTATGTTTGGCCTTAGCAAGTGGGAAATTTGACTAAGTATGAGAATAGGCGTGGATGCCATGAGGCAATGCTATGAGGAACTTGAGAGGCAATGAGCTTGTGATTGGAGGTTAATTGAGCACCTAGAAGAGTTAGCCTCGTTGGCTAAGTATTGGTTGCATAAGGACATCATGCATTGGAGGCTTTGATGCATTGAAGCTTGGAGCATGGTATACGACAGCCAAGTACTCTTGAGATTATTTGGGCACATGATAGGCACGAGGGAAGGCGTTGTTAATAGGCTAAGTGTTAGCTGCAAGGAATGAAGGTGTTGAGCGCACGACATGGGCGAGGCTACCTAGGCATTGAGGTTGGGTGTGCGCGCTAGCCAGTGTGTGGGCTATGAGGACTATACGTTGGCCAGAAGCCTATGCAATGAAAAGTTGTGATATGCACCAGAACATGCGCTGATTGGGTAGGTGGTGTGCAGCAAGGGAAGATATGGGCGATGACATGGTCGAGTGATGGCATGAGTGGCTGACTAGGCGATGACAAGAGCGTGATACTAGGCAATGGTACTGTAGGCTAGGAAAGTCAAGATGATAACCATGAGCAAGGCATTGGGCCTAGGCTAGCAATGCCCTTAAGGCATGCGGCCAAAGGAGTGTGCGATGGTGCAAGCGATGGCCTTGAGACATTCGTCCAAGAGGTTGTGTAATGGCAAGGCTGATAAGCTAGCATTGATCAATGTTGATGTCATGTAGTTATGCGTTGATAATTATGGTGACATAATTAGCTTAACCACCATTTTAAGTGGCCAGCTGTCGTGATCAGATATATTAATCCCACTTAGGGATGAGGTGGCAGCTTAATAGTTAAAGTAAAGCATGTAAACTCGAGTATAAAAGAAACGTTGACTTCAAATGCACGATTTGAGCAATCTACTGATGCTATTAAGGTGATTTTAAAGCCATCTGAAAGCCTGGTGAGCCTTGATAAGTTAGGGTTGCCAAAAGGAAACTCCAAAGGAATTGAGCTGGAAATCGAAGAAATTGCAAGAAGGTTGAGTTATCGGATGAATTTGGGCCAGTGATGAAGATTTAAAGTTTCTGGCCAAACCACGAGGAATTTTGAGTTCAAATTTTAAGCTAAGTATGTTAAGAAAATTTTGAGCATGTTTGTAGAAGAAACATTTCTATGAAAAGGCCTGAAAAATGAGTTATTTGAATTATAAGTTGAATTTGGAAATTTCAAACAAGCAGATAGCTCAAGTTTAACGTGCGTGCAAGGGCAGAAGTGAGCGCCAACGTGCCTTGTGCTTAGCATGGGGTTGTGTATGTGAGCGTGGAAGGCTTGGACGCATAAAGGTAGGGTTATGCGATGAGTTGTGGTCATTGGGCACCTAATCATGCGATGAGCACATGTGTCATGGGCGATGGTAGTGTGTGATTGCCGCATAGCCAAGGTTAAAAACCTAAAGAAATTACTAAGTGTTCAATGCATAGTAAGGTAGTTGTTGAAAGGTAAGACTAATGTGTTAAGGAAAATGTGAGCTTAATTATGTAAATTAGTTTCAAAAGGGAGACCATTGCTAGTAACTAAAGTGAGTTGTTATGTTCACAGGGTTGACACCAATAGGAGAAGCTTATCAACCTTAGGAGGATTACCCAAAGTTGTGAGTGATAAATCTAAAAAGTTTTCTAAGTATTTTAGTAACTCATGCTTGCTTAATTATAAGAATGTTTTCCAAGCAAACCAAGTTTTAGGAGCTATTATCGCATGTTAGTTTAAAGGAATGTTTATAAAGCGTGTTTAAATATTTATGTGTTTATGTACATAGAGCATACGTTAGAAGTTTATAAAGATGTGAAAGCTCTTGTTCATGTTACTATGCTTTCAAATATACATGTTTTAAAGAGTAAGACTTATGATGAGCATGATAAACCCAATACTAAAGGACTCTAAGAAGGTATCTAGGCCATAGTACCTAAGGTATGACGATATTTAATTATTACCGCGTGCACATAGGTAGATTTGACGTCAAGGGATTGAGAAAAAGGGTTCTCTTGACTGAGGTTGAGGTTGAGGGATTGAGCAAAAGGGTTTTCTCTCAACTTAAAATCAGTTTAGCTATGTTTTCAGATATGATATGATTAAAGGTTTTAAGCACATGTTTGTTTAGCAAGTTTTCTGATTTCAATATTCATTTTTCTAGCTTTCAGTTTTAAAGTATGAGAACTATGTTATTATTATGTCACTCACTGGGCTAGTAGCTCACCCCATTTTTCTTAAATGTTTTCTTTTCCCTAGGTAGCGGTCAATTTCTCAGAAGATAATTCTACTACTGCTCTGCCACTTAAAGACTCAAACTTGGGAAACATTAGGTGTTTGTTGTGGAAATATGTGTACATATGTTTTGTTCATACAAGGACTAGTTTAGTGAGTTGAGGCCCACAGGATCTTCTATATACATGTCATGTATATGAAATCTTGTTGATGTAAGTCTGATGAATGTTGGTTACATCAGTAAATATATGTTTGTATAATTTAAGGTATCTAAAATAGGTTAAGCAAGTTAGTAGGTAATAAGTGCCAACAAAAAGATTGGTAACTGCTGCCGTCACATTTCCTTTCAGATTAAGAGTGGGAAAAGGTGTGACAGAATCTATATACTTAATTTAGTCTGGGATATTGTAAATCAACCTGATGAGGTAAAACCTATAAGTTGCAAATGAATCTACAAGAGGAAAAGGGGTATAGATGGTAATGTGCAGACCTTTAAGGCTAGGTTGGTGGCAAAAAGGTTATACCCAGGTTGAGGGAGTTGACTATAGGGAGACTTTCTCACCTGTTGCCATGCTAAAGTCTACCTGGATACTCCTGTCAATTACCGCACATTATGACTATGAGATTTGGCAAAAGGACGTCAATATTGCCTTTCTGAATGGCAATTGTGAGAAGACCATCTATATGCAACAACGAAAGGGATTCATAACTATCTACATGCAATAACGAGAGGGATTCGATCTTGGAATATAAGGTTTGATACTGGGATTGAATCTTATGCCTTTGATTATAATGTTGATGAGCCTTGTGTCTACAAGAAAATCATCAACAGTTCAGTAGCATTCTTAGTGTTGTACATAGATGATATCTTACTCATTAAGAATGATGTAGGTCTACTGACTAACATAAAATAGTGATTGGTGGCCCAATTTCAAATGAAAGATTTGGGAGAGACACAATTTGTTCTGGGCATTCAGATATTTAGGGATCGTAAGAACAAATCACTAGCATGATCTCAGGTATCGTACATTAACAAGATGCTTGTCAAGTATTCGATGCAAAACTCTAAAAGAGGCTTACTACCTTTTAGGCATGGAGTTTTCTTGTCTAAGGAATAGTGTCCTAAGACACCTCAAGAAGTCGATGAAATGAGACGGATCTTCTATACATCGGCTGTTGGCAGTCTGATGTATGTAATATTGTGTACTAGACCTGACATTTGCTATGTAGTGAGGATAGTCAGTAGATATCAGTCGAATCTAGGATTAAATCACTGGACAATTGTTAAAACCATCCTCAAGTATCTTAGGAGAACGAGGAACTACATGCTTGTATATGGGTCTACGGAGTTGATCCTTACAAGATACACTAACTCTGATTTTTAAACTAATGGGGATTTTAAGGAACCCACTTCAGGATCAGTGTTTACTCTTAATAGAGGAGTTGTAGTCTGAAGGTACACCAAGCAAGAGTGCATCGCTGACTCCACCATGGAGAAAAAAATATGTAACAACTTATAAAGTTGCCAAGGAGGTTGTATGACTCAAGAAATTCTTGACTAATCTGGAAGTTGTTCAAGGCATGTGAAAGCCCATTACTCTTTATTGTGATAATAACGGTGTTGTGGATAATTCCTAGGAGCCCAGGACCCACAGGCGTAGAAAGCATATAAAGCGCAAATATCACCTGATTCGGGAGATTGTGCATCGAGAGGACGTGATCGTCACGAAGATCGCTTCAGAGCAATATGTTGTTAATCTATATATAAAGGCCCTCACAGTTAAGGTGTTTAAGGGTCACTTAGAGAGTTTGGGTCTACAAGACAAGCCGCATATAGTCTAGGACAAGTGGGGGATTTTACTTGGCACATATTGTATGCCCTAGTTTCGTGTTTTTTTTTTCTTTTGTACTATTGTACTTGATTTCACTTTTGTTATGTACACCTCACTAGTTTTAAGACGAGTGGGAGATTGTTGGGGTTGATGTCCTAAATCTCATGGTCTTGTAGTCTGTAATTGTATTGTACAAATATTTTATTTGTCTAATAAAATAAAAGGTATTTTATTCAACATTTAGTTGCATTAACCCACAAAAACCAATAAACTTAGATTCAAGGTTATCTTCTATAACTTAAATATGTATATGGAGACATGTAGGTGGATCATATTTAAGTGATAACTTAAACAGTCTGTAATAGATAGATAAGGTTGGACACCTTGTCCTAGTCACATTACAAATACGACCCGCTTTGTAGTTATTAAAATTGTTGTAAAGTGCTACAAATGATCTAATCTTGATCATTCATGTGGAGACATGTGAGTAGGGGTATTCTATACAAAGAGTTTGTATAAGATCAGACCTCGAAATGAATAGATTCTCTATATAACACCATTGCCAGAAGAGACTTACATTTCACCAAAATGACCATATGTGACTTGATCTGAATCCTCTTGTGAACTTCTGCCTATAAAGGCGGTCCTTTGATTTGCATGGGTGAGAATGACTAATTTCGCTGACTTAATATCCTTACCATTTTGGGGATTCGTCTGATTGGAGAGTTGGGAACATAGTTTCACAAGAAGGAATTCACTCCTTTCTTACTGTTAGGGTAAGTAGAGAAATTGCTCCCTTAAGGACTTATTCTTGGGCTTGAACAATGTGGTGTCACACCCTCTTCTGGTCCATGAAGAGTTCATTTATAGTTGAACTATGACTAATTGTTCATTAGAGGGATCAATGGTACTTAAGAAGTTAGATGTAACTACATAGGCAAAATGGTAATTTTGGCTGATTGATACTATTAATTGGTTATATCCAATGGATGCAAAAATATATTTGTAGTACGAAGAGTGCAATTGTTAGTCTTTAGTGAAGTGGCCGATTGTTAATGAAAGTTGATTAATTTAATCAAAGAGTTTAATTAATTAATCAAGTACCATTGGATCTTCAATCTATAGGTCCATAAGGTCCCCTCGCTAGCTTAATTGAGATTAATGAGAATCAAATTATTTTTTATTAATTTGAATTGTTCAAATTAATTGAACAGAATTAATTATATAACATATAACTAATAAAATGTATGTGATACATTATAATATAAAATTAATTATATAATATACTAATTAGTAAAGTTTTATTTGAGAGAAATAGATACTTAGATATGAAATATTAATTATATGAATGTGATTCATATAACTACTATAGGTTAAAATTAGTATGAATCATATTCATATTAAATACTATAGGTTAAATGAGAGAATAATGAACTATAGGTTATATTATATGTGATATAATATAAACTATAGGTTATGTGTTATATTAAATATAATATGTGGTTTATATATTTATATATGTGATTCCCCCTCCCCTTCCTGCCCCTTTATTCTCTCGTTTTTTTACGTAGTGGGGGTGGAAGAGAAATTGGAGATACTTTATCTTCTTCAGTATTCTCTAACACAACGTATCACAGAACTCCCAAAATCTTTGTGCAAAATAAATCTGGAACAATAATCTCTCCCTCCCCCCTCCAAAGTTAATACACTGAAGCCTAAACCACTCTAAGTTGATTCTTTACCCCTCAAGAATAACAGGGAAATCATTGTGGTAGTGTCCAGTTCATTGGAGTTTCGTTGTTGTGTACTTGGTTGTTCTTGAGACCGAGAGAATAGAACATTTTATTCATGATTGGAGAGGATTCACAAGAAGAATTGGTCTTCAAGGGTGAGTACTACAAAAATTTTCACATTTCCCCACGCAAAAAAACGTCAGACAAAGTATTGAAAACATTGGGATAGGTTATGCCAACGCATTTTTTTACATCGGCATAATCGTCGTCGTATCCATGTCGGGAGAAGTTCCTCCCGACGAAAACTATTTTCGTCGGCATAAATACCATTTTTGGCAACACAATTGTTTGCGTAGGCATATGTGTTTTCCCAACAAAATATAATTTGCGTCGGGAAAAACATAGTCCTAAACAACAAAAATTCGGTTCAATAGACAGATTTCTGCCAACGTTTATTTGCGTCAGCATAAGTTGTTTATAATTTTATATATTTTTTATAACAATTAAATAACCAATTTTTTATTTCATTAATACCTAATTATGCACATACAAAAATTAATCTTCAAACAAATCAATTGGGGATAAATATAACAAAAGTAAGCTTATATATTTAAAAATAAGACTAATATTCAATTCAAGCTATAAAATTCTACGAATAAAAACTGTGTATACAATTAAATTTGAGCTTTTCTAACTTCTTACAAATCTCCTATACAAAAAAAAAAATTAATCTTCCCTAAGCTAAAATACCCTAATTCAAAATAAGTGAGATACTAAACCAAACTAAGTAACCATCTCACAAAATCTTCTCACAATCTCCAAAAAAAATCATCTTTAAGAATTTACACGAATAATCTAAAATAGGAAAAACAAATATTTTTAAAGATTTCTTAAAATCAACAAAGAAAAATGCACAAAAAGAACTTAACAATCATATAAAGACTTAAACAAAATATTTAAAATGATTATGAGGAATGATCTCTCTCTTAAGTTACAAACATGTCATCAATGTTCATAATTAAATCATGAACACCACAAACAACCATTTTACTCTCTAAAAAGTGATTAAAATGGTTATAATTAAGACATGAACCCTCCCCCACGTTACGGGCATGTTGTAAATGTACTTAAACAAATAGATAAACACCCTTTAAATTTTCACAACTATCGGATCCCTACAAATAAGCCAAGAACTTATTCCTTTAAAGTCCACAACTAGGCTTCAAGATAATCTAAAATACAATTACAACATACACATCCCCTCCCCTCCCAAGCTACGAACGTGTCCTAGTTCCACCTAAACGTAATTTAAACCACAAAGTAGCAATAAATGCATAGAAAGTGTTGAAATGAATCTCTCCCACCTAAATCTACCTAAATTTATTTCAAGGTTAAACCCATCGTTCGATAGTCTTATAAACATATAACCCAACTCTTGGATCCCTACAAATAAATCTAAGAACAAAGTTCCTTTAAAGTACACTATTAGGCTTTTAGATAATCTAAAAAACAATTACAACATATACATCCACAACTAACGGATCCCTACAAATAAGCCAAGGACTTGTTCCTTTAAAGTCCACAATTAGGCTTCAAGATAATCTAAAACACAATTACAAAATATACATCCCTCCTCCCCTCCCAAGCTACGAACGTGTCCTAGTTCCACCTAAATGTCATTTAAACCACAAAGTATCAACAAATGCATAGAAAGCGTCGAAGTGAATCTCTCCCCTCTAAATCCACCTAAATTTATTTCAAGGCTAAACCCGTCATTCGATAGTCCTAAAAGCATATAACTCAACTCTCGGATCCCTACAAATAAATCCAAGAACATAGTTTTTTTAAAGTACAAAATTAGGCTTTTAGATAATATAAAAAAATTACAACATATACTTCCCTCCCCCCTCCTCCTAATCTACAAATGTGTCCTAGTTCCACCTAAATGTCATTAAACCTACAAAGTAGCAAAAGAGTAGACTAAACACACATTATTTAAAGTTGGCTATCATAATTGTAGGATAGCCACAAAAAAAAAAAAAAAAAACAAATGAAGTTCCTAAATCCACTAAAACGCTCCTATTTGAGGTGACGACTATAACTACAGGATAGCCACAAACAACCAAATTAAGTTTCTAAATCCACTAACCAAGAACTGAAAGTTGTCATAACATACCTAATTGTTCGAAAGTCCATCGTCTGTAATTCAATAAACAAATTTATTATTTACATTCAATGGGAAATGAATAAAACAATAATGAATTTGCATCATACCATACAAATTCATTTTTCAATTGAAGAAAGGATTTCGACCCACAATAATGATTGAAATTGAAACATTCTATACTCTTCTTGTTCTTCTCCCTTTTTTCCTACATAGATTATAATTTAGGGTATTACAATTGGTAGAATTTTTAGAAATAATAACCAAGTGTATAACATCATTTTAAAAAAATTGCAAATATAGACAAGTCTATCAGTGATAAACTTCTATCGTTGATAAACTCCCAAGTCTATCAGCAATAGACTTCTATTGTTGATAGACTCTTACCAGTGATATGGTCTATCACTGATAGACTCCTACCAATAATATGGTCTATTACGGGTAGACTATTTAAATTTGACCATATTTGCAATTTTATTTACATTATATTATATCTGCTAATACTTGGGGTCTAATATCTCTATTTGCAACTACCCTTATAATTTATTAGTACAACCAATTTATGTAAACAATAAGTACAACAAACACATAAAATTTATCAATTCCATGAATTGTGTAACTCCATCAATGCACTCTCTTGAAAATCTATCTCTAAACTTAATCCAATCCTTATTCATTGTTGAACCAAATGAATAAAGTGTGAAATTTAACACTAGCAAGTAAAAAGTGTAAAATTTAGTTAATTAAATATCCTTAGCAATTTCATTTTAAAACTTAAAGCATATTATATCCATAAAAAGGAAAGATTAAACTTTAATATTAACAAATGAATCTCATATACAAAATCAAAACCAAAATACACAAGTAATTCATCCTTCATTATATCCATCCATACAAACCAAATATAGAATAACAATTTCATTCATAAACAAATGAATATCCTAACTCCAATCTGAAACTAATACTTAAATCCATCTTAAAAGAAAGAGAGAGAAAAAAAACAAAACAACTACAAGCTTATTTTAAATGGATTTATTCATCAATTTTATTAAAAACAAAATTTCGTCGGGAAAAGAATAGTGTGGGTTTTTTTAATGTCTTTTGTCAACGCATATTTCGTCGGGATATGTTCAAATTTTTGTCAGCATAATTTTTTTTTTTAAAAAAAATGTCCATGTTGTTATATTTTGGCTGACGTATTGAATTTTTGTCGAGATAAATACGTATATACCAATGAAAATTGATGCGTCGAAAAAAAATATCGGAATAGGTAAAAATTCTTGTAGTGAATGAAAATTGGGATACTCATCCTTTCCGCTGTGAGTATTGACCTACTCTTTCATGGACACCGGACACAACCGATCCATTTGGTCTTGAATTTTCAAAAAGAAAAAAATAAATTATACACATGAATAAATAAATAAAGATCCAATTATACACTTGTCTAAATTTTCGTATTTTATACAAAATATATTTAGACAAAATTTGAGACTTATACCAATAGTTACTAAAATGGTGTTTTAACCCTAAGGGTGTTTTAGTCTTTTTCTCAGTATTTACTGTCTGGGTTTCTCTCTGTTTGATTATTTATACATGTCATTTGTTAAGTACTGTGTATCAGAAAAATTAAAAGAATAAAAATTCTCCTATCGTGGTTTTTCTCTCTGATCTAGGGTTTCCACATAAATCTGTATGTTTCTTTTCTTCTTCTTTTTTCCAACATGGTATTAGAACATGGCGATGAAGCCATGGCCGTCATTGATGAGAATAAACCAGAGACTTCAGCAGAAACCACCATTGGAACAAAGGGATCCATGAACGCTGAAGTTGCTGCAGCCATAAGAGAAGCCGTTGAGCATTATTTTCACGCCGCTATGCCTCAACTCCTAAAATCTATGTCTGATCCAACCTCCAGCCAGACCCGACCTGATCCTCCAATTTGTAACCAGTGAACTACCATTGCAGACCCGACCATCAGAACTCTCAGACCAAATCGGCACACGGATTCGAGCTTATCTGGATTTTCTACCTCAGATCCGAGTGACCCATCTGGAATTCGACAACCTTATGGTTTTTCTGCTTCAAACCCATCTGCCTCAGACCCGATCGACACACATCTGCCTCAGACCTGAACCAACCTCCAACAAAACCCATCTACCTCAGACCCAATCGACACCCAGCGATTGACTCACGGTCCGACTGACCTCCACCAGATCCTGCCTCAGAACTCCCTGATGCATGAAAATCCTTCACCCTCGAGATATTTTGCTCAGGCCGACACCACCGTTCGTGACTGGCGGTATACAGTCAATCTCCAGCCCTCATTTTCAGGTCAGTAGCAAGCCCTAGCGTATGTTCCAGATCGCCCGTGGATGACCCAAGTCACTTAGCCGGTCCAGCCGAACCAACTGGTTCAACCAAACCGGGTCCAACCGAATCCGGTCCAGACGAACCAGTATGGTCAGTCAGTTCCCAGCCCTTCTTTTGGTCCGTCCTCGAGCCCAAATGAAGCTATTTTTTCGGGGATTTATGGGCAAAACCAATCTATGGCACATTCTAGTGGAACTGTTGGTTTTGAACAGCAGTTGGCCTACTTACAGCAGCAAATATCAGCCCTTAGATCCACGACAAATCCTACAACTGGTTTTCATCCACATTCAGACTTCTCTTTATGCTCAGAAACACCGGTAAATGCTTACTCTAATTTACCTTTTGCAAATATTATGTCTAGTTCTATGGGGAACTCTACAAGAATGTCTATTGGTGAGAAACTTAACGGTGAGAATTACTTTTCTTGGTCCCAATCGGTACGAATGGTCCTCGAGGGACGTCACAAGTTTGGGTATCTAACTGGAGAAATACCAAAACCAAACCTCGGTGATCCCTAAGAACGTATATGGAAAGGAGAGAACTCTCTCCTTCGCTCAATTCTGATAAAAAGCATGGAACCCCAGATCGGAAAGCCACTTCTGTACTCAGCCTCCGCTCGGGATATTTGGGAAGCTGTCAAGAAGCTCTATTCACAGAGGTAAAATGCCTCACGTCTTTATACCTTGAGGAAACATATTCATGAGTGCAAACAAGGTACTTTTGACGTAACATCTTATTTCAATAGATTGTCCCTGTTATGGCAAGAAACGGATTTGTGTCGTGAGGTCGTGTGGAATTGTCCTGTTGACGGAGTTCAGTACTCAAAGATTGAGGAGGTGAACCGGGTGTATGATTTTCTAGCTGGCTTAAACCCTAAATTTGATGGTGTTCGAAGTCGAATTTTGGGACAGAGACCAATATCGTCTCTAATGGAAGTATGCTTAGAGGTCAGATTATAAGAGGAAAGAACTAGAGCTATGAGTGGCATTAGCAACAACCACTTAGATTCTGTTGCGTTTGGAGCCAAATTCTCTGCGCCCAGAGAGCGACAACACAAACGGAAATCCCCACCCATTTATAGCATGTAAGAAACATAGATGGCACACCAAAGATCAATGCTGGAAGTTACATGGTCGCCCACCAAATGGCAAACGACAGTCTACAAATGATAAATCAAAAACCGGTCGGGCCCTTGTCAGTGAAACAGGGGATGCTACATCATCAGCCACCAATCAAGTAGAGTCCAACATGGTTGGAACTAGCAATATTGCTCAATCAGGTACTTATCAGTCCTTTAGCTTCTTGGTTGAAGGGGATGAATCGTGGATCCTTGACTCAGGAGCAACGGACCACCTAACTGGATCATCTGATCAATTCCTCTCGTATTATCCAAGTGTAGGAAACGAGAGAATACGAATTGTAGATGGGTCCTTTGATTTCGTTGCTGGAAAAGGTCACTTATCTCCTATTCAAGGGTTGATTTTACAGAATGTCCTGTATGTGCTGAAGATATCTTATAATCTGCTATCTGTCAGTAAAATAACCAGAGATCTGAATTGTAATGTCGTTTTCTCACAGGATAATGTTTTGTTTCAGGACCTGAGCTCGGGGAAGACGATTGGCATTACCCGGCACAGTAGGGGGCTCTACTTCCTCGCGGAGGATACTTCATCTAGGAGTTTATCTAGCACTTGTTTACTCTCTTCTCTTACTATTTCTGAAACTGATTTCCTGTTATGGCATTTTCGTCTTGGACATCCGAATTTTCATTATATGAAGTACTTATTTCCCCATTTATTTCGTAATGTTAATATTTCATCTTTATCTTGCGATGTTTGTATTCGTGCAAAACAACCTGGGGTGTCTTTTACTTCCTAGCCTTATAAATCGTCCCAACCTTTCCACCTGATACATATTGATGTGTGGGGCCCATCAAATATCACAACCGTGTCGGGTAAACGGTGGTTTGTCACCTTCATAGATGATCACACTCGTCTTACATGGGTGTTCCTTCTTACGGATAAATCTGAAGTGACTATAGTCTTTCAGCAATTCTACACCACGGTCGAAACCCAGTTCAATACCAAAATTGCTATCCTTCGGAGTGATAATGGCCGTGAGTTCGTTAATCAGTCCCTCCATGAGTTTTTAAATTCTAAAGGTATCATCCACCAGAACTCCTGTGCCTATACCCCGCAACAAAATGGGGTGGCCGAACGGAAAAATTGTCACCTTATTGAGGTTGCTCGGGCTCTCATGATTCCTGCATTCATAACCTCGTACCTATGGGCCGATGCTGTACTCACTGCAGCCCATCTTATTAATCGAATGCCTTCCCGTGTCCTCAAGTTCCAGACTCCCTTAGCCCATTTCAATGAATCCTTCTCTTCTACCCGGCTTTTCCCAGATGTTCCTCTTCAGGTGTTTGGATGTACGGTGTTTGTTCATAATCATGGTTCCCACAATAAATTCACTCATAGGGCTAAAAAATATGTCTTTGTTGGGTATCCGCTCCATCAACGGGGCTACAAATGTTATCAGCCATCTTCTCGAAAGTACTTTTTCACCATGAATGCTACCTTTCAAGAAGATAAACCTTTTTTTCCTATTAGTCCTCTTCAGGGGGAGACTTCGAGTGAAGAGTCTAACACGTCATCCTCCTATTCCATTCCTGTAGACTTGTTACTTGAACCAATTCTTGACACTAATCCTCTTGGCCCTCCTGACACTAATTCTGGCCCTCCAATTCCGGATAATCTTATCCTTCCTACAAAATAAGTTCCTTGGATAACCTACTATCGGAAGAATCTACGAAAGGAAATAGTTTCCCCTGCTGCTCCACCGGAAAGTGTTCAAGAGTTAGAACCAGAGACAACTCAAGATAACTATATTCTTGATAATAATAACTCTGTTGAAAGTAGTACAGTGAACACTGACAATGCAACAACTCTTGACAAATTTAAGGAGGATGAGAACAATGAATTTCCTCCAGATGATGTTCAGGAGACTGAAAATGTGCAGCAGGTGAATAAAGAGGAAAAAGGTAACAAGAACAGTGAAATTGATGCCACCCTAGACTTACCAATTGCCCTGCAAAAAGGAACAAGGTCCTGCACCAAGTACTCTATGAAAAGCTTCTTATCTTACAGTAGCTTGTCAACAAGATTCAAGGCTTTTACCACTAGCATGGACACCGTGACTATCCCGGGAAATATGTACAAGGCTCTGGAAATTCCTGAATGGCGAGCTGCATTCATGGAAGAAATGCGGGCACTCAAGACCAACAAAACATGGGATCTAGTTGTTCTTCCTAGAGGTCACAAAACCGTCGAGTGCAAATGGGTGTTCAAAGTCAAGTACAAATCTGATGGGACTCTCGACAGATATAAGGCCAGATTAGTCGTGAAAGGGTATACTCAAACATATGGGGTGGATTACTCAGAAACTTTCTTGCCAGTGGCAAAACTCAACACTATTCGGGTTCTTCTCTCTGTTGCTGTAAACCTAGACTGGCCTCTATATCAGTTGGATGTAAAGAATGTGTTTCTAAATGGTGAATTGGAAGAGGAGGTTTATATGACCCCTCCTCCAAGGTTTGAAGAACAGTTTGGGAGTCAGGTGTGCAAGCTAAAGAAGTCTTTGTATGGTCTGAAACAGTCCCCTAGAGCTTGGTTCGATAGGTTTACTACCTTTTGTCAAAACCCAGGGGTACATTCAAGGTCACTCTGATCACACCCTGATCACTAAGAAGTTAGCATCAGGAAAAGTAGCAGTGTTAACCGTATACGTTGACGATATTATTCTGTCAGGGAATGATTCTGTAGAAATTATCAAGCTGAAACAGAAAATGGTAAAGGAGTTTGAAATTAAAGATCTTGGTTTCTTGGGGTACTTCCTAGGCATGGAGGTAGAAAGGTCAAAAGAAGGGATCTTAGTGTCTCAGAGAAAATATACGTTAGACCTTTTACAAGAGACTGGGATGACTGGATGTAAACATGCAGATACTCCAGTTGAGGTCAACAAAAGTCTGGTAAACTCAGCATACGACGTACCAGTGAACAAGGAGAGATATCAACGTCTTGTAGGGAAGCTGATATATCTCTCACATACCAGACCTGATATTTCATATGCGGTGAGTTTGGTAAGCCAGTTTATGCAAGTCCCGTATGGGAGACACATGGAAGCTGTTAACCGAATTATGAGATATCTAAAGTCAACATTGGGAAGGGCTTAATGTTCAGGAAAAATGATAGAAGATGTATAGAAGCCTACACTGACTCGGACTGGGCCGGTTCTACTACTGATCGAAAGTCAACCTCGGGGTATTGTACCTTAGTATGGGGAAACCTCGTTACATGGAGGAGTAAGAAACAGGGTGTTGTGGCTAGAAGTAGTGCCGAAGCTGAATACAAAGTTATATACTTGGGTATCTGTGAGGAAATTTGGTTGAAAAAGATATTAGTAGATCTTCATCAAGAGAGTCGTGACCCGATGAGACTCTACTGTGACAACAAGACTGCTATTAATATTTCCAATAACCCTGTTCAGTATGATAGAACCAAACATGTTGAGATTGGCCGACATTTCATAAAAGAGAAACTTGACAATAGTAGTATTTTTGTTCCCTATATTCCATCCAGTCAACAGATTGCGGATGTTCTGACTAAGGGCTTACCTAGACAGATATTTGACACTTGTATTAGCAAGTTGGGCCTCATTGATATTTATGCCCCAACTTGAGGGGGAGTGTTGAAATGGTGTTTTAGCCGTAAGGGCGTTTTAGTCTTTTTCTCAGTATTTACTGTCTAAGGTTTCTCTCTGTTTGGTTATTTATACCTTCATGTGTTGAGTACTGTGTATCAAAAAAATTAAAAGAATAAAAATTCTCCTATCGTGGTTTTTCTCCCTGATTTAGGGTTTCCACATAAATCTGTGTGTTTCTTTTCTTCTCCTTTTTTCTAATAGTTACCTATTGTAGTAGAAAAATAAAGCTTTTATTGTAGTGTATTAATATTAAGCTTCTATCACTAATATACTACACTCGTCCTTATTGAATTATATAAGTGATGGGCACGTATAACTTTTTACCACATGTACCTTGAAGTGTTAATATTTCAAAGTTGATAGCCACATATAGACTATCGTTGATAATCGTTGATAGCCATTGATATACTTCAAATTGAGAGAAGACGTGCACAAACATTTGTGATTTTGGGTTTCTTTTGGTGAGCTGAGCTAAAATGTGGAGGGGGCTTTTTATTATTTTCTAACATTTGAGTTTTTTTTTTTTTCTATATCTATATATATTCCAAAGATATCTTTTATCCTTGTACTATATATGTCATTATTTTGGATCTGATTATTATTTATACACTCCCCATTTTCAAAATATGTCAGTTAAACTTTTTTTAATTATTATTTTAAATAATATCTTTAAACATATATGCATAAACAAAATATGATTGAACAATTGTATAAGATGTACAAAAGTAGTCTAAGATACACCAAATATTTTTCAACTAATATCACTTTTCTTTTCTTTTATCATTATCATTTTTAATAAATATTCAATTATTAAATTACCAAAAGTGAGCATTATATCAAAGCACAAATAAATACTAATCAAGTTAGAAGAAAATGGCAATTCAGAATTTTCAACCTCGAGTATCTGTAATTTGCAAGTAGAAAAGTTCCAGACTTTTAATTCCATGTCGTACAATGAAAACTTTACAAATCTAAGAAGAGCAAGTTTTATTAGAAGACTCCTAAAATCTTGGGATTGGGGTGTTTAGCCACCAAATTTGAAGTTGGGAGGGTGAGCTACATGTTTGAAATTTCAAATATAAAAATAGTATTTAAAACTATTTATAACATTCAATTAAATACAGTAAATATTAATTCAAAACCCAATTTGCTATAATATTTACTATTTATCACTCATATTCTCTTCAATACACGGAATATTATAATTCATACTAAAATACTCTATTCCTAAACATAGATATAACCGAACTAAAATATTTTACACCATAAACACATATCATAACTCATATATTATAATAACCAACTCAGTCTTCAGATAGGCCTTAATAACTCATTTGTTTCTTTTTCCTTCTGTATCAAAATGGCTTCTTGATCGAATTCTTCTGATTTAATCAGTTTTACCAGAGAGATCCAGACCATAAAATTTTTGTCTCACTTTCTCATTATTTACTGAAAGGCTAGAAATATATCTTCTTTCGACAGAAAGAGAATGAACGTTAATTTGATCTTGATCCTTGTAGAGTGAAAAAGGGACTACACTGCATCCGCACGAACCTCCTGATAATATCCATAAATGACTTGTTTTTGGTAAGAGATGGACATTACTATATGTAAATTCGGGTGCATGATACACGTCGGTACTCCAATGCATTTCTCCCTCTGATCTTAGAGTGTATAGGGTTGGGCCAGGAGGGTAATCAGGAATATCGGTAAAAAAAATTCTCTGCATTACTCTGAAGATTTCAAGACTATCAATCCAAGAAGCAAAATCAATACAGTTGGACGTGGAAAATTTCCTACTGTGGGAAGCACAAAGTTCTGGGTGCTAAAATTCATGCGGAGATGACTAATTCAGAAAATGGATATGTAGGAGTTCCAAACCCTACCGACAATGAAGTTTGTTGAATGATATAATATTAAATTTGTCTTCCTCCATCAACTTAAACATGTAGGTCAATCGATGATTTAAGATGGTATCAATAGTCGGGAAGAAGTGACTTAATAAGTCACGAAGATCATGTAATGCATATACTTTCAAAACTTGGGCTTGAATATGATTCAACAATTTTTGGTATTATCTGATAAAGAATAACCTCCTTCTCTTCAGAAAGTCTACTCCATGGTACTGATTAATTCAGATGGACTCTTCCTTTTGTGAACTATGCAGCTAGCTACATCAACTAAACAAAATTCTCAAACGCCTCAAATAATAATACTACTACTGAAAATCAGCAAGGTTATACACAGTAGGTAAAGTAAAAATTCGCACACAGATTCAGAAAAATACACATGAAGATTGAAGGAAGTTGACAAAGAAAGGAGAAGCAACCACCTCATTCATCCTTACATAACAGCAAAATATTGCATATTTTCCGATGCTTTCCAATGCCGTTTCCTCTGGTTTATGAACCAATTGTTTATTTGTTTCTGGTTTAGGCCTGTGGACTCGGCCAACTCAATTTTGTCTGTGTCCTGCAACCAAAGTATGGCAACAATATTTCGAGATTGAACACCTTTCTCAGATAAAGACAGATGTATCAGAAGAATGATCAGATCAGATTATTGCTACCCAATTAAAAGATGAGGTTATCATCCATAAAACAAAATTACGGAAAATGCAAACATTGGTAAATAATATTAATCTTTATGTTTTTTTTAGTAACAATTGATTATGTCTAGTCATATAAATGTAATTTTCGTATACTTAAAAGGATAGTTGCATAAATAGAATTCAAGCAAAAAATAATAGAATATGTAGTACAAGAATAAAATAATTGCATATATAGATCAAAAAATGGTAAAAGACTAAAAAACCCATGCCTAGTCACCATTTTGTTCGCTTCTTCCCGATTTTCTCAAATTAAAGGCTATCACTGATAGCAGCTATCAGTGATAACTACTGATACTGCTATCAGTGACAACCACTGTTAGTAGTTATCAGTGATAACACTGATAGTTGTTATCAGCTGCTATCGTTGATAGCTTTTATCAATTACTACCGATGATAGTTGCTATCAACGATAGCTTTCAATTTGAGAAAAATTAATACAATCTTGAAATATTAGTTTTTAATTTGCTATCAATTATTAGTAGCTATCATTGATTCACTTTCATCAATTGGAATCAACGTTGAAATATTACTACTTAAGGCTATCAGTAGCTATCAATGATAGATTTATAAATAGTGATCAACTTTGAAAGAAGACCAACAACTTTGATTACCATAGTAGTTATCACTAATAATCTTTTATCATGGCTATCACCGATAGCAGCTATCAGTCGTTATCACTGATAGACTTTCATCAATTAGAATTAACCTTGAAATATTAACACTTAAGACTATCAATGATAGACTTCTATAACTGGTTATCACCTTTGAAAGAAACTCGATATATAGATATCACCTAAGTTTTATCACCGATATTGCTAACATTACTCATATTGTGGTTATCAATGATAGCTTCTTTCACTGATAGCATCACTAATAAGATGCTATCAATGATCTCACTGATATCATGCTCTCCGTGATAGTTCTCTATCACCGATAACGTGCTATCAGTGGTAGCTTCTATCATCGATAACGTGCTATTGGATAGCTTTTATTATCAATAATATGCTATTAATATTAGCTTCTATCATTGGAAACATGCTATCAGTATTAGCTTCTATCAATCATAACCACCGAACACCTTTTTGCCCCTTTCTCATCCTCCCAAACATTTGTAAGTCCATTTTCTTTTCGATGATAGCTTCTATCATTAATAAACATGCTATTAGTGATAACTTTTAGGCATTCCACTTATATTTTAGTTCGAGATTCAACTTTCTATCAATGATAGAGTTCTATAAGTGGCTATTAACTATGAAAATATAATCAAAGATTAAGCTATCAATGATAGAAAATATTAGTGGCTATCACTGATAGACTTTCATTTGCTATTTATATTTATTGTTTGTTATAATAATCAAACTTGATGATTGGCTTGTTGGTGTTAAGTCACTTATGAATTGAGTACTTTCGAGTCATGCGTATGAAACTCGGCCTCATAATTCTTGTGAAAAAACAAAAGGAAGAAGAAAAAAATTCAAATAAAGGAAAGAAAAATTTTAAAAATAAGAGAAAGAGAGAAAGCAAAAATTGAAAAAAAAATTAAATTAAATTAAATAGAAAAAAAAAAAAAAGCAAAAACCGGACAAATGAAAGAAAAACTAAAAATGAAAAACAAAGGGAAGAAGCAAAAAATCGGAGAAAGAAAAGAAAAGAAAATAATAAAAAAAGATGAAGAAGCAAAAATGGGAGAAAGGGAAGAAAATAAAAATAAAAAAGGAATAAGCAAGAACTGAAGAAAAAGAATAAAAATAAACAAAATAAACAAAAACCGAAGAAAAGAAAAGAAGAAAAGAAAAGAAAAGAAAAAAAGGAAAGAAAAGAAAAAATAAAGAAAAGAAAAAGAAAGGGAAAAAGAAGGAAATTGAAGAAAATAAAAAATAAAGGAAAGAAACAAAAATCGGATAAAGGAAAGAACAAAATAAAATAAAATAAAATAAAAAGAAGAAGAAGAAGAAGCAAAAATTGAAAAAGAAAATAAAATGAAAAAATGAAAAAAATGAGAAAAGAACAAAAATCGAAGAAAATAAAGAAAATAAAAAGACTTAAAAAAAAGTGTACAACAAGATAAGACGGGAGGGTGAAATTGAAAATTAAAAAAAAAAAAATTTAAAGATGGATTAGTTAACTCATCCATATTTACAAATATTTTAAAGATGTAATATATTTTTAGATTTTTTCTCTTATTCTACTATGTATTACAAATATTACCTAAAATGATTTTGAATTAGTATATTTAGTAATAAAAGTGATTTTAGAGTTATCAAATTACTTTAAAAAAAGTATTTTCTTATTTGATAAATCATTTAATTAAACTAATTATTAGAACTATTTATTTTATTAGGAACTTTTTACTAGCAGGATTGATATATTGAGTAATAGAAATGCATATAATAAATTTTAGAAGAAAATTCAATATATATACGTGTTTCAATGTAGTTATTTGTATCATTACACCTACTTAACACTAGAAATTATCGTGCATTTAATGACAGGAATTATTTCGTAAATAATATAAAATAATTTTTTTTTTAAAAAAAAAAAAAAAAACTGGACTAAAAAATGGTTAACCAACAATATTTTAATAAAACTGAATTAAGTACTCTTAAACTAGTTACAGTTAATCATTTCAACAACCTATCAATTAATTCTTCTAAAATAAATTTTAGTCCATGTCGAACATCTCTTTTTAAGTAGGAGTGATTTTAGTAAGAGAAAATTGATTTTGATTATCCAAAAAACACTCCCAAACATAACAAGTGTAACTTCTATCATGTTTAAAATTACTTCAAAACACACGTTTAATCACATAAAATCAATTTAATATTTGATTTTTTGCTGAGACATGTTTTCTATACTATTAAAATTTTTTCAATTGATTATAAACATTATATCAATGACTTGAAAATAACAAAAATGATTTTGACCATAAAAAAATCACTCCTAATATGGCCTAAAATTCCGTAATAGTTAAAAAAAAAAAAAAAAAAAAAAGCTCACAGTGGGATAAGGCCATTGGGAATGGATGTTCCACCACTGAAGCAGGATTTGTTTGGCTTCTCTCGGTAGATTTTCCTTCCTTTTAGTTCTTGAGAATTCCTGCTTTAAGCTACAAATATGACCACCATACTTGCGAGCAAGTCGTTTCTTCAGCTCGCGATCTTCACTTCCTGGAACCAGAAAATCAGAGTCTTGCACTTCTCCCACACTTGTATCCTCTTCCGAAGCAGCTTCATCTGATATGATAAAACGAGAAAAGAAAAAAAAAGAAAAAAGAAAAATCTATAACTCCCTCCTATAATGGAATAATAGAACTCCATAAAATATATTGTTAACGTTTAAAATAAAATTTTGGACAAAAAAATAAAAAAAATCCAATGCTAGACTTTCGAGATGTAATAATTTGTTGAAATATAAACTTGATTGTGGGTTAGAAGTAATTGGGTCTAACCCAAACAAAAACTCAAGTTCTAGAAATATCAAACATTAGAATATTCTAGAGATATTACTTGGAAGAGATGCTTAGAGTAGATTGAAGAATTATCTAGAAAATATAAGAAAAAAAAAAGTAATTATAGAGAATATTCTAGAGAGACATTTTGTAATTATTAGATCATGAATGTACTGGCAAAATCCTAACCATAGATTTAGGGGTGCCAACTAGTAAAAATAGGAGGTATGTCTAACCATTTGCATCAAGCCAAAAAATTAGAAGTGCTCAATAAGATTAGTAGCCTCTTTCTCAATTCTCTCTTCCAAATTTCCTCCAAATTCCAAAATTTCTTTCCAATAAAGTGGTAACAGAGCCTAAAGATCTTTTTCAAGAAGATGACAAGCAAGAGCATGGTTCCATTCCAAGTTCCTATACTCAACAAAAGTAACTATATGATAATTGGAGTATCAAGATGAAGGCTCTCCTTGGCTCACAAGATGTGTGGGTGATCGTAGAGAAAGGATACATCGAACTGGAGAATGATGGTGGTCTTTCTCAATCACAAAAGGATAACTTGAGAGACTCAAGAAAGAGAGACAAGAAGGCTCTCTATCTAATCTATCAAGGATTAGATGATGCTTTTGAGAAGATTTCAGTGTTAGGAATGTCCTAGAACTCGTAGTTTGTAAATTATATGTTAAAAATTTTATTTATCAATAAAATATTATTGAGTGTCTTAATCAATAAAGCTGTTGATTTTGCATTATATTATGAAAATCCAATAAACATATTCATGGCTATAGTATGAATACTTTAACTTTATGTGGTGATATAAACAGATCAAGTTAATAGTATATAGCCTAAATGGTCTATAAGTATATGGATGAAATTGGGTATCTAATCCTGGTAACACTATTGGATGAGACCCATTTTGTATAGGTAATACAGATGACGTGATCCATAGATCATTCATGTAGAGACATGTGAGTGGGGGCATCCTATGCAATGAGTTTGCATATAGACTGAACCACGAAATAGTCACTTTTCTTTATAACGACCGTTTACTGTTAAAACTGACTATTTCATACTTAAGTAATCTAGGATAACTCGGTCTTAATCCTGAGCTAGCTATGAACTCCTGTTTATTCGGGATTATCCTTTGATCTACATGAGTGAAAGTAGTCCAACAATCTGCATGAGTGAGAATAGTCTAACACACTGCTCAATAAGCCTTCCATTTTGGGGATAAGACCGGATGGATAGCTGGGGACATAGCTCTGCAAGATGGAATTCACTCTTACCCATTTTAGGGTTAGCAGATAGGTTGTTCTCTTAAGTGCTGATTCCAGGTCTTGAACAATCGGAGCCCCGCCTTCTCATGGTAGAGAAGAACATGATTCACTAGTATTATGAATCAAATTGTTCATTAGAGGGTCAGTGGGTACTTTACGAACAAGATGTATTTACAAGGGTAAAACGATAATTTTGACCTAGCTGTAATTATGAACAACTTGTGAAGGATCGACTTACTGATTATGATTTACATGGACAGAAATATATCTACAGCGAGGAGAATGCAACTATCGAGCTATAGTGGTGTGTCTTAAAAGTTAACGAATAATAATTATTCGATTAAAGAGTTTTAACGAATTAATTACAGATCGTTGGAGCTCATGATCTGTAGGTCCATTAGATCCCTTTACTAACTCATTAAATTGGAATAATAAATTGAATATTGATGTATGAAATAGGGTTATGAATTTGAAATGTTCAAAATCATTTTAAGGGTTTCTCGATTGATTGTATGTGATACAATTATAAACATTTAATTTAATTGAAATTAAACGAAATTAGAAAATCCTAATATTTAAAATATGATTTAAATATAAAATTTATTTATTGGTGATATTGATGTTTTATTAATTTAATATTTAGATATTAAATTAATATTATTTTAATTAAAAAGTTTAATTAAAATTCAATTAAAATCAGTTTTATTTAATTAATTATTTTTAATTAATTTTATAAAACTAAATTTAAAAAAATAATAAAAATGAAAATGATTTTTGAAATCATTTTAAGTTGGTGGATTTTCCAATTTTTGGGAAAAATCCACTAACTATATTTGATGGATTATCACCAAATTCTATTTCTTTGTGTAATGATCTTCAAGCTAGAGCTACCCTTCATGCAACTCTGTATAATTGCATGAATTCTACCTATATATAGTAGCTCCATGCATGAACATAAGTAAGCAATCTGGGTTATACTTACTGAAGTGATAACCTAAAAACCTTACATGCCCCTTACTGCTTCTTCATCAATTAAACTTGATTTAAGTGTTTCCACCACACGTTCCAGCTTGAGTATAGTAGAGAAGATCTCGATGGTAGTCCTCTTGAAGTTTCAAGATCTATCTTGGTGGATTTCAGCTGAATTCGTGGAGGAAATGTTCAAAGGTAATATGTGTTTCAAACCCTCTTATGAATATCATATGAACAACATGCTTAAAACTCAAATTAAATGTAGTTTAAGTGCTTATTGATTATGTAGTCTTCCGTTGCACGATATATCATTCCTACATTCAGAAGCAAAGACGACGAAAGAAGCATGAGTGAAGCTTCAAACATCATACAAGGGAACAGATCCAGTTGAAAAGATACGTCTTCCAACTCTAAGAGCTAAGTTTGAAACTTTGCATATGAAAGAAGGGGAAGCCATCTCAGACTAGTTTTCTAGAGTCTTAACTATCACTAATCAACTTAAAAGAAATTGTGAAAATATTGATGGTGTTAAAATCATGGAGAAAATACTAAAATCATTAGATCCAAAGTTTAAACATATTGTCGCCATAATTGAAGAAACAAAAGACTTGGAGTTCATGACCATTAAGCAACTCATGGGTTCACTACAAGCATATGAAGAAAAGAAAAAAAAAAGAAAAAAAGGAAGGAATCATCAATCAATTGCTCAAGTTGCAAGTTGATTCGACTAGTAGAGGAATTAGTCCTAATAATAGAAGCGAACAAAGACAAGAACAAGGTGGACATCGAGGACAAGGAAGAGATCATAGACAAGCACAAGGATGTGGTTGGAGGTCCAATGAAAACAAAAACAATAACTCCTAAAGAGGACCAGGAAACTCAACAAAAGGTCGTGGACAAGGCAACTCAAGATCAAGGTACGATAAATCAAACATGAAATGCTATAATTCTTAGAAGTTTGGTCATCATGCATCCGAGTATAGAGCTCCCAAAAATAGTAGAGTTGGGGAGAAGGTGAACTACATTGAAGAAAGAAGTCAAGAATATGGCACCTTATTGATGGCTTGCACGAATAATGAATGGAGCAAAAATAATGCATGGTACCTAGATATTGGGGCAAGCAACCATATATGTTGAGAAAGAAGCATGTTGATGGAGCTTGATGAATCAGTAAGTGGCAATGCAGTCTTTGGAGATGAATCTAAGGTAGAAGTAAAAGAAAGAGATAACATTCTCATCCGATTGAAGAATAGTGATCACCAATTTATTTCAAATGTTTATTACGTGCCAAATATGAAGAGTAATATCTTAAGCCCAAACCAACACTTAGAGAAAGGTTATGACATTCATTTAAAAGACAATAACCTTTCTATAAGAGATAATGCAAGTAGACCAAAAATAGAAGGTTTACACTCAACATTCAAAATGACTTCACAAAATGCCTCAAGATGTGGTACAAAGATACATCTTGGCTTTGGCATCTTCGATATGGGCATCTCAATTTCGAGAGATTAGAATCAATCTCCAAGAAGAGTATGGTGAGAGGGCTACCAACTACCCTGATCAAGTGTGTGAAGGATGTCTACTTGGTAAGCAGTTCAAGAAAAGCTTCCCAAAGGATTCAAACTCAAGAGCTCAAAAGCCTTCGGAACTGATACATATAGATGTGTGCTGATCGATCAAGCCAAGTTCACTTGGTAATAGTAACTATTTCCTTCTCTTCACTGATGATTTTTCAAGAAAAACATGAGTATATTTCTTCAAGAATAAATCAAGGTGTTCGAGAACTTCAAGAAGTTTTAATCCCTTGTTGAGAAAGAAAATGTATATTGATCAAGGCCACGAGATCTAACCATGGAGGAGAATTCATATGATTCCAAAAATATTGTGAAGATCATAGAATTTGTCGACCCTTGACCGTGTCAAGATTCCCTCAACAAAATAGAGTGCCAGAAAGAAAGAATAGAACAATTTTGAATATGGCAAGAAGTATGTTTAAAAGCAAGAAACTGCCAAAGGAGTTTTGGACAGAAGCAGTAGCATGTGCAGTCTACCTATCCAACTAATCTCCAACAAGAAGTGTATCTGGGAAAATGCCACAAGAAGCATGGAGTGGAAGGTAACCTGGGATTTTCCATTTAAGAGTTTTTGGAAGCATTACTCATGTTCATATCTAGATGAAAAGTAAGAAATACATCTTCATCGGTTATGACTCAAATACTAAAGGTTACAAGCTCTACAATCCAGATAAAGGAAAGACAACCCTGAGTTGAGATGTAGTATTCGATGAAGAAGGAAAATAGAATTGTAGAAGACATGATGAAGACTACAACTTCTTGCCCTACTTTGAAGAAAATGACATGGAGCAGATAAGTACAGTGCAAATAAGAGAGGAGCTTTCTACGCCACCAGCTTTGCCAACTTCAAGTTCTCAAGAGAACATAAGCTCAAGCTCAAGTGTTCTGCACTTCAGAAGCTTACAAGAAATTTATGGGGCAACTAAAAATCAAGAGGATCCTTCTATGCCATCAGCTTCGCCAACTTCAAGTTCTCAAGAGGACATAAGCTCAAGCTCAAGTGTTTCGCACTTCAAAAGCTTACAAGAAATTTATGAAGAAACTAAAAATCAAGATAATCTTTCTTTGTTTTGTCTTTTTGCCGATTGTGAACCCATGATCATTCAAGGAGCTATGGAGAATCCATATTGGAAAAACACTATGGAAGAAGTGATTAATACAATCAAGAAGAACGATACATTGGTGCTAGTCTTACATCCAAAAGGTCACAAGGCAATTGGTGTGAAATGGGTTTACAAAGCTAAGAAGAATGCAAGAGGAGAAGTTGAAAGATACAAGGCAAGACTAGTGGCAAAAAGTTATAGTCAAAGAGCCGGCATTGACTATGATGAGGTATTTGCTCTTGTTGCTCGACTCGAAATTGTTAGATTAATAATTTCATTAGCAGGTCAGAACAATTAGAGAATCCATCAAATGGATGTGAAATATGCCTTCCTCAATGGAGTAAGCTGAAAAAGGCACTTTATGGACTAAAGCAAGCTCCAAGATCCTAGAATGCTCGAATAGACAAGTATCTACACCAAAGAAATTTCATCAAGTGTCCATATGAGCACACACTTTACATCAAAGTCCAAAATAATGATATATTGATTATGTGCTTGTATGTATATGACTTGATCTTTATAGGTAGCACTCCAAGCATCTTCAATGAGTTTAAAGAATAGATGATGAACGAGTTTGAGATGACTGACATCAGACTCATGTCTTACTACCTTGGAATTGAAGTAAAGCAAGAAGATAAAGGTATCTTTATCACACAGGAAGACTATACTAAGGAAGTGATCAAGAAGTTCAAGATGGATGATTCTAATCCAGTCAATACACCCATGGAATGTGGAATCCAACTGTCAAATTGTGAGGAAGAAGAAAGAGTTGATTTAACACTCTTTAAAAGCTTGGCTGGAAGTTTACGATATTTAACATGCAGAAGGCCTAACATTCTCTATGCAATTGGAGTTATCAGTCACTTCATGGAGAAACCAACAATAATAAATTTGAAGGCAACAAAGAGATTTCTTCGATATATCAAAGGTACGATAAATTGTGGCTTGTACTATTTTGTGTCTGATAATTATAAGCTCTTGAGATACAATGATAACAATTCGAGTGGAGATGTGGATGACCATAAGAATACAACTGGTTTTGTGTTCTACATGGGTGATACTGCCTTAACATGGACATTAAAGAAGCAATCGATTGTTACTCTTTCAATATGTGAAGCAGAATATGTGGCTGCTACCTCATGCGTTTGTCATGCAATTTAGCTGAGAAATCTATTACAGGAGTTGGGACTGCCATAAAAGGAGCCAACCAAATTTTTTGTAGACAATAAGTCATCGATTGCTTTGGCCAAGAACCCAGTCTTCCACAACCGGAGCAAGCAAATCGATACACGATACCATTATATTAGAGAGTGCATCGAAAGAAAGGATGTGCAACTAGAGTATGTGAAGACTCAGAATCAGGTAGTCCACATTTTCACTAAGCCTCTTAATAAAGAAGACTTCACATTGAGAGATTTGCTCGAGGAAACAAAATCAAATTTAAGAGGGAGTATTGAAATATAAACTTGATTTTGGGTTAGAAGTAATTGGGCCTAGCCCAAACAAAAACCCAAATTCTAAAAATATCAAACATTAGAATATTCTAGAGATATTACTTGTAGGATATGCTTAGAGTAGATTGAAATTATCTAGAGAATATAAGAAAAACGTAATTGTAGAGAATATTCTAGAGAGACATTTGTAACCATTAGATCGTGTTGGCAAAATCCTAACCATAGTTTTAGGGGTACCACCTAGTATAAATGGGAGGTATCTCTTACCATTTGTATCAAGCCAAAAAAATTAGAAGTGCTCACCAATACCAGTAGTCTCTTTCTCAATTCTCTCTTCCAAATTTTCTCCAACTTCCAAAATTTCTTTCCAACATAATTAAAACAAACATAGCTCAATTGGTATGTTTGTAATATCAACTTTGAAGTCAGGAGTTCGTTTCCTTCATCCCATATATTATTTAAAAAAAAAATTAAAACTTCAAATTGTATAAATTCAATATCTATGTCTCTATAGTTGAATCAATATATACCTATGATTTATAGTTAGTTTTCCTTGATTAAAAATTGCTTGAACAAAATTATTCTTCTAACAAGATGCTACAAACAGAAAACTATCTAGAGAGAAATAGAGAAAGATGATATATATCTGTATAAGTGTGAGAATCGACAATATCAATGTCGATAGTATATGCAAGTTGAATTATACTAATTTTGGAGGAAAAATATCTAAATATGTCATTTAGGTTGTGTCAATTAAAACTTTAAATTGTACCAATTTAATCTCTAAACCTTATAATTGAATTAGAATATACCTACATTAATGAGATTCATTCCAACAAAATTATTTTTCTAACAAAATTCTATGAAATGAAAGTTATATCGAGAAATTAGAGAAAGATAGAGAATAAAATCACTGAGCAGTGTGAATATACTAATATTAATGTATTTCTCCCTGATATTGTATTAATACTTTAACATGCTAATACTTTATGCATCTCTAAAATTTAGAGTTATTTTCAAATATAGAAAAATGAGTCAATTTATCTAATAATTTTAGTAATAGATATTGATAACTGCTATCAGTTATTAGTATCTATCACTGATAGATAGTGACACTTATGCTGTATTTGAAAATATTATAAGTATTTTGCCATTTAAAACAATTACCCTAAAAATGATGAATTAATGGTTTTAAAACAAAATCTCAACAAAAGATCTATATTATATTAGAGTTTTAAATAATTTAACCGTGAAATTTTAGGTGTTTAAATTGATTTTCTCTTTGAATCCTTACATCCATTACGTGTGTACACCAGTTGAGTTGGGTTGAGGGTTTTTTTAGACCAATCTGAAAATTTGGGTTGGTTAGATTAACAATCCAAAAAACTCTAATAAAGTCTCCAATCGAACCCTTAAATTCGAGTTGGGTTGTTGGGTTATCACTAATTTTTTCTTATTAATTTAAAATATGTAAATTTAGCTGACCCGAGATCTAATCTAATCCAACAAAAATAAAAAAAAGTTCAATCCAATCCAACCCTTAGTTTAAATTGGATAGTCCGAATTGTTTAGATTATCGAATTTTTTTAACATCCCTAATTTTATTCTCTTTAATCAATTTTTGTCACTCTACTTTTTATTTTATTTTATTTTATTCTGATCACTCCACATTTTAATCCATTCCTCTAAAGGTTTTTAATCAAATATTAGCTTTCATGCTTTCAATAGTCCCAGTATTAATCTTTTTGTTAACTTTTTTATTATTTATTTATTAGCATTTCTCTGCAAATTTGAAAACTCTGTATTACTCAGAATCACTTCTATAGTAGATTCTATAAATTATTTATGTACAAATTCTGATTTAAAATTTTAAAATGTTATTTAATAGTCTAAAGAAAAAAATTCTAATCCAAATACATGGTATAAGTTATATTATAACATATACGAATGTTTTCTAAAACTAAAATATAATAAGCAAAACATAGCAAATTCATAGAATACATTATTTAGGATATAATTATAAGCTTCTCAAATTTCAAAGGTATTCAAAACCAATATAAACTATAAATAAGATCTAATTTTGAAACAAAATAATATTATAAAAATAAAGCTAATTTTGTAAGTGGCGAATATTATTTTAGAATAATACTTAAGTATCTCAACAATATGCGCATTTATCTTAGATATGAACCAAAATATTTAAAAAGAGATGTAAAAGAAATAAAAATTATGATAAGAAAATTTAATAAATGCACAGATGTTTGTGAGTTGAGTTGAAACACTTTTTAGATTTAACTTAATCATTGTAAAATTCTTCAAACACAAATACACCTTATTAAATAATGAATCCAACTCAACCATAAAATGTTTGGGTTGGGTCGGTTCAGGTTAAATAGGTCATTATTTAAATTTTTGTTTTAAAAAGAAGTAACATGTTAATAGATAAAAGAATTTGATTAGTTATTTTCACATATTGAAATAAGATTAGCAAGTCAATTTTCATTATATTATGAAAAATTTATTTCCAAAGTGTTAAAATATTATTTTAAATAATTTGTAGATAATAAATAATCTATAAGATATTAAGAAATTAAGCAAAATTAAAACGAATAAATGTATATATAATTTTTAATATTTATAATACATTCTAGTGACTCAAATTATTTTTGAAGATCCTCCTATTAAATTTTAATTTATTTGAATCCAACTTAATCTAAATATATTAATAACCCAATTTGAGTTGAGTTGGTCGGATTTGTTAAGTCAACCAATTTTTATGAACTCCTAATAAGAGACCTAGATATTTTTGGTCCCACAGTAAACGTGGGGTGTATGAAAAGGAAGTCTTGGTTAAGAAAAAGCTGGCGCGGGACCGAAGAAGAAGAGGGCTGGTGGGAAGACCAAAGCATTAGTGGGTCCACTAATGACCGCGCACCAGTTCAAATCAAATATGACTTTTGAAATGGATGCAATGCATCGACCGAAAGAAAAGCCGATACCGCAGAACGTCGCGGACACTGACGCGACGTACAACTGATGCGAGAGGGATTTTGAGGTTCGTTGTGTCGAATCTAGTCAGTGAATTGGCTTCCTTGGAAGCATTCATTGTTACAAACCAAGACAGCAAAAGTCTGGAAAAGGAAATTGTTTACCCCGCAAGTCTCGCACCCACCCATGTTCAACCTAACTCACAGGGAGCTGAAAATGCTTGATTTTCAACTGACCAGTTTAAAACAGCACTACTTGAGTGGTATATACTGTAAAAAAAAACTACTTTTATAAGACAGAAAGGACTTACTTTTATAAGTTAGATATTAAATAATTCAACTTCAATGATTTTTACTATTGAAGTTTGCACATATATTGAGAATTCCATATTAGAAAAAAATCAAAGAATCTCATACTACTATAAAATCCTATATTATCAAACATGATATCAGAGCTCATAAAGTCTAAACAAGTATTCAGTCCAATAAAAAGAAAATATGATTTGATCAAGAATGGTAAATAAAAAACATGCACCATCTTGAAGGGACATGTGCAAGAGATCTCACACTTCTTATAAGAAAGATGTGTTACTTCTTCTATTATCCATTGATTTTGAGATGGACTCCCATGTTATCAATTACATATTTATGGAGAAATTTCATTTTATAACTCTACATCTCAAAAACAGACTTCCTAATGCCAAACACTCTTAACATTGCTTAAAACAATATTTGCTTTTATATCACTTAAGTTAACTTCATGATTATACTATAAAGCCTAACCTGGTATAAAACAGTAAAAGTCAAGATTTTTTAGTTAGAGTGACATACCTTATATCCATGATAATGATCTTCTATAATTTATGGGATTGTGTTTTTCTCTCTTGACTTTTCTTTAGAATTGAATTTTTTTGACGTAAAGAAAAGAACTAGAGGGAAGATCAATATCTATTTGTTTTATTTTTTTATGTAGACACATCTTATCATTGTCTTTAATTAAGTAAATATTACACAAAAAAATAGAATTAAAATATTTAAAGAAAGATGTAGGAAAAACTTGAGTCACTATGATGAGACAATTTGGACGAATATACAAAAATATGTATAGCCTGGAATGCACTGTTCCAGCGGGCAATGTTCTAAAAACTAACCTTTGCCCAATGCCTTCCGAGTTCTTCAAAAGCGGCTAAACAGGCTATCCATTTACTTACTCATACTAATTAAAAATTCAAAGGATAATTTGAAAAAACAGCGAAATGAACATCGATTATATATATATTACACGCACACACGCCAAAAAAGAAAACATAGTTAGAAGAGCAGAAACAATTTCAACTTATCTGCAGTTTCAGATCTGCTGCAAATTAGGAACGTCCAAATTTCAGTTCTCTCAAATTTCTGCTCCAATAACCCTAACATGAAGAAAGGTAACCCATCCAACATTCCAATATAAAACCAAACCCTATTTTCAGCTTCAACCCGTCCCAACTCCAAATATTAACAGAGCTATATATGGACAAAATTGAAAGCTGCTCTTATAAAATATTTAAATTTAACTGGCTATGTTTCTTTATGGCACTGCGGATGCTTATACAATCTCGGACCAAGATAGCCCTAAAGCTATCCATTAAAATTAAAATATACATACACAGATCGCCACTAGAATCTATAACCAGAAAAAAATCAAACAAGGAACTTGATTTCATTTCTACGAACATTACCGTGCAAATCCTGGATTTACCAGCCGTAATGTGAACAATGAAAAAGTAAATCTTCTGCATTTCCTCTCCATCACTCACATAAATAAAAAAAAAAAAAAAAAAAAAAAAAAAAAAAAAATTCAAAACATAAATAGGAAGAATATGTCAGATGACAGATTGGAGCATTAAGTGGAATGCATAAATATCTAAGTATTTCTCCATAGAAAATAGGAAGAGATCAACGTAGTGACAAAGCAACCCAAAGTTCCCAATTCTAAACGTGACTAGTCCTAGGGGCACCAAGAACAAGAATAGCTAGAGCCTAGAAACTGTATACATGTCCAATCTTTGTGGTAGTGCTTTTATAGCAGATAAATGAGTGCAGGAGAAGATAATGTCTTATGGACTAGGTCACGAGAGTTGCCGTGTTACAATGGGAACTCAACTGCTAATAGTTTAGGAGATTTTGGGTGGGGCATCCATCTATGAATAATGATTATAAATGCAGCGTTATTTTCTTCATAAAAGTAATACCAAATATGGGTTGATCAGTTAGAAAATATAAAGAGATAGAAAACGGAATCGTTTACCTTTTCGTTGTGTACGATCGAGTCATGCGATTAAACGATGCGAGACAACCTTGTCGTTTATCTTATCGTACTAAGCGATGGAACCTTGGAAACTAAGCGATGGTATCGCTTACCTTATCGTGTACCTTATCGTACTGAGCGATGGAGCCTTGGAAACTAAGTGATAGTGATATCGCTTACCTTATCGTCTACCTTGTCTTGCTAAGCGATGGAGCCTTGAATACTGAGCGATAGTGATATCGCTTACCTTATCGTCTACCTTGTCTTACTAAGCGATGGAATTGCAGAGACTAGGCGATAGTAGTATCGTTTACCTTATCATTTACCTTTGCCGTACTAAACGATAGAACGTTGGCGCTACACAATGGAGGCTGTCGTCTACCCTTTCATTGTACACGATGGACACTAGGCGCTAAACGATGAATGATGTATTCAATCGTTTAGCTGATCGTTGTACATGATGAAGTCAAATTTACTAAGTGATAAACAGAGTGATATTGGCTTTGCCTCTTTGTATTCTGTATTTTATTGAAAGGGGGTAGCATGCCCGATTTATACACTATTCCCTATTTTAGGGATTAAAAGAATTAAAAAATTATATACTAAACAACTAATAAAATGAGGACACGATCTAATACATGAAGAAGAAATATTTATTTGTTATCACCAATTCTAATAGAAATTTTGAAGCACTAAATGAAATAATTCTTCATGACTCTCCACAGTGACATGGCAACCTTTAGCTGATGTGTCTTCTTGACTCCTTCTTGGTTTCTGATGTGGCATTTTCTCTAACACCCCCGGTCAAACTTGTGGGGAGTTCAACTATCCCAAGTTTGGACCTTAAGTTGAAGAATTGAGAGTGTGTCAATGGTTTTGTGAGGCAGTCAGCTAGCTAATCCGATGAAGGAACATACCGGATTTCAAGTTTCCCTTTGAGGACTAGATCTCTGACAAAGTGAACATCGATTTCAATGTGTTTGGTCCGAGCATGGAAGACTGGTTGTTGGCTAAGGCCCCTACACTCACATTGTCACACCAGNATGTGTTTGGTCCGAGCATGGAAGACTGGTTGTTGGCTAAGGCCCCTACACTCACATTGTCACACCAGATTAATGGTTTGGCTGAATGGGACTGCTGGATTTCACTTAGTAGTTGTTGAAGCCAAACAATTTCTCAAGTCGTGTGGGCAAGGGCTCGATACTCTGACTCAGTACTTGATCGAGCTACTGCTGTTTGCTTCTTTGAGGACTAGGAGACAAGATTTCCACCAACAAATACACAGTATGCAGCTACTGACTTCCTATCATCAATGTTTGCTGCCCAGTCTGCATCTGAATAAGCTGATACTGCAAGTGAATGACTAGGTTGAAACAGTAGGCCATAGTTCTTGGTACCACTAATGTATCGAAGAACTCTTTTTGTTGCTTGCCAGTGAGCATCTGTATGAGCTTTGAGGAATTGATCGAGGTGATTCACCATGTAAGTAATATCCAGACGAGTGCTGGTTAGGTACTAGAGTGCTCCGATTGTGCTTCTATACAGAAATGGATTAGTGAGAGGAACTCCATCATTGATAGATAGATGTTTGCCTAGGTTGCTCGGTGAGGCTACAGGTTTCAGATCTGAAAGGCCAATCCTTTGTAACAAATCATCAACATATTTCAGTTGATTCAATATAAACCCATGCTCCAGATATTGAACTTGGATACCTAAGAAGTAATTCAGCTTTCCTAGGTCTTTGAGAGCAAACATGTTATTCAAAGTAACCACTAATCGAGAGATCAAGTGGTTGTTGTTTCCTGTATTTATGACATCATCCACATAGACAAAGAGCAATATAGTTGAACCTTTCGAGTTGGTGAATCCCCAACTAATTAAAGTAATGGTGAGTAGATCATTCCAAGCCCAAGGGGCTTGTTTCAGTCCATATATAGCCTTGTTCAATTTGCATACATGATTAAGGAACTTAGAGTTGACATACCCGGGTGGCTGATGCATGTAGACATCTTCTGTTAGTTTACCATTTAGAAAAGGATTGTTGAAGTCAAGTTGACGAAGGACCCCTCCTTTGGAGACAACAATGCTTAAGACAACTCTAATTGTTGTTGCTTTGACTACTAGGCTAAACGTTTCAAAGAAATCAATTCCAGGATGTTGATGAAACCCTTTGACTACTAGACGTGCTTTGTATCCATGTATTGACCCATCCAAATTTTTCTTTAGTCTAAAAAACCATTTGTTGCCCAACACATTGAAGGATGGAAATAGAGGAACTCACTGCCAAGTCTGGTTGTTGATGAGTGCTTGAAATTCAGTGTCCATAGCTTGCTTCCATTGAGGTGTAGCAAGTGCATCAGACACCCTCATTGGTTTAGTCAAGGACCAGTCACGTTGAGTAGTGCTTGGCCAAGCTTTTGGTTTGAAAATGCCAGTTTTGCTTCTCGTAATCATTAGATGAGTAGGCTGCAAAGGATGAGAGGTTAGGAACAAGGGTTATATGTGAGGTATGCGGAAGGGTGCTGCTAGGTGACTGATTGGAAAGGCTAGCCATGGGAGTTTGGGTATGTTCTGGACAGTTGCTTGGCAAGGCATTTGAAGTTTGAGGAAAGGAGATTGGTTCAGTAGGTATAGGGGAAGAGGGAGAAGTTGGATTGACATCTGGTATGGAGGTGTTTGATGGTGAGAGATTGTTATAAGAGTTTGAGACAGATTGTGATGAGTGAAATGAGGCACTTTGCAATAGTGGAGTGTTAGGAGAGAGGACTTAAGGGCCACTATTCACTGTATTTTTGTCAGCTGAAGGACCAAGTATCTGAAAACCATAGGAGAAAGGAAAATCAAATTCATTAAAGATAACATTCCTGGAGATGAATACTTTACCATCTCTGTTGAGACATCGATGTCCTTTATGAACCATGCTTTGACCCTAGTAAACACATTTATCAGAGTGAAACTGAAACTTGTTCGGCTGGTATGCTAGTAGACATGGGAAACAGGCGCAACCAAACACTCTTAGTTTTGTGACCTCGTGACCTCAAGTAGTTTACCATACATCAGGTTTATAGGTGACTGGTTATTTAGCACCAATGTAGGAAGACCATTTATCAGATGACAGACATTGAGAAATGCATCCCACCAAAACTGAAGAGGCATTGATGCTTGTGCTAGTAAAGTCAACCCCATATCTACTAGATGTCTATGTTTTCTTTCAGCTCTTCCATTTTGTGGAGATGTATAGGGATAAGAGAACCGAGAGGTAATTTCTTGTGAGCTACATAACTGATGCAATTTGACATTCACCACCATTATCTGACTGTAGTGCTTTTATGTTTGTTTTAAATTGTGTTTGAACAACTTGGAGGAAATGTTTAAGGGTTTGATAGTGTATCAGACTTTTGTTTATGTGGATATACCTAGAGATATCTACTGTAACCATCAATAAACGATATGTAATATCTATATCCTTCAGTGGAGTTTGTAGAGGCTGGACCCCATACATCTGAGTGTATTAAATCAAATTTATGTTGTGCACAAGTCAAAGAATTAGGGAAGGGTAGGGAATGGGCTTTACCAAGACAGCAAGGTTCACAAAACTTAATCTCTTCATTCAGCTTAGTAGGAAGATTACAAGTTTTCAATATATTTTCCAAAATTCGAAGAAAAGGATGACCTAGTTTTCTATGCCACAATCCTTTATATTCTACTAAGTTTGCTCCACTTTTGGACAAAACAAAGGTTGTAGAATTGTTACTTTTGTTCATTGGTTTGAGAAAACAGCTTGCCTCTTTGATATTTACATCAACTGGAATCACGTCTGCTTCATTTAGCTGATATAGTTCGTATTTAAGAGTTCCTTTCACCAGTACTTGTCCCGAACATTTGTCCTTAACAACACAACAATCATTATAGAACTCAACAGAAACATCATTATCTTGAACCAGTTTTGATATGCTAACTAGATTCTTCGCAATATTTGGTACACATAGTATGTTTTTCATATTCAGATTGCAACTAGAGGAACTTTAACATGCATTTCCTATTGAAGATATATCTAACTGTTGTCCATTCCCTACTATAATTTGTTTGTTACCTGTGTACTCAGAGGGGTTTGCTATATTTTTGGGATTTGCTGTCACATGATTGGTTGCTCCACTATTTGCATACCAATTAAAGTCCCCTGCTTATTCAGTTTGAAGAAACGGATTGAGGTTTTGTGAGGTGAAAAATGCTGAGGGATTTACTCCATGGTTTCTTTGATTTAGAGTCTGAGTATTTTCTTTACCACTGCTTTGATTTGGGACAAACTCTCAGTTGTACCTCTGGTAGCACACATCTGCAGCATGTCCATAATTGGAGCAAACCTGACATGTAGGTTTATTTCCTCTACCTCGATCTCTTCCTCTATTTCCTCCACTGTTGTTGTAACCTTTGGATCCATTAAATTATTTTTTGTTACCTCCTTGTGTGTTGCTTTTTCCAGAGGCCTTCTATGAAGAGTTGTTCCGATTATAAGCAACATGCAGAGGCATTGTGAGCAAACGTTGTGGTGGCTTTTGAAGTGTTCTCATGTTCCAACCTTTTCTCGAACAACAGTAGTTCAGATTGCATATCCAACTATGATATCTCTGGCTTGCTTTGAATAACGACAACCACTGGATTGTACTCCTCATCCAGTCCAAGTAGTACCTGAGACACTACGTTTAGATATTGGGCTCCCAGCCTGAGCCAGATTATTAGAGTGAAGCTTCATAAGTTTCAAATATTCAAACATCGACTTATTATCTTTGCGTGTTTGTTGGAAAACTTGGCGAAGATAGTCTTCTTCTGCCCTCGACTGAACTCCAAACAACGAGTGTATGGCATCCCATAGACTATTTGCGCTCTCGTACCCCTTCAGCTGAATGGCAGCTTCAGGATTCATTAAGTTGTATAACCACACTAATAGGAGTTGATCTGTTGTAACCCAAGCTTCATACTGTGGGTTCAAGGACTTCACGCAGGTGGAGCTCGAAGCTCCTTCTGAGGCTTGAGAGTCTGCTTCTCCAGGTTTAGCTACTGATGAAGTAGACGCAATGAACATAGGAGGACATACCTTTGTTCCTGACAGATGACCTTTAAGTCTGTATCCTTTCAGGATGGGAAGAGCTAACATCTTCCACAGTATAAAATTACCTCTCTCCAACTTGGTGTTGGTTATCTGATTCAGCAGTTGATTAAGAGGAGGTGTGCTGAACTTCGACGATTCAGTGGTCGCGTTGAGTCTTGTGATAGTGGCGTCTGCCATGGTAACTCTGATATCAAGTTAGAAAATATAAAAAGATGGAAACGGAATCGTTTACCTCTTCATTGTGTACAATCGAGTCACGCGGTTAAATGATGTGAGACAACCTTGTTGTTTACCTTATCGTACTAAGCGACGGAGCCTTGAAACTAAACGATAGTGGTATCGCTTATCTTATCGTGTACCTTCTCGTACTAAGCGATGGAGCCTCGAAAACTAAGCGATAGTGATATCGCTTACCTTATCGTCTACCTTGTCTTGCTAAGCGATGGAGCCTCGGATACTGAGCGATAGTGATATCGATTACCTTATTGTCTACCTTGTCTTACTAAGCGATAGAGCCACGGAGACTAAGCGATAGTAGTATCGTTTACCTTTTTCGTACTAAACGATAGAACACTGGCACTAGACGATGGAGGCTGTCGTCTACCCTTTTGTTGTACACGATGGACACTAGGCCCTAAACGATGAATGATGTATTCAATCGTTTAGCTGATCATTGTACATGATGAAGTCAAATTTACTAAGTGATAGACAGAGTGATATTGGCTTTGCCTCTTCGTATTCTGTATTTTATTGAAAGGGGGCAGCATGCCCGATTTATACATTGTTCCCTATTTTAGGGATTCAAAGAATTAAAAAATTATATACTGAACAACTAATAAAATGAGGAAACATGGTCCAATACATGAAGAAGGAATATTTGTTTGTTATCACCAATCCTAGCAGAAATTTTGGAGCACTAAATGGAATAATTCTTCATGACTCCACAGTGACATGACTGTTATCACCAATCCTAGCAGAAATTTTGGAGCACTAAATGGAATAATTCTTCATGACTCCACAGTGACATGACAATCTTCAGCTGATGTGTCTTCTTGACTCCTCCTTAGTTGTTGATGTGACATTTTCTCTAACATGATCTAATATTTTAATGAGTGGTGGCCTACTGCTCCAAAGGTAATAGATTGTTGTTAAAAAAAAAAAAAGGAGTCTGTCTGTAAGGTTAAGGGTTTAACCTTTGTTGAGGATGAACAGATTAAATAAATTTTTTAAGAAAAACTTTCAATTAAATAGTTAGATTTCAAATGTTTATTTAAAGGGTCAACCCTCTCTTAAATGGATAATACTCATGAAAAAAAAAGAGTTAAACCTCCGAAATTAAATTGAATTAAATAATATTTCACATTAATTTATTTAATTATTAATACATAAAGGGTAGGGATAATTGCAAGCAAATAAGCAATCATACTCAAAATATTAGTAAAATATTAACATATATGACACAATACAAAACAACTGCAAATATAAAAAAATTTAAATTAATCTCTCGTAGACTGATAGATTTTGCTATATTTACAATTCTTTAAAAATGTTGCATATTATTAGTTCTAAAGGTGATCCAATTGCAATTATACTAAAATTTAAAATTAAAAGAGCAATAATTAGGTGAATCTTAGAATGCACTCATCATCATATACACATAAAAAAAAAACGTAAAATATATTTTTTAAAATATAAATAAAGTGAACAAAAATATATGTTGTCCGAGATATACCTAAATATTTTTTAAAATTAAAAGGTTCACCTTATATACTTATATCCTATGAAGTACATATACTTCTTGTGAGGCAAAGAATCCGTTTGATACCGATACTTCCAGATACTTTGATGTATCCATTTTTATGCTTATTTTTTTAAAAGAAAAAATAACTAGGCCACCTATTTTTTTAAGCACCAGAAAATGTATCTTCAAGGTATTAATATTCTCATTTTTTAAAAATATATATTAAAATAATATTTAAAAAATAATGTATCATTCAACGTATTCATATCATGTAGTCGTATTCGTGCATGTGTTCATAACTTTACGCCACAGCACCACATGGACGGACACAAACCACATAAGCAAATCAGTGAAATAGGAGAAACTAAATCCCACAAAAGCACAAAAACCAACAAACTCAATAAAATAAGCAATCAATCGTAAGAAACCAGATTGGCGTATGATAGAGAGAGAATTACGAACCGGAAACGTAGCCTGTGGGAATACCGTTACAAAGCACGTTTAACTTCATTTCCATGTTGGTGAGGAAGGAAGATGCTTCCACTAAGGGCTGGGAGAGATCCAACACGCATTTTGCCAGTATACCGCAGTATGTTCCCTATTCCAAATTGTAATTGTGAATTAAACTAATCAAAATATAAACCACACAAAAACTGAGCTAATTTTTCTTCTCTATAAAATACGCTACATTTTCTTTTTGTCCCTCTCATAAATTTTCCTAACTTTTTTTGTTTAAATATTTAATTATTGTTTTTATACGTGTGATGAGAGTGAAGTGCAATTTTATTCTGGCAAAATTTCCTAACATTTTTATTTAAATAATTAATTATTATGTATGTAGGATAAAAACGAGATACATCAAAATAGAGACATCTTAGAAGATCCAAATATTAATCAACTTTTTAAGATAATTATTAGGTTCATGTAAAATAAAAATAGTGAAACTTTTAAAAGGATATAGACTTTTATTGGTATGCTATGGTCCACCCAATTTTTTTTATATAAATAATAATTGGGTTTATGCATCCCCTCTCATTACTCACCTAAAAAAACTAATTTATATATTTTAAATAAGAAATAGTGCTGTCTTTAAATAAAGAAAAATGTTGAAAGATATTTTAGGAAAAATATCAATTTATATCTTGAACTTTAGATGATGTATCAATTTAACCTCTAAATTAATAATTGTATCAATTTAAACCCTAACTTTGGGGATTGTATCAAATTAAACTCCAAACTAATAATTGATCAATTTAAACCCTGAACTGTCATAATTGTATCAACTTGAACTCTCCATTATATTTTATTTAGATACACGTTTGAAAGTTTAGTATATAAATTAATATATTTATGAAAGCCTAGGGTTTAAAATTGATACATTTATGAAAATAGAATTTATACACTTATAAAAGTTCATTGTTTAAATTATACAATTACTAGTTTGAGTTTAAATTGATATAAATCCAAAAATTTATCGTTTAAATTAATATAATTCTCATAGTTTAGGTTTTGTATTGATACAATCCCTAAAGTTTAAGAATATAAATTGATATTCCAAGAGAATTGTATTAATCAATCTCCAAATTTATCGTTTAAATTAATACAATTCTCTTAGTTTAAGGTTTGCATTGATACAATCCCTAAAGTTTAAGAATATAAATAGATATTTATTCAATATTTTAAAATATAGACAGGTTGGATATTTATGAGGATATGATTGTCATTCATAGGTCTATTAGCGTCTACATTTTGCTGTAGCTATTTTTCTTTTTTTGTCTCTCTCTTATCTGTTGTTGAATCAACACGGAAAACGAAGCAAATACCATGAACTCGTCGAGTTCGGGATCGGAACCCAAGCCAGTTGAAACGCCGGAAGTTTCTTGGCCAATAATGTCGCTTCCACGGTTGTTTTGGTCTATAATATTAGTGAACTCCGGCGGTGAACCGACCTGAAAAAACCCACAAAGGATGGAATCAGAATAATGCATCAATTGAAATTAGCCCTAGCTAAAGGCTGAAACAAACTGTAGCTCGCAAAATATAGATTCGAAACTGTTCTTCCGATTAGCATCATCGGTTTTCGTTTCGTTTTTTTTCCCCAACTCAAATACGATTTACTAGAATTTCAATTTCAAGAAATGAAGATGCACTCTAGAGCCAGAACGCCAGAATATAAGAGGTTCAGATTTCTAAAACTTCACCATTCAACATGAAAACAAATGTAAAACTATAGTTTGGCATAATCAACAAAAATCGGTTCATTCAAACGAATTTTTAGAAATTTTTCTTCATTCCTCAACGTTCAAACGTGAGCATTTTGTATGTCCTTAAAGCTCAGAATAGAAAACCACCTTTTGGCAGTTCACAAACGCATCGACAAGCTTAGGGTAAAGAGGATGAGAAGCAATTTTCGCTTTAATTTCACCGGCGGACTCCTCGGAATTAGCACGCGGTGTTTCAATCTCAGCCGCCACCTCAGCGGTGTCGTACGCCGCAGATGAAACCGGCCGCAAAAGTTCCGATTCAAAAGCCGGAAGTAGATGAGAATAATCGTCAGAAGCCATCGGATAATTAGCAGGAAGGGCAAGGCTATCCAACGTCGTCGCTGAAGATGACTGGTAAGAGCTATCGGCGAGGGGATGGAGTCCGTAAAGATCCGCCATGGTCGACGGCGGAGAGAGAAAAATGGAAGAATTATTTAGGGGCGTAGAGAGAGAGATAGGTAGGGTGTAGGCCATAGTACTGTGACTATGAGCCATCTGGAGAGTAACGGCGAGCGGTAGTCGTACAGTTAGTGGCCTTTGGAAAGCGCAAAGTTAAGCTTAAGCGTGCGCATCTGACATTCATCAATTGATCCCTTCAACGGGCGAAGAACAAAAATAGTTTAACTCTTATCCTAAATATATTTTTAAAAAATAATTATCTGAACCCATTTACGAATGTACATTCCACAAAATTATCTATTTATAATTAGTTATGTGGCAATTTTTTTTTAAAATATGGATATATCTTGGTATACACACAAGTATTATCCTACCAAAAACGCTTTCAATTAGATTTTAGAGTTTAATTTTGAAGAGAAAAATAATAATATTTTCCTAAATTTAATGCATGTTTTGTAAGTGATTATGAAATTGTTAGAATCACTTTTCTAATGTTTAAAATCACTCCGAAATATACTATTAATTGTACTATGTGATTAGTGTTTATTTTTATACTTTTAAATGTAATCTCTATTTTGTCAAAAATGATTTGAATGACTAAAAACTTGTCTATTTTGAAAAAGACAAAAGCGATTGTAATAATTTTAGAATCATTCCCAAAAATATGTTTATTGTAGTTAGCAAAATGACTTTTTAGAAAGGACAATTGCAAATATAGACATTGAACCAAAAGTATTAGTAGATATAACATAATGTAAAAAAAATTGCAAATATGACCAAATTTAAATAGTCTATCAGTGATAGACCATATCATTGGTAAGAGTCTATCAACGATAGAAGTCTATCACTGTTAGACAATTTTTTTAAATGATGCTATACACTTGATTATTATTCCAAAAAATGGTACCAATTACAATTACCCTTTTTAGAAAATGAATATGAGTAGTATATCATTTGAGTCAATATGAATAGTATATCATTTGAGTAAAACACTTAAATTAAAAATTTCAAAGTATTATTTTGTATTTTATTTGATTGGAAACACGTTTCAAATTTTCATGATATGAATAATCAAAATCTCTTTGTTATTCACTTTCCTACAACATCACCACCAACTACTCGTGTGATAAGGACAATGTAATCTTTATCTATCTCTACAGTAATATGACATTGTACATTTTTGGAGGTCTCATATCTACAACTAATTTCTTTCTAACTAATATGTGACTTTGTTTACACAATGACCATCAATGTCAACCATCCCATTCATAATGTTTTTTGTAATTATAACCATTTTAAATACAAATTTGAAGTTATAAATTATTGATTGTGTTCTATAGTCTTCCTTTTAATAGTAATTTGCCATTTGTATAAATGTGTAAGGCAAACTAAACAAACTTGTGCAGTAGTGTTTAATTTATTTTAAATCAGTTAATATACATTAAGGGCAAAGACTAGAAGTGGGCATTATATGTTAGGGACATAAATATCTACTTCTAGCCTTTGGCCTCGATGTTTATTATATATTGGGCATATATTTATCTTTTTGTTTATGTTTTTACATATCTGTTGATACCATATTTTGGTTCCCGCGGTGAATTTGTAAAGTTCGAGAGGAATTAAGTGAATACCCTATGCAATAGAGAATCTCACATTGGTATGATGCTTGGTCACCAACATTCCTACGATTAAGTTAGTAATCGTTTAGAGAGAGAGAGAGCTAAATAATAGAGAATTTGAGATGTTTTTCAACGTACCTCAAATTTCACGAGCCTTCTTGATTATATAAATATAAATTTTGTAACGATCATTCACTGATTAACTTATTGGATCATTAATCAAACTATTATTGACCGTTATGAATTGTTGGATTTATTTCACTAGTGATTATAATATATGCAAAAGTGAAACACTTAGAGCGTGTTTGGCCCAAGGAGTTGTGAAGTAGGAGTTCGAAAGTAGAAGTTGCGAACTCCATTTCTTGTTTAGTCCAAAGAGTTTATGGGTCCCAATACTAAAAATTATCAATTTTATATCTTATCAACTCTCTACAATTTGGGTTCTGATAGTTCACAACTCCCTATACTTCATAACTCTTTACTTCTCACCATTCCGTCCTTTACCCCAAACACACACCGTTAGGCATAATTGTACCTTTATAGGGTCGGCCTCCATACGTAGGCATTTTTTCCTCTTGTGGCCGACCCTATGAGTCGACCTCTATAACCTCCTTTACTTCCTTGGCCGATCCTAGGAGTTGGCCTTCATAGTTCTTGTCAATCTTATGACATGAATTGATATTCTTAACCATATGTTGACAACCATACTTAGCTGAATAAAACATATCTCTTGTAATGATCTATGTTGGAATAAATGATAGTGATCATTCGTATAAAGTTATATCGTTTCATAAATGACATGTCTTTTCGTAATTAACCAACTTGAAGAAGAGACGTGACTATTTGAATGGCCATGAATAGTCTATAAATATGCTTCTTCTTTAAATTGCAAAAAAAAAAAAAAAAAAAAAGAAAAAAAAGAAAAAAGAAAGATTTTCACCATTAATTTTATCCCATAAAAATATTTCTCTTTTTGTAAATTGGTTCAAGTTCAATTTATTTCCACAACGTATAGTTCATTAGATCTTGCAGACGAGGTGTTGCTTCCATAAGAAAATCAATTTCTTCTATCCTAGGAGACAATTACTCTAGAAACTCGGGCACTTGAGTGAGTAAAATTATCTTAAGGATGCAACATGAAGTCGTTAGGCTCAAATTCTCTTATGTGTTGGGTTGTATGTCCTAAAACTTGTGGTTTATAATTATTAAACATATTCTATTTGATAATAAAGTAGTAATTAAGGTTTATTCAATAAAGGTGTTATTACATTTGTGAATTGCACCTTTTAACTTTAAATTCAATAAACTGAGAACCTGATATGAACCAGGACGCCCTTGTGTTGCCTCCGAGATCAATCACACGCTCAAGAGCCAAGAAGCTATAGTTAGTGGTGAATTCTCACATTCAAGTGGAGTTGAACTCAATTGAGGGGATTCAAGTAGCAATATCTGATCAAAATCTTTATAATTGGTTTCAGTTGATGCTATAAGATGATACCAATTGAACTTTGTTAATTTATTTTAATTTAAAAAATATACCTTAATTTTTGGGTATTTTCATTATTGAACCCATATATGTTTTGTTTAGGTTTTTAGTTCAGGGTAGACTAGACTTTTTGTTAAGTAGGATGGGTTTAAAAAAGGAGAGAAAAAGACAGTATGGAGGTTTCAAAGTTTTGAGTTTTTTAGGGTTTTCTTTGAATGAAAATTCTCTAGTAGATGATAGAGTTTCATCACTAATTTTGCAATTCTTGATTCAAGGTTGCCAAGAACATTCAGGTAAGTTTGACCATCTTGCTTGTGGAGTGTTCAAACTTGGAGTAAGGAACTAGTTCTCCTTATCTCTCGTCCTTCGATCAAAAGGTAATCCAAATCTAATCCTTCCCCTTTGGATTGTTGTCAAATTGATTGGGGGTTTTAAAATTCGATATTAAGGGTTCAACATTGGGGTTATTTAACTTTCAAATTCTAGGGTTTTCATATCAGAACTCCTGGCTATAGCATGAATACTTGACCTTTATGTGGAGACATAAAAGTGGATCAAGTACAAGTATATAGCCAAAACGGTCTATAGCGTAGGGATAAGCTTAGGTACCTTAACTTGGGGACGCTATCAGAGTGTCCCACTTTGTATCTGATACAAACGATGTGATCCTGAATTGTTCATGTAGAGACATGTGAGTGGGGGCATCCTATATAATGAGTTTGCACAAGACCAGACCACAAAATAGCCACTTTTATTCACTATAAAAAATCACATATATGATAGCTAACAAAAAAGCTATAATATACTTTTTATAGCGTTTTCTGAAAGTCCTAATAGCCTATGTTATTAAAAGACTGGGACTTTTTATAGTGTTTTTCTAAAGCTATAATGGATGCTATTGTAAAGTATGAAGATACAGCTTATATACGATGCTATAAAAACATTTGATAGTATTTTTTTTTTATTTAAGTTATAATATGTTTGTATAGCTAACATAATGTGTTATCTTTAACATATAATGGCCTTTTTCCAACGCTATAATATAGGATTTATAACTGTAATTGTATGCTATAGTAATGTTATTTAATCCTTTCCAATTATTATAATTATTATAATAACCTTTTAATAGTATTTCATTTTTGCTATATAAATCTTTCTATAGCTTTAACTCATGGCTATAAAAGAGGTAACTTTTTTTCAAAAATAATTTTTTAATTGATTAGATTTTGATAAATTTTAGCTCAAGTACTCAATTTTAGTTAAAATATACGTACATAATATACTTCATATCATAATAAATACTAATAACTTCCATTCGTAATCTATTAACGTTACAAAATAAAATATTCAACAATTTCCTAGAATAAAGTTGTGTCTAAATGATACAAGCTAGATGAAGTATTTAATGACCACACCAACAACATAAGTTAGCTCTCAAAATCTCCAAAGTGTTCAAAATTGACCGAGTATTCAAAATACAAAGTGTTCAAAATTCACCAAGTGTTCAAAAAATACATAGTTGAGCTGTCATTGTTGATTCTCTTTTCCTTTGGTAAGACATCATTTCATTCACCTACATAAATTTATAAAATCTATATCAATGTATGATTTTGTATACACAAACAATAGTGAATATTAAAAAAATATAGAAAATCTTTTAATAATGTAGATAAATAAGCTTAAAAAATAACATAACAATAATCACTTTATCATATGACCATGCAACTGTACTGCCCAAAGCTTCTTCAATACATGTCATCTCAGATGTAGGCCTCCATTAATATGCGTCGGATTTCTTTGATACATCAACCCATAATTTAACTGCATGTGGACCAATAGGAATGTGATGAACAAGAGCAGTTGGATCATTAGAAGACCATCGTCCTTCTGCAAAATCTCTCCTGAGCCATATCAATCTAATAACTTGCACTTAATTTGACTACTTTTATTGATACTCTATCAAAAGGAAAATATGAGATATTAGAATAAGATAATAATGAAATCAAGAATAATTCTCATCACATTACAAATAAATTTACCAATGGAGATGATATTAGAAAAGTTGAAGGAATATTTGTTGCCTTAGGTACACTTGCAGTAGCATTTGAAAGATCCTCACTTGGTTCAACTTATGATAATTTCATATGAAACAAAAAAGTCAACAGAAAAATGAATGCAAGTGATTTAAAGAAAAACAGATTACTTGTTTCTTTATAAAACATGACATAACTGCTTTCATTTTTATCATTTCATCTTTCATTGCTTTTACTTCTATCATTTCCTCCTTCATCTTCAAATATTCTTTTTCAATAACCTTGTTCTTGTTATCTTGTTAAGACAAGAGAGATAGTTTTGTACGAGTCACACCAAACTCAAATCCTCTTACATGACCACGGTCAGGGCCAAGAATCTTACTTAAAGCATCATCAACTGAAGGAGTAATCTAACATGCAGCAGAAGAAATCATAATCAATAAGCACTCTAACTATACTTAATTTGAGTTTTAAACATGCCATTAAAATGAAATTCAAAGAGGGTTTGAAGCAAACATTACCTTTGAAGACTTAATCCACGAATTCAGCAGAATCACTTCAAAATTGAGCTTGAAACTTCAACAAGACTACCACCAAGATCTTCTCTACAAAGCTCAAGAAGGAATGTGTGGTGGAAACACTCAAATCAAGTTGTATTTGGGATGAATTTTGATGGTTTGAGAGGGTTTTCAACTATGCAGAAATTCAGTAGAAAAACTCGGATTCATCATCCTCATCAAGCTGCATGGAGGACTGATTTATACACACAAACCATGCATTAAAGTAGGGTTGCATGGAGGGTAGCTCTTACTTGAAGAATTTGATAGAAATTGGTGAGTTACAACTTAACGAGATAGTTGATTTTTTCCAAAATTGGAAAAATCCACTTTCTCTTTAATTTTGTTTTTAAAATCAATTTTCCCAAAATTGATTTTGTTTTAAATAAAACTATTTTGTTTAAATTTTGTTTTTATAAAATTAATTTATATAAAACTAATTTTATTTCAATTAAACCTTTTAATTAATAGAAAATAATTTAATATCTTAATATTAAAATTAATAAAATACTAATTCCACCAATATGACCCAATTGCATATTTAAATCATAATTTAAATATAAATTGATTCTCCAATTTCATTTAATTTCATCTAAATTAAACGTTTTTAATTGTATTAAAATACAATAAATTAAAAACCCTAATAATTGAATTTGAACATTTCAAATTCATAGCCTTAATTCCAAAATTCATCCAATTAATAATAAATTTGTTATTCCAATTTATGAGCCAGTAGAGGGACCTAATGAACCTTATGGATCATGAGCTCCAACGATTTGTAATTAATCGGTTAAACTCTTTAAACCTAATTAATCACTATTCGTTAACTATCAAGGCACACCACTATAGCTCGATAGTTGCACTCTCCTCACTGTAAATATATTTCTATCCATTTCGATCACAATCAGTAAGTCGATCCTTTATAGGTCATTCGTATTTACAGTTGGGTCAAAATTACCGTTTTACCCCTGAAAATACATCTTGCACCTTAAGTTCCCACTGACCCTCTATTGAACAACTGATTTATAGTACCATTTATAAATCATATCCCTCTCTTCCAAGAGACAACGGAGCCCCGTTGTTCAAGACTAGGCATCAACACTTAAGAGAACAACCTATCTGCTAATTCTAGGTCGGGTAGGAGTGAATTCCATCTTGCATAACTATGTCCCCAACTATTTATCCGGTCTTATCCCTAAAATGGAAGACTTATTGAGTAGTGCTGTTGGACTACTCTTACCTATGTGATCAATGGATAATCCCAAAATAAACAGGAGTTCATAGTTAGCTCAGGATTAAGATCGTGTTATCCTAGGTCATTGTAGCTTTAAATAGTCAATCCTAACATTAAATGATCGTTATAAAGAAAAGTGACTACTTTGAGGTCCAGTATTATGCAAACTCATTGCATAGGATACCCCCACTCACATGTCTCTACATGAATTATTTATGGATCACATCATTTATATCAATATATGAAATGGGTGGCATTCAATAGTTTTACCAAGATGAAATACCCAACTTCATTCATATACTTATAGATTATGTAGGCTATGTACTATAACTTGATCCTATTTATGTCACCACATAAAGTTAAAGTATTCATACTATAGCTATGGATATGTTTATTGGATTTTCATAATAAAATGCAATATCAATGACTTTATTGAATAAAATACTCAATAATATTTTATTGATAAATAGAAATGTTTAACACAAAATTTACGAACTGTGAGTTCTAGGACATTCCCAACATCAATCACGTTAGTTGTTGAAGTTCTCGTCTCAGCCTCAGTTTGTTCAATGCACTCCTAACAACAAGTATATGCGAAATTATATAATACAAATCCCACATTTTCGTCTATACTTTACCAAAAAAGTCAATGCTCTTAAACTTTTTCAAACCCCCCTGCCCCCCTCCCCCCCAAAAAAAGAACATAATGCACTTCAATCGAATCATTCTTCAGTAGAAGTTCACGAACTCCATAAGCTAATTATACCAACAAAGTATATTCCTAATAACCTTTTAAGAAAAGGAACATAGTAATGTTTAAAGATATCACTTTCAAATAAATTTAACATACTCTATAAGCATAATATCCCAACAAAGTCAATGCTCATAAACTTTTTCAACCCTCCCCTCCTCTCCCCCCTCCCGAAAACATAATACACTTCAATCAAATCATTCTTCAATAGAAGTTCACAAACTCCATAAGCTAATTATACCAACAAAGTATATTCTTAACAACCTTTTAGAAAAAAGAACATAGTAATGTTTAAAGATATCACTTTCAAACAAATTTCACATAATTTATAAGCATGATATCCCAACAAAGTCAATGCTCATAAACTTTTTCAACCCTCCCCCCTCCCCACAAAACATAATACACTTCAATCAAATCATTCTTCAATAGAAGTTCACAAACACCATAAGCTAATTATACCAACAAAGTATATTCCTAACAACCTTTTAAGAAAAAGAACATAGTAATGTTAAAAGATATCACTTTCAAACAAATTTCACATACTCTATAAGCATAATATCCGAATAAAGTTAATGCTCATATACTTTTTCAAGCCCCCCCTCCTCTCCCCCTCCTTCACAAAACATAATACACTTCAACTTGTGCATTCACCGATTGCTCGACCTTCTTTTTATGTGTTTTAGTTCATAATGCAATCCTTGTGACTGCAATATTTTTATTAAAGTAATAATAAGAAAATTTAAATATATATGTTTTGAAGTAAAGATTTTCATACCAAGAAGTTTGCACTAGTATTTTCACTCACAAAGTCCATCCAGTCATCTTAAAAATTATTGGACATTAGCTTCAAAAATGCATCCTTGGTCAGGCATCTCGAATTTGTTTCACTAGACAAGATTTTCTAGCCCTCCACAATCTACCCATCTTTTGGAAAAAAAACTCTTTTTGCCAATTTTCATCTACATTGTATCTTGACTAAAGTTATGAATAGTTAGAAGTGAAGGAAATCGGATTCGCGATTTTCATGAGCAGCGGAAGCAAGATAATTCCAAATTACAATCATGAATAAACAATGTAACATTCCGCACATTTTTTATAATAATGTAATTTCAGTAACGTTATTATTTGGTAATTCATTTTGGATCTCAAGTATAAATGCAGAAATTTAAGTTTGGCGGAAAATTATTCAATGCCTATAGGGAAAGAAATCGATAGAATTTCAATGTGAAAGTTATAGTAGAAATTAATTTTCCTTTCAAAACAGAAAGAATTTATTATAATTATACCTTCCTTTTTAGTTATTACATTTATTATTATTATTTTTGTTAAAACCCCCCACCAACCCTTCTCCTTCTTCTTCCTCGTGCCGCACGGCAATACCACCATCCCTAATTTTTCTTTCTTCTTTCCTCCCAATCGCACGTCGCCTCCGTCCAAACCCACGAATGTCATGCCCTCTCTTTCGACCGCGAGCATCTGTTCAACGGCGTGCCTTCTAAGTCGACTCGACTCCCTTCAGTCGTCTGGGCTATGAAGCAGTCGCCGCTACTCGATTCATGAGATCAGTCGCGTCTCTGATCGTCGAACCCCAACGGTATCGCTCGCCAACCCGCGCTGGTCTTCGTGGATTGCAGGTTGTCGCCCAGAGTCTCGAGATTCCATAGCCACTCGCGCCCAAATCTGAAGATTCACAACCCGACGGCCAAGTCGCTCGCCGTCAGTCACGTAAGGGTGCTTCGAATCCATCGTATCTCGTCGTTTGTGCTGCCAACAGTAAGGGTTGTCGAAACTTGTGGATTTGGGTAAGATTGTGCCAATTTTTTTATTGGATTTACTGGCTAATGGTGTTCTGCTTCAATCTATTGACACATATTTGTTTGGGCTTTAAAAATCAAGTTTTGGAGAAGCTTTGAAGTTAAACGTGTGCTGTTAAGAGGATTTGGTTGTGGTTTCGACAAGCTTTTGGGTAAGATTATTGGGAATTATTTGGCTAATTTGGTTATTGGAACTAAGCTCTTTTATTAATTGCAATTTGGATTATGTTTAGGCCTAATTCAAGATCCATTTAAGCTAGGAGGAAGATTAATTTGCTTGTCACTTAAACATAATTTTGACTTCAAAGTAAGTAATCTTACCACTGGAACTGCCCACGGGCCAAGCTTTAGTTGTATGCTAGCATGGTGAGTGTATGTTATGGTAAATTGTTAGCATGTTGATTGATAGTATGACCTGAATCAAAGTATGTTCTGACACGAGTTCTGAATTGTTTAAATACACACCTAAGCACTTGATCGTTAGTATGTGATGGTATGTGTTTTCATATGTCGACGTATGATCTGCTGGTGTTGAGGCATACTTGTATGTTGTAGAATTATGATGTAAGGTTTACATGAATGTTGTATAATATGTTGTTGAGGATTATGTGTATGTGATGGAGCCATGGTACCAAAGATTTCATGTATGTTTTAGAATTGTACGGTGTTGATTCTTTGAACGTTGAGACTGTGTGAATATCCTCATTGATTAGTTAGATGCTCACTAATTTTGTGTTTCCTTCGGGATTCACCAGTTTGTGTTTCCTTCGGGATTCACCAGTTTTGTGTTTCCTTCAGGATTCACCAGTTTGTGTTTCCTTTGGGATTCACCAGTTTGTTTTCCTTCGGGATTCACCAGTTTTGTGTTTCCTTCGGGATTCACCAGTTTTGTGTTTCCTTCGGGATTCATCAGTTTTGTGTTTCCTTTGGGATTCACCAGTTTTGTGTTTCCTCCGGGATTCACCAGTTTTGTGTTTCCTTCAGGATTCACCAGTTTTGTGGGCATACTTAACTACAATAGGATAGGACTCAGTCTCTTGTCTGTTTCATGTGTTTATGTGCCATAGGTGGGTATCTAGAGGACATAGATGCCTAGCCTGACCCCAGTGATGGGGTTACTTACTGAGTATTTCATACTCATCATTTCTTATGTTGATGTTTTAGGAAAATATAAAGATGCACCAGTGATGGCGTAGCGTAATTCGTGATCGTGTCACTGGGACTAGATTTTTTTGCTTCTGCACCTTGAAATTTGAGTCCTTATTTTCCTCTTAATATTTAGTTTTACTGTTTAAAATTTATTAATAAGGATTATTTTTTTAATATACTTTTGTTAGTCTTTAAGAATTTTGGGTATCCTATTATTTGTTTTAACAATTGCATTTAATAAATGTCTTTTGAACTTTTCTTGTTTAATTAGCATTTATTTCAAATAACTGAGCGTTGTTTTAAATCCCGTGTATACATTTATTTTAGTAATGGCCTTCCCTAAGTCCTAGGGGGTCGGGTCGTTACAAACAATGCATTTACAGTCGACTTCAAACAAGCGGTTATATAATTCATACAGAAATTACAACATGAAAAACCCAAATGCACAAAGAGAAAAATTGTACGAACAATTGCAAATGAGTCTCCACACTTCGTTACGCACGACCGCTCGAACAACAGCAACCACGAACGCTTGATCTACGCGACCGCAACACCGCACGAACACTTCGTGCTTGTTCGCAACGATCGCCTCGGCCACAAACTCCTCAGCAACAGCACGAACAGCCTCCAAAAAACCTCGACGGTGTCGAGTTGAGTAAGATACCACCAACAAAGCTACCTTGGTATTTTCGATGTGATAATCCAGAGGGTGGGCTCTGTTCGGACTTGGTATGAGGTAGACGAAGGAGGAAACATCGATTGTGTACACGACTGGGAAAGTGGGAGATGGCGGAGACCTATTGTATAGGTCGATTCCCAATCGTTTAGATAAAGCTATGCGATCATCTAGCAAAAGCTATGCGATCGTTTAGCTCGGTCTATCGCTTACAGACTCTACACGATCGTTTACTTAGGACAAGTGATCGTCTAGCAAAACTATGTGATCATTTAGTAAATACTGCACGACCGTTTAGCTCGCCACTGCACGATCATTTAGCTCGTCCAGCCGTCGTTTAGTAAATCTGTATTTACTTGACGATTGCGTGAGTTTGTTTTATGTGAAAGAGAAAACTCAAAACCTTTTTACGAAAATTTTTCAGCGTTTGTAAAATCATCCTTTTGAAAAAAGGAAAACCATTTTCCTTTTAGACTTACGTTTACCATGAATCCAATAACCACCCACTCATTTGGTTATTTAAAGAAGAATAATTAATTATCCAATAATTAATATTATTATAAATATAAATGATAACCAACTTATCATACTATATTTATAACCTATAGTTTTAATATTTCATCTCATGAAACATATAAACCATAGTTATTTTCCTATTCCATGGTACTTAATGTAAATCTCATTTACATCAATCCTCCATGAAATGTATCTTATAGATCAAATCGATTATACCATATATAATCAACATACCTCTTGTCAAATTGAACATTTCAAATCAACACCAAGAACTGATCCTCAAATGAATCCATTGAGCTACCAAGGGAACCTCATGGACCTGTAGCTCGAAGCTCCAATGATACGTGAATAACTGACTAAACTCTTTAGTCAAAGGATCCATCATCAGTTAATTGTCAGGCACTCCATTAAAGACTAACAGCTGAACTTTCCTTACCACAGATATATTATGTGTCCATCTTAACGAATCAGTAGTGCGACAACCCTTCACAGATCGCTCGTAAGTACAGCTAAGCCAATAACCGTTATGCCCCGGTAGTTACATCTGTTTCCTTAAGTACCACTGATCCCTCTAATGAATATAAGTCATAGTCCTACTATGACTAAGTCTTCTCTTCCAAAGAGAAGCTGTGGTCACTATGTTCACGACCCGGAATTAGTCCTTAAGGGAGCAATCTCTATACTTATCTCTGCTTCGAGAAATGAGTAAATTCCATCTTGTGGATTGAGTTCCCAGCTCCCAGATCAGACAAGTCCCCAAAAAGGTAGGCATGTTGAGTTGGCAATCTGGCCACTCTCACCCATACTAATCAAAGGACCGCACTTAAAGGCAGGAGTTCCTAAAACACTCAGGATTGAGGTCATGTCACCTATGGTCGTTTAGGTGAGATGCAAGTCTCTAGTATCAACGACGTTATATACAGAGTCTAATCATCTCGTGGTCCAGGTCTTATACAAATGCTTTGCATAGGACACCCCCGATCTCACGTCTCCACATGAATGGTTAGGATCTACCATCTGTAGTAGTTTACAACACTTGCAAACCTCTACAAAGTAGGCCGTATGTAGTGTCACTAGGATCAGGTATCCCACCTTAATCCTTATACTACCGACCTATTTAGGTTATCACTTAAGGCATGATCCACTTGTATATCATATATACATGCTTAAGTTCACATAAGATAACCAAAAAGTTTTATTTATTGGATATGAGTAAATGTCAGAATTAAATAACACTTATTTTATTCATTAAAAAATGTGTATCTTTACAAAACAACGAGACTCCGAGAGAATTAGGACACCAATCCCAACAATCTCCCACTTGTCCTAATGACTCAGGAGACTAATGTACAATACAATATAAAAAAGTACAATATACAATAAACTAGGGCATACCCTAGTATCATCTACCACTTGCCCTAGACAAGATGCCACAAGTCCTGCAGACCCAGACTCTCCAGGTGACCCTCAAACACTTTAGCCATGAGGGCCTTTGTAAAGGGATCAGCAACGTTGTGCTCCGATACGATCTTCGTGACTATCACATCACCGCGATGCACAATCTCCCTGATCAAGTGATATTTTCGTTCTATGTGCTTACCCCAACGATGACTCTGAGGCTCCTTCAAATTTTCCACAGCCCTCTGTTATCACAATAAAGAGTGATAGGCAAATCCATATTTGGAACAACTTCTAAATCTGAACGAAACTTCCTTAGCCAAGCAGCCTCCTTAGCTGCTTAACAAGCCGCTATGTATTTGGCTTCCATAGTGGAGTCTGCGATGCATCCTTGCTTGATGCTTCGCCAAATTACAACCCCTCCATTCAGAGTAAATACTGACCCCGATGTGGATTTGCGAGAATCTCTATCGGTCTGAAAGTCAGAGTCCGTGTATCCTGTACGGATCAAATCCTTATCTTCATACACAAGCATGTAGTCCCTCGTTCTTCGAAGATACATGAGGATTTTCTTGACCGTCATCTAGTGATCAAATCTTGGATTGGACTGATACCGACTGACAATCCCTACTGTATAGCAAATGTCGGGTCTGGTACACAATATTGCATACATCAAGCTTCCTACAATAGAAGCATAGGGAATCCGTCTCATTTCCTCAACCTCTTGAGGTGTCCTAGGACATTGATCCTTAGATAAAAGGATTCCAGCCTGAAGGGTAACAAACTCCTCTTGGAATCCTGCATCCTATACCTGATCAACATTTGATCAATGTACGATGTTTGAGATAGGGCTAACCATTTGTTCTTGCAATCCCGAATAATCTGGATCCCGAGAACATACTGTGCCTCACCCAAATCTTTCATTTGGAACTGGGCAGCTAGCCACTCCTTAATGTCAGTCAGATACCCTACATCATTCCCAATGAGTAGGATATCATCCACATATAGTACCAGGAAAGCTGTTAAGCTATTGATGATCTTCTTGTAAACACAAGGCCCATCAACGTTCTGGTCAAAGCCAAACGAATTGACAGAAGTGTCAAATTTTATGTTCCAAAATCTAGATGCTTGTTTCAACCCATAAATGGATCTATTAAGCTTGCAAACTCTTTGCTCTTGATCTGGAACTATGGACCCTTCTGGTTGAGTCATATAGATGGTCTCCTCAAGATTACCATTAATAAAGGCAGACTTGACGTCCATTTTCCATATTTCATAATCATAAAATTTGGCTATGGATAGGAGAATCTTGGTAGACTTGATGTCCGTTTAGCTCGATCTGTCGCCTACAGATTCTACACGATTGTTTACTTAAAGCAAGCGATCGTCTAGCAAAACTATGCGATCGTTTAGTAAATACTGCACGATCGTTTAACTCGCCACTGCACGATCGTTTAGCTCGTCCAGCTATTGTTTAGTAAATTTGTATTTACTTGACGACTGCGTGATTTTCTTTTACGTGAGAGAGAAAACTCAAAAAAAATTTACGAAAACTTTTCAGCGTTTGTAAAATCATCCTTTTGAAAATAGGAAAACCATTTTCCTTTTAAACTCACGATTACCTAGAATCCAATAACCACCCACTCATTTGGTTATTTAAAGAAGAAGAATTAATTATCCAATAATTAATATTATTATAAATATAAATGATAATCAACTTATCATACTATATTTATAGCCTATAGTTTTAATATTTCATCTCATGAAACATATAAACCATAGTTCTTTTTCTATTCAATGGTACTTAATGTAAATCTCATTTACATCAATCCTCCACGAGATGTATCTTATACATCAAACCGATTATACCATATATGATCAACATACCTCCTGTCTATTTGAATATTTCAAATCAACACTAAGAACTGATCCTCATCTGAATCCATTGAGCTACCAAGGGGACCTCATGGACCTATAGCTCGAAGCTCCAACGATACGTGAATAACTAACGAAACTCTTTAGTCATGGGATCCACCATCCGTTAATTGCCAGGCACTCCATTAAAGACTGGCAGCTGAACTCTCCTTACCACAGATATATTATTTGTCCATCTTAACCAATCAATAGTGCGATAACCTTTCACATATCGCTCGTAACTACAGTTGGGCTAATAACCGTTATGCCCTTGTAATTACATATGTCTCCTTAAGTACCACTGATCCCTCTAATGGACATAAGTCATAGTTCTACTATGAATGAGTCTTCTCTTCCAAAGAAAAGCTGTGGCCATTATGTTCAAGTCCCGGAATCAGCCCTTATGGGAGCAATCTATCTACTTATCCCTGCTTCGGGAAAGAAGTGAATTCCATCTTGTGGATTGAGTTCCCACCTCCCAGATCAAACAAGTCCCCAAAAAGGTAGGCATGTTGAGTTAGCAATTTGGCTACTCTCACCCATACTAATCAAAAGACCACCCTCAAAGGCAGGAGTTCCCAAAACACTTAGGATTGAGGTCGTGTCACCTATGGTCGTTTAGGTGAGATGCAAGTCTCTAGTATCAACGACGTTATATATAGAGTCTAATCATCTCGTGGTCCAGGTCTTATACAAACTCTTTGCATAGGACACCCCCGCTCGCACGTGTCCATAGAATGGTTAGGATCTACCATCTGTAGTAGTTTACAATACTTACAAACCTCTACAAAGTGAGTCGTATCCGTAGTGTCACCAGGATCAGGTATCCCACCTTAATCCTTATACTACATACGTATTTAGGTTATCACTTAAGGCATGATCCACTTGTATATCACATATACATGCTTAAGTTTACATAAGATAGCCAAGGAGCTTTGTTTATTGGATATGAGTAAATACCAGAATTAAATAACGCTTATTTTATTCATTAAACAATGTGCATCTTTACAAAACAACGAGACTCCGGGAGAATTAGGACATTGATAACGAGTAGAAATGCATGTTATTACAGCGCAAATAATTAAAAGAATGAGGGAATGCAGCGGTAAAAATATATAAAATCATGTCCAAAAGTGTTAGACCAAGAAAATTGGTATCACATGCGCCTATTGCATAAAAGTAGCTAATTTACTTATTTTCTGCAAGAAAAATCTGTTGGTGCAAGTTAAATTGCGATCTAAGGAATTAGGCGTCCGCGCGCATTAAAAGATTGCGATCGCAAAGCCATGCGATCATATGCGATTGCGAGAAGTTGCTCAAGAAGGTGGCCGCATAAAGACGACCCATCAAGGTGAAAGCTTAATAAATCATGATAGGACGGAAAACTGATGACGGTCGAATCCGAATTTAGTTGACAAGCCGTTAACGACACATTATAGCAAGTATACTCAAATTTTCGATGACCATTAATCGGCACATCAGAGCAGAAGATTTAATGACCGCCCATCATTGCAATCATTAGATAGAAAAACTTCTTCACCTTGAGCTCTATAAATACCAAAGGCCACCATCGTTAAACAAGTTCGCCATATAGAATAGAGATCATATACAAGATAGTTAGTCGTTAGTCTGTTCATAGTCATACTTAGAAAACAGAGGCGAGCGAAGAAAAGAAGATGCCGAGAGATCATTCCCGGACAGCTCGAAAGACTGTCAGGAAGCACTACAAAAGGAGAGAGGGTCAACACTTGTGGAAGCAAGGATATTAATCTAAGTAAAGTTGGAGTGAAAAGACAATGTAAAAGGCCACGGGAAGTAAGACATTGTTACTGGGCTTCTTATCTCTACATTCTATTGTTATTCTGTATTCTGCATTTAATCTATAGACAATGGAAATCTCATTTCAACTTGTGTTCAATCTCCATACTTCGCATGAGTGGCTAAATCTCCGAATGGGTTGAGAAGTACTTAGCTAGCATGACCTAAGATCTTCACTTTATGCGATCATCTTGTCTTATGTATGCGTCATTCACCCTTTAGAGATGCGCGAGAGAGTGCTCTAAAGATAGAATCTAGGCTTGGAAGAGTTAAATTAGAATCGCATGAGCAAAAGATAGAAACTTAGGAATAAGTTCTGTTGCTATTAACACATCGCATGCACCCTAGAGATAGAACATGACAGTATGTGGTCACCTTATGTATTTGTGCATCATTCATCATCGCTTAGACAAGAATAGAGGTTTAGACATAAGTCCTATCGACATTATCATATACATCGCATGCGTCCTAAGAATAGAAATTACGGCATTTGCATTGGGAGATGACATGCAGTTGTTTATGTGTAGCATGATCGCATAACTTGAATGCAATCTTAGGAAGTGTTAGCTAAATCCCTTCTCAACCCGTTCATCGCATACTCATTGTAACTTTTGATTTCATCAACTCTTTACTCGAATGTGTTGCATAGGAAATATACTTAACAAAACACCATCCAACTTTTTTTTTTTGTCACCGCAAGGGAATCAAATTTATTGTCGTATAGTAACTCTGTAGTCCCTGTGTTCGACCTTGGACTTACCTGGAAACCTAGTGAGATTTATACTTGGGTTTTACTAGGAAAACTTGCATGTACAACACATAACTTATCACCGCAAATATACACCATAATTGCATCACATTTACAACGCATCAGACACCAATCCCAACAACAAGCAAATCATAATGATATGTGCATTCAATTTGAATTATCTAAATGAAAAAGTAACTTTGTATCTAGATAGATTTCCATAGACTATTTTCAACCTCGTAGGTAGTTTCTTCTAATTCTCTAAATTCACCGGTACAACCTCTCTCACTAGTGGACTAATAAATGAAGCTAATCCTACTGATTCATCCCTAATGGGTTGTCCATATTCATTGAAAACAAGGTTCACTCAAGGTTGTTTATCAACGGCTATTGTCTTCGTCTTTGTAGGGCCCCTTGTTCTTTTTGGCAAAGTCGTTGTTTCAGATGGGGGTTCATTGACTATGTGATCTTCATTTTCAAGTCTGTTTGCATTAGAAGTTATTGTTTGCCTACGAATTGCTAATCTTGTTCGAGCAGCCGATGAGTCTAATGTAGGAATTAAAATAGGATTACATTTAGTTATCTTCTCACTAGGATTGGGAGAGAAATATTTAGGGTGGTCATTCAGAAGAGGCAAACTATCATTATCATGTTTAGATGCATTTGATTTTTTCCTCTGGACCCCTACCTCTTTTAGTAGGTGGTCATACAACATTTCATCACTACAAATCTTCCTTCATAGAGACCTTTTTTTTCTTTTAACTTTTAGTTCTTAGGTATCTTGTATGTGTTGTATAGTCTGCAGGACTATGATGTATTGTTCATTAGAGGAATCAGTTATACTTAAGAATTTAGATGTAACTACAGGAGCAAAACGGTAAATTGGCCCAGTTGTACTTACGAGCGATCTATGAAAAGTTATCGTATTGTTGATTGGTTATATCCAATGAACACATAAATAAATTTGTAATGAGAATAGTGCGGTTGTCGATCTTTAGTGAAGTGCCCGATAGTTAATGGATGGTGGATATCGTGATTAAAGAGTTTAGTTAGTTATTCACGTACCGTTGGAGCTTCAAGCTACAAATTCATAAGGTCCTTTTGGTAACTCATTGGATTCAAGTTGAGAATCAGTTTTTGGGTTAGTTTGAAGTGTTCAAATTAACAAGAGGGAATTTGATTATATAAGAAATAATTAAATTGATTCAATTATATGTGATATAATTGATTTGATATATTAGTTACATTAATTGGAGGAATTCATATAAATATGATTTATATTAAATAAAGGAGAAAAGAACTATGGTTTAAATATTACATGTGATGTGATATTAAAACTATAGGTTATAAATATAATATAATAAGTTAGTTATTATATTTATTTATAATAAAACAATTATGAGATAATTGTTTAGTTGATTATTTCTTTTCTCCATTAATCGTGCAAGTGGGAGGTTAATTTCAGCTTTAACAACTGAAGAATAAAATGAAAAGATTTTTCATTTATTGTACGATCGCTTCATTATTGATTTACTAATCGATCGCTCACGAGAGACTAAACGATCAAGCGAGAGATTGCTAGACGATTGCTCACAGAGCAATAGATTACTATACGATCAAGTACCCACTATCTATGCGATAGACTAAACCTTCCTCCCACTTACTTGATCGTGTAGCTCAATTGTATACTTCCTCATTCCCTCTACCAAATTCATACAGAGCCCACACCTCTTATATTCTCACTCCGAGAATACCAAGGTTATCGAGTGGTAGTGTCGAGGTGTCGCTGTTCGTGGATCAGACAGTTAGTAATTGTGACTAGAGTGAGAGGTTGCTAGATGATTTCTCATGAGAGCGAGAGATTGTTGTACGATTGCTCACGAGAGCGAGAGATTTCTAGAAGAAGAGTTCTTCAAATTTATCTCTTGATTCTCTATTGTTTTAGTAAGAAAACATGCTATAATTTTCACTATAATGCATAACTGTTCTTGTATGTTTGTGAATGCGTTTATTCTTTCACAATGGGCTTGGAAAGATCTTACTTCCATTCACTGGTTTTCTTACATAAGAGATCCTTCAATTGGTATCAGAGCCAGGTTGTTCTGATATTCTAAATCCATTGATGTATTGAATTGCGTTTACATTCATGGTGGGTTTTAAGCATGTCTGCATTATGTTTAAGTGTTAAATTTTTTCATGGATGTGGTTTAATGGAGTTTTTGGGATGATTCCTCTGGTTTATGCTTTCTTTTACATATCAAAGTTAATTGTAAGGGCCCTTGTGTTTTTGGGCATATTAACTTGCTATCGAGTCTGTAATTCAAAGAGTTTGAGTCTGTAAGAGTCACTCGTGATGAAGCTTCAAGGCATGGAGATGTTGTTTACTTTGAGGAAGAAGAAGACCAAGAGTTGGTCAGATCGTGTAGCCCAGGCTAAACGATCGTTTAGATTTGGCTAAACGATCGAGTAGAAAAGTTCTAACTCGATCTTGTAGCATTTACTAAATGATGGCTAATGTTAAACGAACGAGTAAAGTGTTTACTCAATCAGTTTGCTTTTGCTCCTCGATCGTGTAAACGATAGGGATAAACGATCATTAAGTATGGGATACTCATTGCAAGGTAGGCGCACACACTAAATGATCATGTAGGCCAACATGCTTCATCCCATAGTCACTGGCTACACGATCACTCAGTAAATGTTACATTGCGCTTTCTCCTCGATCGTCTAGACGATCATGCTTCATCGCATAATTGTCATCTACACGATCGTTTAGGCTTGCATTTAAACTTGGTGCGTTACACGATGGAGTGGCCTTCATACTTTGTCGCATAGTCAAAGGTACTCGATTATTGCAACACGATCGTGGTTACTCGACCAACTTTACTTAACGATCATAAGGAAAAGCTACACGATCAGGAAGCGAGGCTTTGCCTGGGCGGTTCAAGACCTAGTTCGCCTATTTGAATCGGTTTACTCGATGGTTTGTGTAATAGATAGTATTTTATTTCCAGTTTTTTAGGTTAATCATCCCGGTCCATTAATATTGGTGAATGTACATGAGATGTATGTTTAAATTATATGTCATATAATATGCCATATAGTTTTAAATCCCATCATAGATTATGCATTTGTCATGCATCATCCCTATATTGTAAGAGTTATGATATAGTAGCTTGCATGATTAAATTACTTTAAGAGCATGCTCATGCATCATATAATATAAGAGTTATATTTATGCATGCATTAAGCATATTCATACATCATCTTTATATTATAAATGTTATAGTATAAGGGTGTATCGAAGCATGTATGCTTAGTTCATTACTTCTTTATATAAGAGTTATATATAGAAATAAATGGACATTGCATGAAGCATGACACATAGGTTAAATTTATAAGAGTTATAAATACCTAGTCTAGCTTAGCAATGTGGATGATTTTGGTTGTTTCCTTTTATAAGTGTTATAATGGAAATTAGAACTAAAATCAATAAGAAATACATGCATGCAAACTTAGTCTTGAATCATGTTTTAAAAGAGTATTAAAATTTGATGGAGATAGACCTAAGATCATGGTTCTAATGAGATTAAAAACCTAATTTTAATCCTTTAGTCAGTTTAATAGGATTAAATTGACTAAATAAAAGATTAAGTATGTACCAAATCTATCTATAAGGGACCTTTTGTCTAAGGCGGGTTCTGTCTAGACTGGGGTATTTAAGCTGACGAAAACAGAACACCCCTACCTGGGAACCTAGCTGGAAAGGTGAATTAGATAGATTTGATGCATGCATGGAAATTTGATGATAGTCCATTAAAGTGTTTAATGGGAATTGATTCGAACTTGTTTAATTATTAAAAGCAAGAGTTGTTTTTTAGCAAATTAAACTCATACTTAGATAAAATTAGTAGTCGGATTCTCTAAGTTAATGAATCTCTAGGTAGAACATTCAGTGGGAGGTACTTAGGGTATATGATACTTCACTTAAACCTCTTCACGTTTCTCCCTAATGTTCACACTGTGAGATCTATCCTCAGCCTTGAAGCACCCTGGGAGCGTCCCCTTAAAGAATGGTGTTTGGGTAGGTCAATACCAAGGTGAATGGAGAGAATGTTCATAGTAAATGGGAGCGGGATGTGTGACAACATATCCCACGGTCTCTCTCATTAGGTTGGATAACGTTTTGTGCATCGTCTTGAGGCACCTTGGGAGTGTCCCCCTAAAGGATGTCAGTTTTGCATGACTCTTTATCTGATCTCCTGTATAGGATAAGGTCGCTTTAGTCTCTTGTCCTAATTCACTTATTCCCTATGGTAGGCGCTTTAGATCGAGACTCTAGGGCCTAAAATGAGGGGTTACACTTACGCGGAATTGTTAAAGGTTAACAGTTCTAGACCGAAAAATAGTGACTGTTAAAGTCAGTTACAAGAGTGTTGGGATTGGTGTCCTAATTCTCCCAGAGTCTCGTTTGTAATTTATACATATTGTTTATGAATGAAATAAGAGTTATTTCATTCTGGCATTTACTCATATCCAATAAAAAAGCTCTATGGTTATTGTATGTAAACTTAAGCATGTATATGATTTATATAAGTGGATCATGCCTTAAGTGATATCCTGAATAGGTCTATAGTATAAGGATTAATGAGGGATTCTGGATCCTAGTGACACTATGAATATGACCCACTTTGTAGAGGTTTGCAAGTGTTGTAAACTACTATAGATGATAGATCCTGACATGTGGAGACATACGAACAAGGGTGTCCTATACAAAGAGTTTGTATAAGACCGGACCACGAGATGATTCGTCCTTATATATAACACTGTTGATACAGGAGAATTACATCTCACCTAAACGATCATAGGTGACATGACCTCAATCCTGAGTGTTTTGGGAACTCCTGCCTTTAAGGGCAGTCCTTTGATTAGTATGGGTAAGAGTGGCCAGATTGCCAACTCAACATGCCTACCTTTTTGGGGACTTTTTTGATTTGGGAGCTAGGAACTCAGTTACACAAGATGAAATTCACTACTTCTCTAAAGCAGGGGTAAGTAGATAGATTGCTCCCTTAAGGACTAATTCTGGGGCTTGAACATAGTGGCCACAACTTCACTTTAGAAGAGAGGACTCAGTCATAATAGGACTATGACTTATGTTCATTAGAGGGATCAGTGGTACTTAAGGAGTTAGATGTAACTACAGGGCATAATGGTTATTGGCCGAGCTATACTTATGAGCAATCTGTGAAGGATTATCACATTGTTGGTCGGTTAAGATAGACACATAATATATTTGTAGTAAGAAGAGTTCAGCTGTCGGTCTTTTGTGGAGTGTCTGGCAGTTAACGGATGGTGGTGGAACCCGTGATTAAAGAGTTTAGTCAAGGTTCACGAACACTTCAAACACCACAAACGACCTCCACAAAACCTCAACTAGTGTCGAGTTAAGTATGACACCACCACAAAGGTTACCTTGGTATTCCTCGGTGTAAGAATCCAGAGTGTGGGCTTTCTGTAGACTTGGTAGAGGATGAGACCAGAGGGAGAACAATCATGTAAACGATTGAGTAAATGGGAGATGTCAAAGCCTATCGTATAGGACGATGCCCAATCGTTTAAAAAAAGCTATGCGATCGTCTAGCTAAAGCTATGCGATCGTTTAGCTCATCGGCCAGCCTGAGCGGTC